>NC_138102.1:170966195-171383695 GCF_964146895.1 Miniopterus schreibersii | reverse complement strand
CACTTCAAATCCCCCGAAGAAATGGAACATGCAGTCATTCAAAAAAAATATGTATCATTGCAAAGGTCAAAGCAGTAAACTCCAATTCAACAGAATCTAAGAAGGATTACAACTCTGATCCCCCTGTCTGGTGACAAACCTCGTCTCTGGAGGAGAAAAAGAGCAGCGTGTCATCAATCCACTACAGGAAAGAGGGCAGGAGGAGTCACGAACTGAACTATTTTGGTCCCAGAAGGACTCCAGGAGATGTCCCAAGGACACGCTGTGAGCCTGAGATGACCACAGCTTGGCAGAGTTGGTTGTATTTTTTTTGGTCTCAGTCCAGGGTTATAGCCAGAGCCTGGCAGTAGCTAATGAGCCTCTTTGAAATGACTTCTTTGCGTTGTGGAAAGAAATTTGCCTTGGATGGAGTCCCATCTCCATTTCTGAACAGAGATGAGAAAGGACTGTTGCATAATAGCAACTTGTAAGAGCCGGGAGAACTGAAAGTGAAGTAGAGATTCTATTGCCCTCAGCGGGTGTGGATGGAAATTTAAAAATAATCCAACTACCCATCATGGCTCTTCTTCTGGGGCAGGTTGATTAGTCTTGCCTTTAAATAATACCTCTGTAGAGCGAGAGTGCCTCTTTATCCTGGTAAGAAGCGAAGAGAACTTTATTTGGAAAGAAACCATGAAAAGAATAGAGTATTACCACACTTTCATGAAGAATTGCAAATTCATATTAAAGTTGAGGTGTGAGGCTAATTAGAATATGTAATATAACCCACGGTTCATAGCTCCTGAGACATGAGGATGGGGTGTGAAGCTCAGGGAAAAAAATGCAGGGATGATGGACTGAAGAGGAAATTCTTTGTATCTGCTAATTTTTACAGTCTGAAGTCTGAAAGAAAATTGGGGTGTGCGAGGAATATGGGCCAAGAGTTTTAGAAAAAGGAGAATGCTCTAAGCTGAATATTTGAGAGTGCATCGGGTGGGTCAGGACTCATAATCCAGGGTCTTGATGCTCGCACAGCTCCACGTGGGAGCTGGTTAGAAACGTGGACTCTCAGACCTGCTCCCTGCATCTGAATCCGAATCCGAATGTTGAGCCAACTCTCCCAGTGACTCGCATGCCCGTGAAAGTTTGAGAAGTACTGGTGTGGTCTAGTTCTTTGCACCAGCACTTTGGAGTTATTGTCACCTTTCCCTCCCACTACTTATTTACCAAATCTGCCGTCTAGTAAAATTGCAAAGAGAATTAAGGGGCATATTATCTGCAAATATTTCAGAAGAAGGAAGACAAGGGCTGAGGCTATCTAATGAAGCTTTCCCTTGACCTTCCACCTAAGATTTTACCCTGTGTTAGTAAGTCTAGTCGTGAATAGAAATTGCGCTGTCGAAACACAGAGGCCATGCCCGAGTGGCAGCGATGACAACCACTGAGCGCTGTTAATTGTTCAAAAGGCTAGTTAGGCTCATTGTGACCCGCAGGCCAGCTAACGGCTATGTGGAGACAGTGTTCCTTGGGAATGTATATCTTTCCAAATGACAAAATATAATTAAAATTTCAACTGTTCCATGAACTGTCAAGAACACAATTATTATTATTGTCATCTCTCTCCCTCTCTTTCTTTTTAAAGCAGAGTTGGGCTACATTAAAGGCCAAATTCAGATATTAGATCTGTATGGTGTTTCTGCCTTGTTTTTCCCCCCAGTAAATGGGGGTTTCTAAGTTTCTGTTTCCTAGAATATGTTATAAGCATATGGAGAATATGCTCTGACTGTGGTGAATTGCTGAGAGCAATTTTTAAAATAATTTTTTAAAATTCTCACCTGAGGATATGTTTTTATTGATTTTTAGAGAGAGGAGACGAGAGAGAGAGAGACATGGATGTGAAACACTGATGGGTTGCCTCCCATATGTGCCCTGACCGGGAATCGAACCTGAAACCTAGGTTTGTGACCTGACCAGGAATCGAACCCGCAACCTTTTGGTGTATGGGATGACGCTCCAACCAACTGAGCCACCCGGCTAGGGCAATCAGCATATTTTTGTTAAGAGTCTCCAATTTGCTTACAAATTTTAAAAAATTCTCAAATTTTAAAAAATTTAAAAGACTCTCATGTTCAGATGATAGGAAATAGGATGGAATAGTCCATACGGCCACCAGCCCAATGTTCACGTAAAGGTCTTTGGTCTTGTGGATTTTCTTGTTCCTAAAGCTTCGACTTAAGCTCGTTTATGTCTCTGATATAAAAACTGGCCCAGGCTAAACTAAGGAGAACGGAAGGTGAATAGATGACAAAGAGGAATAGAGAAAGGTGAAAAACATTGCAAAGAGGAAGGAAGTGAACTGACCTAAATACTTGGGACTGTTTAAAAAATTCATTTATTCATTTTCCAAATATTTATTAAGGGCCCTCTATTCTAGGTACTCTGCTAGGCACTGAGGATATTGTGATACATAGAAGATGTGGCCTCCACCCTCGTGGAGGTATTAGTCTAGTGAGCTGTGACGAGAACCATTAGTAAAATATGCATTGAGTTCTTACTCTGCGTTGGCATTTACTTGGTGCCTAGGTACGCTGGGGAAAGCCAGAGAAGTAAGGCTTCTTATGAGGCATTCAGCTCACCTCTAGTTTTTGTCATTTAACTTTTTACTCCTTTCTCCCTTAGTATCTATTTCCTCTTTTTTTTCTAGTAACAGCACCCCTTTAAAAATTGTGAGTAGCTAAAATTTGCCCATTGGGAACAGTATAGAGGGGTTGTGAATGGAAGCTTCCTGATTTTATAAAGAGTGAGGGCTGGCTAAAGCATGGCCATTGGATGCTCTCTGTCTGGAATTTCAATCCTGAGCAAAATTGCAGAAATCCTGATGTGCTGGTTCATTCTCACTGCTGGTAGCCTGAAGAGCTAGTTCTCACAGTGCTGGACCTACATTCCCAGAGCTTCCCTGGTGTCTGGCCTTTCCAAGCCAAGTCCTTCATCTGGGAGTTCCTCCATGTATTCCAAATACAATCCCTTTTGCCTAAGTTAGCAGAGTTGAGTTCTGTTTCTTGCAATCAAAGGAGCTTATCAGATAAATAAATTAGTTTCAGAGTGGGGAAGTGGATTCTGGGTAGCAAAGAAAAGTGTGCTTCAAGTATAGTCCTAGCCCTGAGAGCTAGGTGTGTTCTGAACGCTTTCAGTTGACCAAAATTAGCTCTACAAGTACTGATATTAATATACTGCTCTTTTTTTATTTCCACAGTCAATTTCTATAGGGTTTCAGAGTTCAATAAACTTGAAAGAAGAAAGATCTTAATAGGATTATTGAAGAAAATAAATAAAGGAGAGAAAGAGAAGGGGGGGAGAGAGAATTGTTATGCATCTTAATTTTTATTTTTGGTTCTGAAACTGTTTTTTGAAGATTTGTAGGAAAAAGACTCCCTCTGGCACAGTACATCTTGTCAACTGTGAAAAGCATTATGAAAGAATGAAAGAAGAGCCCCCCCCCGCACCCTGCCCAATTCATAGCTCGTAGCTTCTGGGTGATGGCTCACCTACAAGAGACTTAAAAATAGAGTCAGTTTCAAAACTCTTCAGCCGGTAAAAGACATTTCATATGGAGGGATTTCAGTCACCCAAAGGCATCTGTCTTGATGAATCTATTAGTGGGTAGTAAAATTATCAATGTTTATCAGGGGATGAAATATTGGCAAGTCTATTCTGTGTCTTACTGTCTGAAAAATTCTATCTTTTCAAGCAAAAATGTCTGACAAGCAAATCACATATAATGACATATATCAGGACCTCATGGCACAATCTTTGTTTCTAGACAATTTAAATCAGATGTGAGCTGGGAAAACTAGGTGCTGATAAGAACACATTAGTCAGTGTGTTTTAAACAATGAGCTTGACCTCCTCTCTCCAAAGGTGCATAGCCGTTAAAGCACAATTAGCATTGCCCAAAGTTAATATGTTGTTCATGTGTGCACACCGACGCACACTGCATGGCTGAGGACGCATCTTCTTAGCCTGACACCATCTCTTGATACCAGCTTCTTTCCCTTTCTCTCGTTTCCCATGGGAATAAAACACAGTTGCCTCGGAGGCCTGATGCTCCTTTTTATGTAGCTGGTGCCTTACCTGGGAATGTCCTGTCTAAACCTCCCTCTCCCCCCACCACTCTTTACCTACAGAAGCTGCCCGTTAGGGTCCAGACTCTGCAAGAACTAACATCATGTTGTAATCGCTGATTTTAGCTTTTCTCAGAAAGGTAGTCCTGGGCACTGTCTTAGTAAGTAGGGCTGCTATAACACAGTGCTAGAGACCAGGTGGCTTGCCAACAACAGAAACTCATTTCTCCCAGTTCTGGAGGCTGAGAAGTGCAAGATCAAGTCACGGGCAGACTCAGTGTCCTGTGAGAGTCTGCTTCTTCAAAGATGGCCATCTTTTCTTGGTGTCCTCACTTGGCCGAAGGGGAAAGGAAGCCCTCTGGGGGTCTCTTTATAAGGCACTGATCCCACTCATGAGGGCTCTGCTCTCGTGACCAATTCACCTCCCAAGGCCCCACCTCGTAATACAGTCACAAGCCACACAAGGCGTTTTGGTCGATGATGGACCTCATATATGAACATACGACAGGTGCTATGCCACCTAGCTTAGGTGTGCAGGAGGCTGTGCCACCTAGGCCTGTGGAAGTGCGCCCTAGGACGACATTGCCTAATGATGCGTTTCTCAGAAGGTGTCCCGTTGTTAAGCAGTGAATAACTGTACCATCACTATGGGGCTTAGGCTTCAACATGTGAATTTGGGGGTGGGGAGACACAAATGTTCAGTTCTTAACAAGCACCATAGAAACATTAATAGCTTCTCTTGGTCGAGTTATATGGGAAAAGTATGAATGATCAGGAAAGAAGGGTGTGGAGAGACTTTTTGTATCTGGGGTGGCCTTACCCTTTGGGGGATGTAGGAATGATTTTAGGTGTAGGCTTTAGGCCTCACCTCCTTGGGAGGAAGGGATGGATTTAGATGCCCTTATGCCAACCTGTGCCTTAGGAAGCGGGATTATGGGGACTGAAAAAGATGTCCACTACAGTTACAACCTAGAGCACTGAGGGGATGGGACTATAGAAACTGGACATGACAGTATATAGTGGACACGAGCGCATGGATTGTGGGACTTGACACCCTGTGGTGGCAAGGAGCCGTGGTGGTGGTGACCTGTGGAGTTCTCTGCACCTGGAAAAGGAGAAGGAAGGATTACTCTGGAGGCTCTCAGGAGTTCTTGGACGTTTGGCAGGGACACCTTACGGGAAAATACTGGACTTTCTATCTATACGGCAGGCAGGAACTTAAGTGATTATTTGCAACAATGAAAGAGATGTGATTTTACTTGTACTGTTTTGTTGTTGTTGTTGTTGTTTTTAGCATTTCTTACCAGTAACATTTAACATTTAGAAATTATATTCCAACTGATAACTAACATGCTCTTTCAAGTAGGGAAAAACTTTTAATATCTTTATAACAATTATACTATAATTCATATATAATAGGTAATTCATGGAATAGGATGTGTTGCCTAATATGATAAAGCTATGACTAGTCCATTTAGATTGGGTTCTATCCTTTTACAAGTCTTCTTGGTGATTAGCACAATATTGGCAAGGGAAAGAATTCAACCTTCGTCAAATCGAAGCCTTGGAAAGCACCATATTCTTACTAACTATATATCATTCGTTGGTTGAGTCATTTATTTATTCATTGATTCAACATTTATTGAGCACTTAGCATATATCAAGCACTGTATAGGAGGCTGGAGTTTCAAATATAAAGATGATGTGATATCTTTCCTTAAAGAATTTCCAGATTATTAGGATGGAGAACCACATAAAGGGCTTCACAGGGAAGGTGAGATTTCAGCTCAGCTTTTTTTCCAGAATGAGTCATTTGCCAGGGTGATGAAGAAAAGGGCAGGTCAGACTGAGGGAGAAGGCTAATGGGTATGAAAATAGCTGAAAAGTAGAAGCTAGGCCACTACGGTCAGCGGGGTGGCCTGGGTGCAGCTCAGAGATTGTGTCTAGGGAGTAATGTCAAAAAAACAGCCTGAGGCAGTGCCCAGCCCAGAAGGCTCTACTGCCACAGAGTCTGAGTGGCAGCAAGGCTTCTAATTCAGGAGGGAGTAGCAGGCGTTTCTCTGCATTTATAGTGGGCAGAGTTTTCAGAGTGAGCAGTAAAGGAAAAGTGTGTTCCCTGAAGCTCCCAAATGTGCAGCGATCTGTAGTTACTAACTGCAACAGACGTGGTTATGGTTAGTTCAATAAATGGTACTTACAGGTGTTATCAGAGAGAAGCCTCAGAAGCAGGAGAACAGAACCAGTGATTGCAGTGAAGATTCTGGCACTGTAGTAGACAGACCTGGTAATGACATCCATATTACATGCATTACATGAAGCCAGAGATTTGGGAATATTAATAGTTTTAGTGTAGTTGAAGGGGTGGAAGTGAGGAAGATACATGGAAAATAGTGGGTTGTATAACACTCAGAGATATAAACTTTATTTGTATCTCATTATTTCCAAAACTGCTCAGCGTCCGTGAGATGTTTGTATTCACTAAGATTGCATTCAGCTCTGGCCGGTGTGGCTCAGTTGGCTGGGCACCATCCCTTGCACCAGGATATTGCCTGTTCGATTCCCTGTCAAGGGCATGTGCCCAGGTTGCAGGCTAAATCCCTGGTAGTGGGCATGCAGGAGGCAGCCCATTGATCTTGCATTCTCACATCCATGTTTCTCTCTTTCTCCCTCTCTCTTTCTCTCTAAAAATCAAAAAACTATTAAAAAGAAAAGATTGCATTCAGCTACAAGTAATTGAACACCTACAACATAGTAGCTTAATGATATAGGAGCTTAATTTTCTCATGAGAAGTCCAACGTTGGTTCATGGGTCAATGATGTCATTAAGGAAACAGGCTCCTGCCACCTCCCTGCTCTTCCATCCTTAGCAGGGGTATAAGGTGGCTGCCATTCCGCCAGCATTGTCTTTATTGAGGCAAAAAGAGAAGGGGAAGGGGTTAAAGGAAGTGCTCTCCATGACCTTTGTCTATGTCACATTGGCCAGAATTGCTACTTAGGCACACCTGGAAGCCAGGAAGTCTAGGACATGAGTAGTTTTATTTTCCCAGCTTCTATAACAGAGGGTCAGAGAGAATCAAGGGGTTGGCATGAGTGATGAGCGAGCCAACCAGCACCATCAGACTGGACTCCGTTCTCCATGGAAAAAGTGAAATCAAGTATGTTGGTAAATGCACACTTCCTCACGGAGGCTCCCCCTGCACAGTAGGGTAGCGAAGTCTCTGAGAAGTCCTGCAGCAAAGAAACCTGTTTGAATGTGTTTAAGCAAATGGGGCTCCAAATTACTTAGCCGTAGGATACTTTCTCAGTGACGTGCCTTCTAGCAATGTCATTTGGGAGTCACTGAAGATTTCCATAAGAGAGTGACCTAAAATGTGTGAAAGGTGAAATGCAGGTGAATTTGAGGGTGGTAAAGAAGGTTGACAGAGAGCTTACTGGAAGCAACTTCGGTAGTTCAGGCGAGAGAGAATTAGGCTGCTCAGGCTGTGGCAATGGAGACGGAGGGGAGAGAGAGATCCAAGCGGTGGAATTCCTACTCGTGAGGGGCAATGAAACTGGGGCGCACTGGAGAGTAAAGAAACAAGAACAAAAAAGAGGTCTGCGAATCAAGGGGCACTGATTTCAGGGCCCTTAAATTATTCAGGGAGAACAACAGGTGAAGCAGGTTTTGGAAACAAAGTAAAAAGTTTAATTTTGATTGTGTTGAGTTTGGGAACACTTGTCAAATCTAATTGACATTAATATTACTATACAGCAAGCAGGTTGAAACTTCTGTCATAAAAATGAGTTTATTTGAGGACTGGAGGGGTATTTATCTAATCTAGCTCTCCTTCAGGAAGGGAAGAAATATGCTTAACCGTTTTGATATTCATTTATCATTTCACTTACATCTGCCTAATTGAAGACGCAGTTATTGAGGCTGTGCCGTATGCCAGGTGCTGTGTTAGGAGATGGACAGGGGTTTGTAATCTGTAACAGGTTTGAACATAAACACAACACAAGGCGTAGAGTACCCTGACTCGGCAAGAGAGAAAGGGGTGTTGAGGAGGGAAGTGGGCAGCTTGGCATTTGAGCCGAGTCTTCACAAAAGACTCAAAGGCACTGTTTCAACAGGTGAGACTGGAGAGCAGAGGGCCCTCAGAGCCCCATTTTCCTAAATTGTTGACTCTCTTATTAAATGTTAATATTCAGTCTTTCTAAATGCGAGTAGTTAGCACTCCTCCCTGGAATGTGAAGCTCCAGTAGAGTGGGCATGCTTTCTGGTTTGTTCATTGCTGTATCCCTGCCACCTAGAAAAGTGCCCGGCACATAGTAATTCCTCTAAATAATTTTTTTTGAAAGAGTGAATGAATTAATATATAGATGAAATGCACAACCTTGGTCTCTTTTTTACTGCACTTGGCCACATGTCTATAATGTCCTTTTTGGAAGACGTATATATGTCCCCTTTCTTTCTAATGATGTTGAAAGGATGTGGCCTGGGAATCTTTTACTAGTCCCTGTCAGTAGGTTTCCAGGGCAATTTTAGTTTCATCTTTTTCTTTTCATTTTGACATGAAGGCTCAGGAAGCCACCTAGTCTGTCTTGTGCACTGTTGCATGGCCAGCACTGAGCACAGCGTTTGGATCACAAATAACTGTTGGCTGAATGAATGTGTGAGCGAGCGAATGAGTGAATAAAATAGTAAATCAACAAAAAGAAGAGTCCCACTTTACCTTTCCGCTTCGATAACAGAGAGTGAAGTATTTGAAATCGTCTTGCTGACCAATTCAACGCCCCAGTCCTGTTCCCCGTAATGGTATTAGACTAGTCACGGAAAGTGATTGCTTTAATTTCCCAAAGTTGGAAGAAACCATCAGAAACCTGTCAGAAGCACTATCCAGTGTCCAATGTGAGATGCAAGAAGCAGCTGGAGAACTTGCATATCCTCCTCATGCATGTTAATGAATTTGGTTTACTCAAAAGAGGCTAGTTGACTCAAACAATTGGACCAAATTCTAGCTCCTATTTTTGCTGTGTGTTTTTTTTTTCATTGTTATAGTGTAACCCATGGGCTTTTTGTACCACTCAAAAAAGAACTACATTATTAAGTTTCACAGCAATCATATTCTGTGTGGGAAAAGTATAATAGAGATTATTGTGTCTATAAACATTTACAGCCTTCTGTACTCAGGGTTTTTGTGTGCTCCTTGGCAATTCTGAGGACTAGTCCTGGGTCTGGGTGGAGGGCAAAGCACATTGACTGTGCCATGGTTACATCTTCTCTGCTACAAATACGCTCCAGAGAAGGCTGAGAGACAATTGCCAAACTTTTATCAGTGGAGCTGAGTTGTTTTGTTCAAAACAGCTTTTAAATTGTTTTAGTGTTAAATATAATTTATACTTACATAAAAGTTGGCAATGCATAAAAGCAAAAGTAAGACAGAAGGTCAGTTGGCTTATAGCTAACACTCAGGCCCATTTCTCCATACCTTTGCTCATGCTGAGTAGTGCCAAATTTAAAATCTTTGCTCAGGTGATAGGATAAGTCATTACTGAAAGTGTGAGAAAGCGATTGACTACAAAGATACTGAAAGGAATAGAATTTGCTGGTAATTTGGCTTAACAGTACAGGGTCTATGTTTGCTTCTTGGGGTTTTCTGGAACAGGCTTGATATTAATATTTTCTCCTATTGCATGCATTAATAATAATAGTAGCTCATATTTATTGAGCATTTGTTATTACTGCTAAGTCTCTGGAGGAAAGTGAACTATATTATAATATACATTTCATAAATAAGGAAACTGAGGCACAGAAAAGTTGAGTAACGTGTCCAAAGTCACATAGTTAGGAAATATAGCAACATTTTTTTTTTTTTTCATTTCAGTGTCGTTTTTTTTGATTAAAAAAATTTGGTTAACATGTTTGATAGCTAATATATAGACAGGAAATGGGGGATGTGCTTGAGTACTGAGAAAGAGAGGAATATAATCACATAATTATATTGACAAAAGAATAGCCCCAAATTACTAAAAGAGTAACAGGGAAGATCAGGAGGGGTGGGAGACCTAGAATATAAGCTTATAGGTATGTTAGTTTTCTATTGCTGCTCTAACAAATCATCACAAAGCCAGGGGCTTGAAACAGCACAAATGGTCATCTTTACAGTTCTGTTGGTTAGAAGTCTGACGTTGCTTTTCCTGGCTGAGATCAAGGTGTTGGCAGTTCTGTTCACTTCTGGAGGCTCCAGGGGAGAATCTGTTTCCTTGACTTTTGCAGCTTCTAGAGGCTGCTGAGATTCTTTGGCTCACAGTCCCTTTTCTTCACCTTCAAAGCCATCAATGTTGCATCCAGTCCTTCTCACATCACCCCACTCTGACCTTTCTGCTTCTTTCTTCTATTTTTGCTTTGGACCCACCTGCATAAACCAGGACGAGATCCCTATTTTTTAAAGTATGTTTTTATTGATTTCAGAGAGAGGAAAGGAGAAGGAAAGAGATAGAAACATCAATGATGAGAGAGAATCATCGATTGGCTGACTACTGCACACCCCATACTGGGGATTGAGCCTGCAACCTGGGCATGTGCCCTGACTGGGAATTGAACTCTGACCTCCAGGTTCATGGGTTGATGTTCAACTACTGAGCCACACTGGCTGGGTGAGATCCCTATTTTAAAGGTCATCTTATTAGCAACTTTAATTCCATCTGTAACATATTCACAGGATCCAGGGATTGGTTGTAAATATCTTTGAGGGGCAATGATTCTGCTTATCACTATAGGCTCCAGAGTCTTCCCTCCCTCCCTCCCTTCCCCCCTCCCTTCCCCCCTCCCTTCCCCCCTCCCTTCCTTCCTTCCTTCCTTCCTTCCTTCCTTCCTTCCTTCCTTCCTTCCTTCCTTCCTCCCTCCCTCCCTCCCTCCCTCCCTCCCTCCCTCCCTCCCTCCTTCCCCCCTTCCTTTTTTCCTTCCTTCCTTCCTCCTTCCTCCCTCCCTCCCTCCCTCCCTCCCTCCCTCCCTCCCTTCCTTCCTTCCTTCCTTCCTTCCTTCCCTAATTAAACAATTCCTATACATTCCTCTATGGTTGAACCATGGTCCTAGGTTCTGGGGATACAGGAGAGAACTTGACCAGCCACGTCCCTGCTCTCGTGGAGCTTACATTCTAGTAAGGAAATGAACAATGACCAAGGGAATATGCCTGTGACAAGATGTCAGGTAGTAGAAAGTATCCTGATGAGAAGGAAAGTAAGGGGAGAGGACAGAGAATAGTGGGGGCCGGGGACTATAGAGTGGTTTTTCAGAGTGGTCAGAGAAGGCTGACTGTTGGGTAAAAACCTACCTGAAATAAGAGATCTCAGAGATGAACATTCGAGGAAGAAGGAATGGCAAGTGCAAAGGCTGTGGTTTGAGGAATATTGACATTTTGGAGACATAGCAATAGAGTCAGTGTGTCAAGAATGAAGTGAATGAGGCAGAACTTGGTAAGAAATGAGGACAGTGAGGTACAGTAGCCAGGCCCTTGAGGGGTCATGAAATTGATTCTGGGAGGTACAGAAGTCTTGAACAAAATAATGGCTGATATGATATGATTTTGAAAAGATCACTCTATCTAGTGTATGGTTAAATACCTTTGAGAAAGTAAGAATTGGTGCAGGAAGGGCAGCCAAAAGACTCCTGCAATGATCCAAACAACAGGTGATGACACGTTGGACTATGGTGCTGAGACATGGAGCTGGTAGGATGTCAGACTCAAGACAGGGCTTCCTGTGTGTTATAGTGAGGTACAGAAGAAAGAAAGAGTGTATCATATGTTTTTGGCTTGAGCAACAGGTGAAATGCTCCTACATTCCAACATAGAGATGGGAAATAATTAGGAAGGAACGGATTTTGGAGGATGACAGAATCGAGAGATGTTTGGATGAATTAGATGGGAATTCTAATTCTTCACTTCTTATGCCACAGCCTGCAGCTTTTCTCAGCTCCACTCTCCTGATAATGGGGACAATAACCATGCCCCTTTCTAAAGACTGAAAAGAGCTTAGCTGAGCATCTTGAACAGAAGAAGAGCTCAGTGGTCAGCAGCTGGAATCATGGTATTTATCATCATCATCATCATCAGTTAAATAGTGCAGCATCAGAGTGTCCCAAGGTATTAAACTTACTTATAAGAATAATATGTTGGGAATATGTCCCTAAAAATGACAAACCATAATGTGAAGAAATTGGGCTTCATATCAATAACACAATCACTCATGAAATGGACAATTTTTAGCTATCCAGATGACCTCACACTCCTTTCCCTGTGTTTTAACTAATTTTTATATTTTACATCTAGTTCCAATGAATTGTACTGACTCCTTCTCTGTGCTCCTCCTCTCTGCTTACTTCTAGGTGCTATTAGTTATATATTCAGTGTCCCTCTCTTGAGATCACTTTTAGGTCTCTCATATGACTCCTTATTCTGAAGCAGGTTTTTTTGTTTGTTTGTTTGTTTGTTTTTAAATATTCACTTCTCATAGAGAACACGCTCCAGGAATGAGATGATCAAGGGCTAAGGAATGCCATAGACTGAAGGTTTGTGTGTTCCGCAAGCTCATGTGTTGAAACCTACCCCCCAATGTGATAGCATTAGGAGGTGGGGCCTTTGGGAAGTTATTGGGCAATGAGGGTAGAACTCTCATGAGTGAGACTAGTGGCCTTGTGAAGAGACTCCACGGCTTTAATCAAAAAGCCAGGAGGCATCAAATATCGATGAGGGTGTGGAGAAAAGAGAAGCCGTGTGCACTGTTGATGGGATTGTAAACTGGCGCAGCCACTACGGAAAACAGAACGAAGTTTGCTCAAGAAATTAAAAATAGAACTACACATGATCCAGCAATCCCACTTCTGGATGAATAGCCAAAGGAAACAAAACCATTATCTCAAAGAGAGAGCTGTACACCCCTATTCATGGCAACATTATTCACAGTACCCAAGACATGGAAGCAACCTGTGTCTGTCAGTGGATGACTGGAGCAAGAAAGTGCGGTGTATATATTCAATGAAACTGCCAGCATTGAAAAAGCAAGGAAACTCTGCCACTTGCAACAACATGGATTAAACTGAAGGGCATTCTGTTGTGAAATAAGCCAGACAGAGAAAGAAAGACACTGCATGGATCACTTATATTTGGAATCATAAAACACACACACAAAATAGTTGCCAGGGTCTGGGGGTGGGGAAATAGGGAGAGGCTGGTAAAAGGGCAGCGACTTTCGGTTATAAGATGGATGAGGCCGGAGAGTCTAATGTATAACACAGGGACTGTAGTTGATGACACTGTATTGTTTAATTGCAATATGCTGAGGCTAGAACTTAAATGTTCTCAGCAAAAAAAAAAAAAAAGGAAAAAAAAAGGAAAGTAAATTTGTGAGGGATGGATGTGTTAATTAACTTGATGGGGAGCTTTCACAATATACTCATATCAAATATCATGCTGTATACTTTAAATATCTTAGAATTTTATTTGTCAAAGATACCTCAGTGAAGCTGAAACAAAACAAAACAACAACAGAAATCCAAGGAGAGCCCTGGCTGGTTTGGCTCAGTGGCTAGAGCGTCGGCCTGAGGACTGAAGGGTCCCGGGTTCGATTTCGGCCTCAGGGCACGGGCTTCAGTTGCAGGCTGGATCCCGGCCCGGGTCGGGAGGCAACCCATCGATGTGTCTCTCTCACATCGGTGTTCCTCTCTTTCTCTCCCCCTCCACTCTCTCTGAAAAGCAGTGGAGAAAATGTCCTCAGGTGAGGATTAAAAGAACAAAAAAATCAAAGGAGAGAAATCGCTTGCCCTTTCTGCCATGTGGGGACAGGGAAAAGATGCCCTCTGCGCAGCAGCAAGTGGACTCCGCCACCAGCCTCCGAATGTGCCAGTGCCTGGCACTTGGGCTTTCAGCCCCCAGAGCTGCCAGAAATAAGTGTCCACTGTTTACACACCAGCCAGTCTATGGTATTGCGTTATGTCATCCTGGATGGACTGAGACAGGGGCTCATTTGCTAAAGACTCTGTCCCAGAGAACCAACAAGAAATAGGTAGCACGTATTAGATCAGATTAAACAAAGGGCTGGGTAAGGTGTGGAAACCACAAGTAGTGCAGAAACCTGGTACTCTTAGGAGTGACCCTGTTAAGACCCCCAGGTTTGAAGAGATTAGGGGAAGATCAATGATTGGCCTCAGCCCAGGAAGACTGGACAAAGAACCAGGGAAATGACTATCCTGACCTCACTGACCTCCCACCCCAGTCCCCACGTGTCCTGCCAGGACTCCCCACTGACTTGCCCCGCTGGAAACCAGAGGGTGCAGGAGCCCACAGATGGGGTCTGTGCCACCGAGGGGTAGCACTGCTGGGCAGGGAGCAGTGTGGAAGAGCATTTAGGGCGTGTCTGGAGGGACTCCGTAATTCAGTAAAGATCTCTGGCACGGTGCCTGTTTTGGGGCTTCCCTACTGAACACCTGCTCTCAATACAGTGATCCGCAGGAAGAGGCCCTTCCCATTTTCCCATCCCCCCAAACACCTGGCCTACTGTCGCTGTAACATTGGCTTCATTTCTCTTTTCTCCTCTTGCCTCCATCTCTCTTTAAAGTGGATTTGTTTAATTAGGCCTTCAGATGAAAACCTTTCACTGACTGTCTCCATTCAAGTATCTAAGTCAATAAATAAAACTGTAGGAAATTCAATACATTCAATTCCCTGCATGTCCTTCTTCCTTCATGTAGTTTATGTTTGAATTATACTCTCTGTGCATAATACTTTGAGAGTCCCTGGGCCAGGTCTGGTACTATCTCTGAGACTATATTCAAGAAATAGTATTGCACAGAAGCTAATGAGAAATAAATAAATGTTAAAGGTGTGCCCTAAAAGCCATTTAAAATGTGAGCTCCAAGTGCCCTTCTAAAGCCAGTTACTTAAGAAGACAGCGTTTTTAAAGGAACACTGCCAGGTTAGTTCAGTCGATCATAATCTGTAGACTTTTAAATTGCTCTAGCCCTACAGTTGTTAACAGTGTCCCTGATATAAAAATACATTTAAGAAATTTCCAACATATGCAATGCCTTTGGCCATCTAAAAATCATTTCCTGCCTTCTCTTTCTAGTGTTATGAACTCAGTAAAATGCTGATATTCTTTTGAGAGGGACCATTTGAGTCCCCTAACTAACAAGAAACAAGCATTGCTATTTGGGCTCCAAAAGGAAACCAGGAATATTTACAGGGCTTTTCTAGATGGCAACCAAGTGAAAAGAACTTGTTTTTGAGATTGAGTTTTGTTTGGAGAGTGTCCCCTTGAACAACTGCAGGGGGTCAGACAGAAAATGATGCTGCGTATGGTGCTCACGAGGGGAAAGACCCAGCCACCTGTTGACTTCTGGCTTCAATGATTTTTTGAGGGGGATGGGGGAAGTGGCCATGGAAGTAGGTGGGACTGCCATTCTTGATTCTCTTTTCTAATTATAGGATGTATGGGGAACAAGGATATTGGAAACAGAGACCCAGCTATGCAGAGTGACAGTTCATCAAAAGTAGTGACAACAAAGAACACCAAACTCAAGAGGCAAGACGTTTTAATCTCAAGTGTCTGCACTCTCCTAGTGTTGTATAAAAGAGAGTGAGCAGAAATAATGGAGAGAAATAATAAACAAATGGGTCCCCCTCTTTTAGTTCCTTCTGGTACCAAACCTTGTCAATCACTCATGAGAAAGAACCTTGAATCAGTCACTCAAGAGGAAGCCCACAAGACAAAGTGAAAGAGATGAGTAGGTAGCTAGCTGTAGAATTTAAAGGGTGTAGACTAATCAAATGAGAGTTAGCACCTTTTCCTTATACTATTCAATGTGGCAGTGAGTTTAAAGGGACTGTGTGAGAAGAGGGAGATACTATCTCATGGGGAGGAACGAAGCAGTAAGTACTTATCTCCTTCTGTTCCCTTTTCCCCTTTCTGCCCCCCTTTCCCCTGTCTCTCTGCCTTTGTCTCTCTGCCTTTGTCTTATTATGTTAGAAATAATTCCAGAGCCTGAACAGCTTGGGAGCTGCCCACAAATGTGTTTGAGGAGCTGGAATCTCGGGCATTAAAAATAATTCAGACTATTCTCTTCATGTGTCATAGACACAGCTTGAACGACAGAACAAACTTCCTACAGAAATGCAGATCTATTTTGTCTAGTTACTTTAGTAGTTAAAGTTTGGCTGGTTACATCAGGCACTATTTTTAGCAAGACTTCAGTGTAACCATGGAAACTGCTTTTGCTGAAAACTCACACTATTTCCTTCGAAATTAGCCATAGAGAAGCAAACCTTTGCAGAAACCTAATAAGGAATAAATGAGTTAGATTCAAGGGGGGACAAACCAACTTAATAGGTCACGATAACATTTACATATACATAGACACCTATACATGTGTTTGGGACAGAGTTACTATTCATAGGCTTATATTTATATGTAAAAGCACTTGAATTTTTATATTCTTTTTTGACTGGCAACAGCCTGAGCACATGACAAAGTGTAGTTTATTACAATGGTACAGCACTGCATATAACCCCGAAGGGAAGCCTGCCCCTGAGGGGATGGGAACCATGGTTTCCTAGCAACCGGAGACACTGGAAAGTTTTGCAAGATAATCCTTTTGACCAATTAGAAACTTGCTGGGTGCTTACAGTAGGTGTGAAGAGAACAATTTGCTATACCATGCTTGGACAGACTGAACCAGTCCCCCAAACATTGCTGTGAGAGGAAAGATGGCTCCTCAGATGCCTCTAGATGGTGAGTTACTTAGTGCAGTTTTGTGACTCTACCCTGTGGTGGGCAGGGTGGCCACCCCCACTAGTGCCCATGCTCTAATCCCTGGAAACTCTCAGTACATTACAATACATGCCTGAAGGGACTTTGCATATCTGATTAAGGTTATGGACCTTAAAATAGGTTTGCTATTCTGGATTACTGGGTGGGCCCAATCGAATCCCATGAGCCCTTAAAAGCAGAGAACTTTCCTGGTGGGAGTCGGAGAGATGTAGCAGATGGAAAATGAGAGACATTCTGAGCACAAGGAGGACATCAGTGCAGTTGCTGGCTTGAAGGTGGAGGGAGTCCAAACTGGAAACTGGGAGAAGGAAATGAATTCTGCTAACAACCAAAGGAGCCTGGAAGGAGCTCAGAATTTCCCCCCGAACTTCCAGATAAACACCAGGCCAACTCACACCTTGACTGTAGCCTCATGAGACCCATTCAACATGCTGGACCTCTTACCTGGAGGAAAATGGGACAGCAAGCAGGTGCTGCAAACCATGAAGGGTGCGGCAATATGTTACTATAGTCGTAGGAAACTCACATATCCCCCAAACAGCTCTATTAGGAACGCAGCTTAATAGTGATTATTCTTTCCCATGGTACCAAAAGGGCCAAGGGAGAAGTTCTTTGGGTGTCTTTGAAATATGTGTAAAAACCGTGAAAAGTTCATACCCTTTAATAAGCAATTATGTTCTAAGAATATGTATCTTAAGAAGGAAGATCTCTGTAAAAGCTTCTAATGTTTCTAATGTTATGTATCCCAGCACAATACTGGGAACCATCTAACATTTTGACAGTAGGACTCTGGTTAAATAAATTACGGCACATCTGCTGGATAGAATGGTATGCTTCATTAAAGTTACACTGCATAAAACTATTAACTGGTCTGGGGATATGCTCATGTTGTATATAAGCGAAAAGGGGGAGAGTAATATAAAAAGATATATATGTATTGAAAAGGCTGGAAGCATGTTAAAGGGCTCAGTGTTGTTTCCCTGGGTAGTGGGAATATATATATTATTTTCAACACTTTTTATGATTAAATATATAACTTTTGTAGTTAAAATCCCAATAAATACCACTAACATCATAACAATAAATAGAAGAGCTTGATACTGAGCGGGGTTGCTGCTAAGGGAGCAGTTTGAGGCTGTGCATGAAACAGCTCCTTTCAAAGGCTCACTGCATTGCTGGCTTGGAAACCGGACTCCATGACTTCAGCTCCCTCCCACTTCACAACCCCTTTTCAGCAAGCCTGGTTGAGGAGTGCACCTGGAGCATGCTTTCTTTTGTATTAAATAGGATCTGTGCAGTTGTGAGTACAGAAACCCAATTCAAAGCAGACAAGCATCAAGTAATGAAAAGCACAGGGATAGAATCTCGGTAAGGCTGGATCCAGGTGTTCCAGCAACGTCTTCATGGCTCCACATTTCTGTTCAGCTCTTGGATAGGCTTTTTCTCTAGCCTACAGAAAGAGAGCTCTCACAATAAAGTCTAGGACTCTGATTAGTCTGGTCACAGAAACCAGGGAGCTGGGTATTCTGGAAGGCCAGACCTAAGGCAGAGTTAGCCTCATCTATATCACATAGAATGGCTTTTCTAGGAGAAATGGTGTTGTTTTTTTTCAGCAGAAAAAGGGAGATGAGGCACTGGAGAGGAAAAATAAGAGCTATCCATCAGAAGACCTATGCAGGACCCAGAATCCGGACAATGGGACAACCAGAGTTCTTACTTTAACAAGGACTCACTTCCAATGCAGGCGCCTACTTCGAAGGGATGCTGGACTCTTCCCTCTCTCCAGCTACTCTGTGGGCCATCGCCACCGTCTGTTCCATAGCTCCTGCCATTGCCCTTGTGTTTCACCATTTCTGAACCTTGAGGAAAATTCTTTCCATATTTGAGGAACACCATGCAGTGTCACATTAAAAATGATTCAAACTATAATAAGAGCTGAATCTCTGGGCTCCTTCCTAACCCATAACGAGTGCCTTGCCTTTCTAGTCCAGTGTCTGGCTCATGGCAGAAAGTTTCTAAATATGTTTTGAATGAATGGTTGTTTCTGACTTCTGAAGTTTGGGTAAATACTCATCTTCCTTCTTTGTTCAGGTCTGAATCTTACTGTCGCAGGACCTTTACTGCCAACCCTAATGGCTTTTTAAAAAATTGAATTTATTGGGGTGACACTGGTTTGAAAAAAACCATACAAGTTTCAAGTGTACAACTCAATAAACCATCCTCTGCACACTGCATTGTGCCCCCATCGCCCCAAGCAGAGTCTCTTTCCCTCCCCAGTGCCCCACCTTTGCCCACCTCCACTTAGCCCCCATCCCCCTTTCCTTTTGGCCATCACCACACTGTTGGCTGTGTCTATGTGTTATGTATATATGTTTTTCGGTCAATCCCTTCACCTTCTTTCATCCAGTCCCCCACACCCTTCCCCTCTGACAACTGTCAGTCTGTATCCATGCCTCTGTTTCTGTTTTGTTCATCAGTTTATTTTGTTCATTAGATTCCATATACCAGTGAGATCATATGGCAATTGTCTTTCTCTGACTGGCTTATTTCACTTAGTATAATCACCTCCGGGCCCCACAATGGAATACTACGCAGCCTAACGGCTTCTTCACAGGGGCCTCCAGCAGGTTGAGGCACCTCCTGTGTCCCATGAAACCCTGAGTTCATATGTGGTCATTCAGGGTTATGGTCTCCATCCGAACCTTAAGATAACTAAGTGAACCATTATTAGGAATTGTCTGATCTTCTACCAAATGGAGACCTATTTTGTAACACCTCCTTCCTCTATATAATCCTCAGCTACTGTATCTGTCTGTGGAATTTTGAGGAAAACATTCTAACACTACAAGGAACTCTTACCAGTCTTTGAGGGCAGACACAGAGTCCCTGGGATAGGAAGAGGAGAGGCTGAGGGATCTTTCAGATGGCCTTCAGGTAGCCTGGTTTCCTAGCCACATTTCTACTTCTTTACAGGTGTCATTATATTTCTGGATATTCTCTACTATCAGAAAAACTGTGCATTATGGGCCCTAGTATATAAGGTGGAAAACAAATCGGAGGAAATGAGGAGCTGAGGGTGTGTTGTGTGGTATACATACCAGATAATGGCCTGCCTGCTGCAGAGAGCAGGGCTGGATGACCTCTGGTCTCTTCCACTTAAAAATTCTCCGTTTCTGATGCTCTGTGAGGATTTTTGCACAAAATCTTCTTGGACTGGCAGCAATTGTCTTGCACGTTTTTGAACACTTTTGAAAAATAATCTTGAGTGTATGAAAAGGCCTAGAAATCAGAGGCAGTGTGTACTTGCAGATTATTACCCATTCCTTGAATTCTCTTTGGAGGATACTTGCTAGATAATTACCAGAACAAATCATGGAGTGCCTGGAGGACCCGCAAGGCAAAAGCTGTCCCTAGGCAGAATGGCAAAGGAACAGAGTCGTCATTTGGCGCATTGGCTACCTCACCCCCACTTCCTACCTCTAGCTTCCCATGGCTTCATGCTACCCCGTGACCCCAAGCCCCAGCTCTCTAGGACCAGCAGCTGTACGCTCTATTAAAACAAAAGCTATCCTTGCCTGATCTCTTTCCGAGTAAACACAGATTCGTGCTATATTCTAGTCCCCCAGGCACCCTTCTTGAATGATAGCTCTTTTTGAGTGACAATTAGCTCATCCAGCAAACACATTTCTGCTATAAATTACTGTTTCTCATATCATTTGCAGGTTAGCAGGGGCTCTTTGGGGGTTGCGTGTTAGCATGCTGAAGCCTGATCAAATTCTTTTTTTTTAAAAAAAAATCTTTATTGATTTCAGAGAGAGGAAAGGAGAGGGAGAGAGAGAGAGATAGAAACATCAATGATGAGAGAGTCATTGATTGGCTGCCTCCTGCACGCCCTCAATTGGGGATGGAGCCTGCAACCCGGGCATGTGCCCTGATGGGACTTGAGCCCTGATTGCCTGGATCCTAGGTCAACGCTCAACCGCTGAGCCACGCCCGGCCGGGCCCGATCAAATTCTGTAGGACCTGTTCTTCACACTGCTTTACTGCATGTTACTCTCTTCAAAACAATCTTAAGGGAGTGCATTACACTTGATATGTCCATTTTCTTTCTTACTGTCTTATAATGTGTATTGTCTTCCTGTTATATCACAGCTACTTGGCTCTTGTAAACCACCAGCAGTCGCCGAAGCACCAAACTATGTTAAGCCTGTTGACCTGTCCATAAGGTTAGATAGCACCACCTGCCCCCATCTCCAGCCTCCTTTGGTAGTCCACTGGCTTTCTTTCTCCGTCTCTGACGAAATCTTGCTGTTATGTACTGGCCTCTTTTCCTTTGTTTGAACCCTCAAAGCTTGCACAAGAATCGCTTAGACTTCTTTTTCCTTTCCCCTCACCCATCCATCTAATCACAAAATCTTCAGCCCAGCATCAGCTAGATCACGACTCTGTTGCCATTACTTCCATTTAATCTTGTGTTCCTTTTCCGGAAATTTTGCAATTCTTTCCTGTCTCTAGTCTCTTTCCCTGCAAGTCTGCCTCACACACAATCTTAATTGTCTAGTCTTGATACTCCTACTATGTCTCAAATGTTTTTGTTTCTCCACTCCTGCCATGTCATTTGTACTTTTCTTTGAAGTCTAATCCTTTCATTATTTCCTTTCCTCAGTCTCCACCTCTCCAGTAAATAGCACTCAAGAGACAGCCAGGCAGGTGGGTACCTTGTATTCCAGTCCTGAAAACATCTTCTATATTAGCTCCCTGGAGCTTCCATAACAAATCACCACAAACCAGGGGGCAAAAAGCCCACAGAAATTTATTCTCTTAACACTCTGAAAGCCACAAGTTCCAAATCAAGTTATTGGCGGGGCCGCACTCCTTCTGAAGGCTCTATGAAAGAATTCTTCTTGCTCTTCCAGCTTCTGATGGCTCCTGGTGTTCCTTGGCTTGTGGCTGCATCACTCTAATCCCTGCTTCCATGACCTTTATATGACCTTTCTCCCTTTTCCTCTCTGTGTCTTCTCCTTTTCTGTCTCTTGTAAAGATAACTTAGTGTCATTGGAATTAGGGCCCACCCTAAGCCCAGGATGATATCATCTTGAGATCCTTAACTTAATCACATCTGTAAAGACCCTATTTCTAAAAGTCACTTTCACAGGTACCAGAGATTAGAACTTGGACAAATCTTTGGGGGTGGGAACAGCACTTAACTCATTACACCGACTTCCTCTGAATCTATTAATTTACAATAGCAACCGTTCCTCTTGGAATGCCCTGCCAACCCATTTTAACTTATCTAACTCCCTCCCAGTTTTGAAACCTACCCCAAATTTAAACTTCTCTGTGGAACATCCCCAGAGTCCCCTGGAACTACTGTCTTTTTCAAACTCTCAGATTACTTTGTATCTCTCTAGTAGAACTTACCATAATCTTGAGGCAGAAATATTTATGAGCCTATATGTATTTCTTCTCCATAGAGTTTCAGCTTTTGAGGGCAAGACCATCTCTGTAGAGCCCAGCAGAAAATGTCACGTTGGTGCCATTTATGCAATACTTGAATTGAATGGATGCAAAGGCATGGCTCTAGTGTAAGGGACTTCATGTCCATAGGTGAACAGTGGGGGTCTCTGGGCTGATAGGCTCTGGTTTTTCTGCCTTAATCCAGAGAGAAGTTCTTGGGAGAGGGGTGCAATTTAAATAAAGGTAAAGTAGCTAAACAATTTCTGTACTCAGTACTAGGTTTTTTTAAATTTTATTTTATTTATTATTATTTTTTTTAACAAAATGGAGCAGTCTTATAATTCACAGACTGGCAGGCACTAAAGGAGCTCAGTGGTCTTGTAGTCCAATAGTAAAGGTAAGTCTATGAGTTGCCTAAAGCCATATAGCGGCTCCATGACAGAGTCAGGAGTGGAGCGTCCAGATTTTCTCACTCAGAACCTAAAGAGTAGTTTTTTCCAGAATTTTCCTGTTGCAATATAGCCAATTTAATCTTTTTCTGTGAGCCCCTCCACACCCTTATTAATAGCGAGGATGACATGACAAAATTTACTTTGTTTTAAAGAAGCTCTGGATTCTTGAATGCCTTGGGCATGAAATATCTTAAATTGGAAAGTAACTAAGTACAAAATAACACTGAGATGTGTTTCTCACATTTTTAATGTATAAAGTAGCCAGTTTGTTTTTCATCTCATCTTTTCACATTCTCACTAATAAGCAAAAGTCAGTAGATCATGTGTTGGTTGGGTCTTGTGGTCATTAGTGCGAATCAGAAAGGTTGTCCTCTAATTGCTTACACCCTGTGTAAAGCACTCTGTTGACCAAGTTGCAAACCAGCTTCCTTAGCAACAAAGCGCATCTTTAGGCCAAAAGCCTTCACCATTTAAAAAAAAAATTCTTAGATGTGTCGTTACCAACATGGGAATCATTAGAACCTATTCTTTTAAAATTATATGTGGTTGTTATAACCACTTTCAGAATGGAAAGTCAGGGCCAAAAGATTTCTGCTTGATTTATAAAATTATGTATTTGGAAATCTCGCAGTAATACAAAAATTAAATCCCATTTAACTATGATTTAGCAAATCAAAGCCTTTTATGAAAAAAGAATAAAACTGGGTTATCCAAGAAAAACTGGGACATGCGGTTACTACGCAATGCTTTATCAACCTTACTAAAACCCACAGATGAATAATGTGTGTGTGTATATATATATATATATATATATATATATATATACTCAAGAATATCCTAAAAATGAAGCTCATCAGAGAATTAAGTGAGACCATAGAATGATCGATGAGAAGTTGAAGACAATACTCAGAACGCAGGGATTGAACAGTTTCATATGATCCCTAACAATCTTGTGATATTAAGTTGTTGACATTAATAATAATAATGATGATAACTAATATTTACTGAGCTCTAACTATATGCCTAATCTGTGCTACTTCATTAGTAAAATCTACTGTCCTAATAGCTTTGTGTCTGTTCGCATGGTTCTCAAAGTAGACTTATGATACAGGATGTACTAATGAAGTAAGTACTAACGTTGTTCTTATTTTATGATTTTACAGATGAGGAAACTGAGACAGAGAAACTAAGTAACGTGCTCAAAGTCACACAACTTAATAAATGGAAAAGTAGGGATGGACTGTGGTATTTAGGCTCCAGACACATTTTCTTAACCTCCATGTAATGACAATCAAAATTTCCTTAAATGTCCCCATATGTTTGGCTGTATATAATGTAATGAAATGTAAGATACGCTGGGAGGATTGGTTAAAATGTCTCTGAAATAGTGTGTGGAGCTGAACAGGATGTGTGTATTCATTTTCTGGCGAGTTATTGGGAAAGGTACATGAGAGGGAAATAGTTTTCTTTCCCCCCTTTTTCCCCAACCCTCTAGAATGCTGGGTCATTGGACAGCCACACCTGCAAACACAACATGAAAAGTTCGGGCAGTTACTCAAGCCTCCAGCACCAAGTGGATGGCGCACACTTAGTGGCTGAGCTGCCACTGAGACTAGGTGCTCTGGCACCAGGCAGGAGCAGTAAGACAGGGGGCCCTGGGTTCTGGGCTCCGCTCTAATTGCTATTCTTGCCCTTCCTCCTGTCTTCCTAATCCCCTCTCCTGCCAGCACATGCTGTGGTGGCCTCATCACGGAGAGCAGGAGGAGACGCCTCGTGAGCTACTGATCAAGGGTGACATTGTTGGTCATGCTTTGGGATTGTCTTCTTCTAGAAAAGAACTCTGTCTCTTTTCTTTCCTCTTCATCTTCCCACACCTACAGTTAAAAACAACAACAACAAAACAACCTAAGGATACTGCTTAGTTACATATTCCTTCCTTAGTGTCAGGCAGGTTGAGTTTTCTTCTTTGATGATGCACAAGATCCAGGTGAGCATAGACCTGCCTCGTCGAGGATTAGTTGCCTGGAGATCTGTGGCGAAGCAAATCCATTGGTAGGTCAGGTGTGCTCCTCTCACCTCTAGTCTTCAGGCATTGTTTTATTTTGTTCCCTCAGAGAGGGGACAGGAAGATGGGGGACTGCTCTCTATTCTAGGTCTATCATGTGGGAATAGAGGCTTTGGGGGGCAAGCTTAAGGAGCTAAAGGAGTAAAACTGGGATTTTACTTCCAGTTGGGCTGACTCCAAAGTCAGCATGCTTTCCAAGGTGCCATGGCCATGGGAACTGAGAACAGGGTCTTCACAAGAAGTTACCGAGCATGTCAGTACAGTTTGGGGCATCAATCTGATGCTCCTTTTGAGGCATTCTTGTGCTGGGTTTATGGTAGAGTAGTGATTTCGTGTTCCTCTGCATAGTCTGCCCTGCTGATCCAGTACAACTGGTCTTGTGCTACATGAAGGGAGAGGCAGGCCCTCCCTGGAAACACAAGATTGGTACATTTTACACAAGCTGTGACTCTTACGGGCAGGGATGACCTATCAACTAAGGACATGTCTGTCCAGGCAATTGATTGCAATTGATAACATATAAACAGGACTCCTGCTAATGAATTTCCTAATAGTTTTTTCCTGTAGACGTACATTGGTCAGAGTTCTGTCATTGACATTGCTGTCTGAATGCTCTTGACCTTTTGAGTGATGTGATGGTGGTATTGCTTGGCAAGCACCATAACTCAGTATTTCCCTAACTGGGTGGCTGTTGACTAGATGCCTATCCCTGTTCTCCACTCCTCACACTCCCCTCAATGGAGAGCTCACGCAAATCCCATTGCCTCATTAACCCTTCCACACAATAACTTTAATCATCCCGCTCCATTTCAGCATATACCTCCCTGCCTACTGGATATATCCAGTTGGACTTCTCATAGTCACTTCAAGCCCAGAATTTCCAAAACCACTGATTGTCTCTTATCAAAGCGAGGTCTTTCTTCAAACAGTCCACCTGCTGCTAACGCAACAGTGTCGTCATCCTCACTCTGGAGTTTTTTACAGTCCACCTCTCTTCTTTATCCCTTACTTTTCTTTCTAAGTAACATCTTTTGGGACCCATTTTTTCATCCAGATTTCCACAGCACCACTTTGCCCTGCACAGGCCTGATTTCTGCCCTGGTGTTAGTCCCTAATTCTCCAACATATGCAGGCTGGGTTCCATCTTTAGATTCTGGGACTTATCCCATTTCTAGACAGAGGGAAATTAAAGGACACTGAGCTAATTGTTTTCCTCCGCCTCAGAAGCAAGTATCATAGTTTTAATCATACACTTAAACACGTTTAAATTAATTTTTTATTAGCTAAGTAATAAGTGAATATTTCCCTTGTAATAGTTGAAACATTACCATTAAAGCTAAAGTCTCTGTTCACCGTCCCTACTCTGCCCTAGTGTATCCTTTCAGATCTTCTCCTAAGCATTAACACACATACATGTATTCATAGAAAATACTACTGTTTTTCTTTTTTCCAACTCAAATGATCACATATAAAAGTACCATACAGTACATACTTTGTAACATGCTTTTTGACTCAACTTCCATTTATTCAATAAATATTTATTGGGTAGCTGCTAGGTGCCAGGCACTGTCCTTAATTACTAAGAATACACTGGACAACCAACAGAAGAAATCAAAATGCCTTGAGTTCATGAAGTTTACATGGGCAATCTATTCAGGTGGCACAAACACATATATCTTCTGCTTTTCAAAGACTATCTAGTATTCCACATTACGAGCATGCTGGAGTTTATTTAGCCACTCCTGTATTGATGTACATTTAGATTACTTGCAATGTTTGGCTATGACAATACTGCCATAAGCATCCTGATTTGTGCCTCTGTGGGTGTCTCTAGGGTAGACGCCGAGAGGTGGAGCTGCTGAGCCGAGTGCCCTCCAAAGAGACCCAGCCCTTCTAGTGGCATGTGCGAGAGGACCCGCTTTTGCACATCCTTGCTATTGCATTTCATGCATTTTACTCATCTGATGAATGAATAATGGTATCTTGCTGTTATTTAATGTCAATCAAGTTTTCATGCAATTCCCATCTACACACTACAAATTTCCCACCTCAGACATTGATGGGGACAGATATGAAGGATAATGCAGGCAAAGAATGGACATCAACTGACTACAAAAGATAAATAAAGTAGCTATCTTTGGTCTCCCCCTGCCTTCTTTGTGGTTAGTTTTCATGATCCTTAAGCTGCCCTGAAACCCAGAGATCAGCCTCCCTGCTGGTCCTCTCTGGTCTTCCTTCTGGCTTGTTCCTCAGCATCTGAATCTCAGCTCTTATAATCTGTCCATGGAAGAATAAATGTGTGTCAACTTGGCAAAGCCAGAGGGAGGTTGGTAAGAGAAAGAACAGCACACACAAAGCTCACTGTGCAGAAAACTACTGTGCTTGGCACAGAGGAGGTCCCACTCAGTGTTGGGTGAGTGACTGAATTAGTCATGAGTGGCTCAATGCATCAAAGCCTGAAGTAGGAGGCAGAGAGTAGGGGGACTGAGGATGGAGGAGATGGCAGGAGCCTGATCATGAAGAATGTATGACATACTAAAGATTTGGCCTTGACCTTATGGGCAAAGGGAAGCCCTTTTATGTTTATTAGAATTCACCTATAAAACTGTTGTCTTTTGTCAAGGTAGCGGGAACAACAAGTGCAAATGTCCTGAGGCCAGGTGTGCTTAGAATGTTCAGGGAACAGATATTTATGGGGCACCTGCCATATATGATTCTTGAGTGCTAGAATAGAAAGGGAGGCAAGATCCACTCTTCTGAATATTAGTTTCTGTCTTAGAGGGTGTCTGAATTTGCTAGAGCTGCCATAACAAAGTACACAGATTGGGTGGTTTAAACAGCAGAAATCTGTTTTCTCACATACTAGAAGTCCAAGATCAAGATGTCAGCAGGGTTGCTTTCTTCTGACACCCTTCTTGTTGGCTTGTAGATGGCGGTCTTCTCCTGGTGTCCTCACATGGTCTTTCCTCTGTGTGTGTCTGTGTCCTAATTTCCTCTTCTTAGCAGGACACCAGTCATATTGGATTAGGACCCACCCATGTGACCTTCTTTCACCTTAATTACCTTTTTTAAAGGCTCTAGCTCTGAATACAGTCACATTCTGAGGTACTGGGTTTCAACATATGGATTTTTTGGGGGAAATAATTTATCCCATAAGATAATTATGTTATTTCTAAGTTAAGAATAATTACTGGGCCATTTGTCTATGGCCCCCTTTTATTTTTCCAAACTCCTATTTGTCTTTTAAGACTCAACTTAGCCCTCACCTCCAGATACCTCTTCTTAGCTCTAGTCTGATGTGTTGCCTCACCCTGTCTGTGCCCATGAAACCCACTCCTCTCTCTGCCATAACCCTTATTGCACTTTAGTATAATCCTCTGCTTGTTTGTCCCAACCAGTCTGTGGGCTTCTCGACAGGTGGAGACAAGGTCTTTCGTGTTTTTGACCCCCACTACCATTTTCTGGTTCATCATGAGCACTTCATGAAGATTTTTGCTGAAGCAATGTGTACATAACCTGAATTCATACCAGAATCATCATCTCCAGAGGCTGGGAGCAGCTGGTGGAAGAGTATGAGGCCGGAGGGTCCTTCTTGGGAGTAAGTCTCTGGACTTCTCTCCCATTCCAATATGAGGAGTAGATAACTAGCCTTTCAGACTACTCCTCTCCCAAACCCTATCCTCAGAGACACTGATTGCTCACTAGGAAGATGAATATGGGAGGGCCAGGGTTCTGAGCAAGGTATCAATTACTAAGGCCTTGACATGGAACACTTCTCCCTTATTTCCTCACTGATAGGGGTGGCTTTGGGTCAGAAGGCCAGATAAAGCTGCTAATGAACACGGTCACATGTTCTCTCCTACTAGTCACAGGAGGCCTCTTACTTCTTCAGGAAGTGGCTTGAAGGACCCCCAGCCCTTCAAGCAGTTGGTTGTAATGGTAGTGGGTTTCTTGGCTGTGTTTATCTATCCCTATGAGCATGGCTGGAACTTTTACTTGAAAGAGAGAAAGAGAAGTGAAAGAAAGAAAGAACAAAAGAAAAAAAGAAAGAACAGAATTGCTCTAACAGATGCCTGGCTTGCCTCTGAGAAGTAACCAGGTGTGAGGCTGCCTTGTTTTTTATTTTTTCTCTTTCAAGATGAGGCCATCTCTTGCTTACAGCGGCAATCGCCATTCCTCTGGGCTTACCCCAGAGGGTCTGTGAAGCTGTTTTATTCCACTTAACAGCTCAGTAATTGGAAGTGTTCAGGGTGAGAGGAACCGGTGACAGGAGGAAGGGATTAGCCATTGAGAGATAACTGGGAGTGGAGGCAAAGGAGGGGCGGAAAGGTTATTAAAAATATCACAAAGAAGAGTGTTTTTAAAGAAGTGGTTCCACGTTAGATGGTCCCACAGCAAAGTTCAAATGGCCACTGTAAGTCATCTAGCTCTCGGCTGTAAGACACTTGAGCTTCCAGTGGGTCTTTTCTTGTGTGTAGATACGTTGGTGGGTCTTGATATCTGAATGTGTCTGTATTGCATTACTCTGTAGGCAGTTCCTAATGGTGAATAAATTACGCTCTCGAAGTTGGGTCTCAGGTTGGTTGGTGAAGTTTACAAACTCAGTTTTCTCTAGCAAAGAGCATATCCTACAACTTCAGTGTACATGGTGGGGGCAGATTTCCCGATTTCAAACCACGCTTCCATCACTTAGTGCTTGTGGATCTTGGAATGAGTCATTTTGTTTAAGTGTTAGTCTCTTCATGGACAAAATGGGAATAATAGTAGCAATTCTTCCCTCGTGGGAGTTTGTCGGAATAGGAGATCCAGGAGAAGTGTTTTCTGCCAGGCTCTTAGGACAACCCACTTGGGCCAATCACTGCATTCTCCTGTCCCTGTCTTGTCAACTTTTCCCTCACTTCCTCTCTATCTGGCCATTGGGCCTTTAACAGAACTGGCTCTGAAGGGTTTCCCCAGTAGCAGTTGGTGTTACTAAGGCATGGGATGCAGCAGCTCTCTTACAACGCTGGATGTCCATTTAATCTTCTGCCCCCTGTCCTTTCCAGGAGGCCCAATGGCATCCTAAAGGGCTGTTATCTTAGAACCAGACCCATTAGGAAGAAAGTTGGCTGCCCAGGACTGAGCCACAAATTGCATGCTCACGTTGGAAAACATTTCTACAGAACAACTGGGCACCTTCTGAGCTCAAAGGAAGATCTAGAATTTGTAGTGGGGGGTGGGGGTGGGTGGAAGAGGGTTCCTTCTAACCATCTTTCTAATTTCTCATACCCAAGCCCATGCCTTTTCTTTTTTGTTTTTTTCCTCCAAACAGACAGGCTAACCACATCTATAGAATTATTGAGCTCTGCTCTTTGAATTAATTTTCAAGAATTGTTGACCCGATAGAACTTAATGATACTTCAGAGTGGAGACCCTTTGTGTAAATCCTTCATCCTTTGCAGATTAGCAGCCAGATGGGATCTGAAAGGGCTTTGGTGTCCAAGTGCTAAAATCTATACCAGATTTTCAACTGAGAGAAAGTTACTGTGCCTTGCATACTAGCTTGATTTTTTAAAAACTAGGACATCAACAACAAAAAAACACAAAATTTAATTGATATCCCTTTCCTTTCTAAAAAAAATTTTTTAAGCCAACAGACTGATCAACTGAAAATCAGGAACAAGAATTCACAGCTTTCTCTCATAGGTTCCATGTTCATGGCCTGTAAAATCTGACTTCTAACAACATCAAATTAATTGAGTATATATAGAGCAGCCACAGCCACTCAAAGCAGACTCTATTTTAACTTCACCCATGGAAAATAGGGAACTGTGTACTCCTAGGTTCTGTATAAAAAGCCATCCCTCTACTGCTAGATTCTGAAGTGTAATTTTAGTTTGACTATTTTAGTAGAGACCCCTTTACCAGCCCTCCACCCCTCAAAGGAGTATACTATGCTGAATTTGTTTTTAGGCAGGTTCTGATGAAAGTATGAGATTCCCAGCTCAGTGCCTGGCTCCTCTGGGATTAGAAGGTATTACGAATCAGAGGAAAGGGTGCAGTCCTACTGTGGAAGCCCATTTCTCTTTAAAATGAGCCCAAGTGTACATCCCGAGCCCTGTTTGACACACACAGCTTGGGCTGGCGCTATTATTACCCAATCAAGGCATCTGTCCATTTCTAACCCTTCAACGCAAAAGAGACAATTCCACCTTCCCACATAATCTGTACCAGCTGAATGGATCCCAATTTATCAGGAAAACTATAAATTGCAGAACACCAGGCAGAAACTAAAGTAATAAAGCCTGTGATTTCTGTACCATACATTTTAGGCTGTTATTTAAGGTCTCCAAGGAGTTCGGGGCCATAAAAACCATTTCTCAGGAATTCTGCCAGCTATAGGAGTGCTCTGCAACTGTTCACGCTAATATATTACAACCTGTTTACCGCACTCCAGAAGCAGCAGCAGCAGCCAGCCGCATTACCAAGGGCGGGGAAGGGATGCGCACACACTCTCAGCAGGCAGCCGGAGCTTTGTTTCCTATGCATACATGAAAAAGGACACTTCTGTTTTTCTCATCCTCTTATTACTCTTGTACCCTCTCCAGAAATAGTCCCTGAGCTCCCAGGAGCCAGAACAGGGCCTCTGTCAATCTTCATACCTCCTTGGGAGACTACACCGCGGTCAGTACAAAGGTAACCTGCCCCGTGTGCAGAAGGTTGCGCTGTTTTGATGTTAATTTCACAAAGCACCCATGTGACCTCGGGCAGGTTATTTAACTGCTTTACGCTTTAGTTTCCTCATCTGTGCTTTTGTTTTGAGGAATAACAATGCCTCCTGGGAGGATTAAATAACAGACGTGAAGGGCCTCTTACAGTGTCTGGTGTGTAGCAAGAACTTGAAAAACGTTAGTTCCTTTCACCTAATTAGTTGGTGCAATGAACAGAACATAAGACACCAATGTGCTACTTTTATAAAAGAGTTGAATGTATTGGAAACAAGATCTGTACATTAATTCTGTCTCTCTGCCAAGTAGAGAAATCTTTCCAGGGTGCTGATAAAGATAATCCCCCTGTGTTAGTCTGCTGGGGCCGCCATGACAAAGTATCACAGGCTGGGCGGCTTAAACAACAGAAATTTATTTTCTCACAGTTCTAGAAGCAGGAAGTCCAGCATCAAGATGTCACTGTGATGCAGGTGCTCTGGGGGGCTGGGGACTTGAGGGTCCTTGACACACTGTGGGTTTTTGGTTTCATGCAGAAAAAAATTCAAAGACAAGCCAGCATAGAGTTTAAAGTGAAGTGAGTTTATTAGTGAAGGAGGGAGACAGAGAGAGGGCTACTCCACAGACAGAGCAGCCCCTTCTTAGCTAATTTGCTTCTTTTATTGAGGTTCATTTAATTGGGGACTAGGGTATTCAGTAAGGGGGAGGAATTATTCAGAATCTTCCCAGGAATAAGCTGGAGATTTCTTGGAGGAGCTCCATTGGCCATTTTGTGTCTTTATGTGGGCTTTTCGTTTCTGATCATGGTGGTACGGGGTGTGTTGTTTAGCATGCTTATGTATTACAGTGAGCACATAATGAGGCTAGGGGTTGCCATTATTAGTCGCTATGTTGGATCAAGCTGGCCTTTTCCAGTTTTAAGCCATAAATCCAGTGGGGGGTGCCCTTCCTTCTTGAGAGCTCCTGTCGCTTTTACGGATTGCAGCTGTTCTGCCACATACGCTGTTTCAACCGAGGCCGCCCTTTCTTCTGAGGCCTCTCTCCTTGGCTTGCAGGCAGCTGTCTTCCGCCTGCGTCTTCATGTGGTCTTCCCTGTGTGCATGTCTGTGTCCTAATTTCCTCTTCTTATAAGGACACCAGTCATATTGTATTAAAGGCTAATCCTAATAACCTCATTTTAACTTAATTATCTCTGTAAAGATCCTATCTCCAAATATAGTCACATTTTCAGGTAGTGGGGTAAGGACTTCAACATATAAATTTGGGGGGATGAAATTCAGCCTATGACACCCCTTACCCTGCCACCGCTCTTTTAGCAATGGAAGAGGGATAGAGAGGGCCCACTTGAGGAGGTGTTATGTGGGTCTAAGTGAATTATGTGCTCATTATAATCTTTTAAAACATGAAGTGAATTTGGAAACTCACCCATTATATTGTTTAATACATGAAACAAATCTAGCTGATATAGAAGTTTCAATAAAAATATTACTATCTGCCGATGTCCTCTGCCTAATTGGCTACCTAGCAAAGAACTTAAGAAAAAATGTCAAGCCTTCCCAGTAATGGATTAGCAATATGATGACTGCGAAATCCTTTAGGTTGCCGAGAAGTCATTTCCCAGTTAATAGAGCTGGTAGTTATCTAGAGTGCTGTCACGGTTGGTTTGGCCCGTGATGGATAATAGCTGGATCCCAGAGTGGGACATCTGTGCTACGAAGAGGCTCTGCACATCAGCATCCCGACTTGCTCCTCTGCTCTAGGAAGCAAGCCTGAGAGCTCAGAGTGGCTTCTTATGTCTGTGTGGCCAGGGCAGCGGTCAAGGCAGGGAGGAGCGCCGCAGCCAGGTCACGGGGGCTGGTCTGGGGAGATGTGTTAGTTTCTTATTGCTCCTGTAACAAAGCACCACAAATTTAGTGGCTTCAAACAACACTTATTTATTACCTTCCATCTGGAGGTCAGAAGTCCCGAATCCATTTCACAGGGCTAAAGTCAAGCTGCTGGTAGGCTGGTTCCTTCTAGAGGCTCCGGGGAAGAATGCTTTCTTGCCTTTTCCAGCTTCCATAGACCACCTGTATTCCTTGGCTAGTGGCTTCTCTATCCATCTTTAAAGCCAGGAGCATGGTGTCTTCAGATCTCTTTCTGATTCTGTGACCTTGCTTCCACCAGCAGTGCTTACGAATCTCCTTTTCACTTGATGGTCCTTGGTGGGCTCAGCCACCTCCCCAAGCCACAGGGCATCAAGTCTGCACACCCTCTTCTGAGAAGCAACCTGGAATCAGCTCCTTGCTCTCCAGTCCTGCCTTCTGCCCTTCTCCTGCCAAACTCCCAGCCCTCCCGTGCTGTCCCCAAACCCAATGATCCAGATATTTTCTAATCTCCCGTCTCCCTCAGTCAACAACGTCGTTCCGTCATGGTTCACCTCCTCAAACCTGTTCTAAAGATGTTGCTAGACATCTAGCCCCAAACATCAGCCATCTTTAATCCCTCCCTCTTCCACCCACCCGCTTATCTACCTCTGACAGGTGTCCTGTGCCCACTCTGCTGGGCACCATTCAATCTACTTGGTAGGAATATTACTGAGGACTTGGGCTTAAGGAGCGCATGTTGCCTGTTTCAGAACTCAGTAACGCCAGCAGTTTCCTCCCCTCCGCCTCTGCTGTCAAACCCTCTACCTCTGGTTTTTATTGCTTTTATCCCCTCTTAGTGCACTCAGGATTTTCCTTGCTGCTCTCCTACCTGATTTAGCTTCAGTTTTGTTCCTTCCATACATTGTTGCAGAGTTATTATTATTTTTTAAATATGGTTTTATTGATTTCAGAGAGAGGAAGGGAGAGGGGGAGATAGAAACATCAGTGATGAGAGTCATTGATCGGCTGCCTCCTGCATGCCCCCTGCTGGGGATCGAGCTCAAAACCTGGGCATGTGCCCTGACTGGGAATCGAACTGTGACCTCGTGGTTCATGAGTTGATGCTCAACCTCTGGGCCACGCCAGCTGGGTGTGAAGTTAATCCTTAGAGAGCAGAGTTTCGATTATGTCAATTTCCAATTGATATAATCTTTCTATCTAAACCTTCTATAGCTCCCTATTGACTTTAGACTAAGGTCCAAACTCTCTCGTGTGACATACAAAACCTTTCATGATCTGGCTCCTCTTGATCTTTATAATTTTATATCCCATTTTCCTCTTTTATGAATCCCACCACTAACTGAATTTCTGTAGTTCTCTCCATATTCTTCTTCTTTTTTTAAATCCTCACCCGAGGATATTTTTTCCATTGCTTTTCAGCGAGCGTGGAAGACAGAGAGAAAGAGAGAGAGGGAGGGAGAGAAACATCGATGTGAGAGAGACTCATTGGTTGGGTGCCTCCCTGATCAAGCCTGCAACCGAGCGAGGTACCATACCCTTGGCCAAAATCAAACCCGGGACCCTCCAGTCTGCAGGCCAACTCTCTAACCACTGAGCCACACCTGCTAGGCCATATTCTTCTTTACCCCACACTTGCATGGATATCCCATACATATCCTGTTTTTTGCTTGTATTAAAGTATTTGGTTCTGTATGGTCTCTTATATGAGTGAATCCATTTGTGCTCAATAAGTATGTGTTGAATGTATGACTAGGTCCTAGCCTGCTCTTTAGCATATCCAAATCCCAAATCTAATACTCTGTCGTGGCAATAAAGTCACTGAATACTGTATTATATTTGTTTGTGTATATATCTTGTCAGTCCTATAGTTCTCATGGTGTTCAGGGCTATACATGATTTACCTTTGTTTACCACATGCCAAATCATCTTCTACCTGAGCACAATGCCCTATACTTAGTAGGTCCTCTAAAAATTGTGTGTGGGTAAGTGTGTGTACATGCATGCATGTGTGTGTTGACTGGTTAGACCTTGATAGAATGTTTTGACAATTATATAATAGATTTAAGGCACCTAGCACAGCTCATGGCACATAGTAGGCTCTCATCTGGAAACATGTTATACTAAGGTGTTAATGGCTGATAGCTGTGCTGAGCCATTTCTGTAGGGACATTTAGTAAGGAATTAAAGGGATGAGTGTCTAATTTTAGGGTTCCTGGACCAATTGAAAGAGGTGTTTGGGACAGCACTCCTCTAATTATCCCACATGGGCAGTGGGACCCTCAGCACAGGGGCAACCTGTCTGGCCACACTGGAAATAATTAATGCTTATTGGCATTAACACCGTAGAGTGAGGTGCCCTCGCTTCTGGTGGAGCCTCAGGTACTGTAGTGGGAGTGACCACGTCATCTGTCATTCAGCACAGGGTTGGGCAGAATATTGGTTGAACAAGTAAGCAAAGATATCAGAGTTGGGGTGTGAATGAGAACTCTGGTCTGGAGCTCTTTGCAAGGGTCACCTCTCTGGGTGCTTCTCACCAAGGTGGAGAAGGACTTCGGGTGCCGAAGAAATATAGCTTCACTGTTGCCTCATTTAGCGAGCAGGCAGCTCTCTGACTGTGCCCTTCTGATAACCACAAGTGTTCTCTTCAGACACAGGCTGGGGGTTGTGTCTTTATTAGAGACATTAGCCGCCAAGGGAGCCTGCTTAGAGTTGCACGTGGTTTTCTGCTGAGCAGGAGGCCAGCAAAGCCACCAGGCTCCACATGATTTAATTAGAGACAAGATTTCAAGCTTTGTTTGTGTTCCCAGGATTTGGCGAGATGGTGCAGCTGGGACCCTGGTATCTCGGCTTCCTCTGTTTAGGTAATTGGTACAGCAGGGAGGGCTTTATTGGACCAACGGTAAGTTTTCTTTATTGAAGGTTTCCAATACCCAAAATACATTTCGCTGATTTTAAATTAGTCACTGGATGCAATCCAGCCAAGAAAGGCACATGTCTTACAAACTCTGTTGCTTAAATTTTCCTCTAAGGCTTGGAAAAGTCAGGATTTGAAACCCGAAACACATAACTCATACGTTAGAGATGTAAAGTTAACTCTTTTTCTGTCAGTCTTTTCTATAGCTAGCTTCTCTCTTCTGTACATGCCAGAATGCTGCTAACCCAAACTAAAAGTATAACATAAGCATCCATCATATCACTAATCCCCTTACCATCACGTGCTCTTCCGAAGTAGTGACTGGTACAACCTGTTCTTACTATTGCTATTGCTTTCTCCATGTTCTTGGCCACTGTATCCAGATGACCCAGTGTTGTTCCAAGTGAAGATGACAGTTTTTGGCCTTTGTGCCGTCATTGATCCTTTCTACACCCGTGGCAGATGGCACTAATTAATTGATCATAGCACACTTTCTCAAAGAGCCCGGTCTGGTGTGTGGAGTTCTACCCGGGAGAGCCCCAGGCAGCCACCACTCATCAGGGGAAAATTAGCATGTGAGATAAAACCTATTTTCCCAATTAAGCGATTTCTATTGACTTCTAGAAGTGAAAACAGGGAGATTTAGCTCACTTACAAGGCCCCTTTCTCCTCTAGGACTTTCAGTTCTTCTACGGATCATCTTTGTAACTTTAAATATAGCAGGTCCTCAAATAATGTCATTTTGTTCAACATCGTTTCATTATAATGTTGATAAGATGCTATAGGAAGTTGACTTTTGTTTATATCAATTAGCCTATGGTAACACTGGTTTCTTTATATGTCGTTTTGCTTAAGTTGTAGAACCTATAGACACTAAGTGAGGATTTACAGTAGTTAAATTCTTCTTTCTTGTTCGACCAGGTTTTAGCAGTATTCCTTGATTCCCTACTCTGCAAAAAGAATGTAATAGCTTTCTTATAGTTTCCTTCATCTGTCTTATCCCATCGCACTTTTCCTGATCATGGTCCATGAGACAATCTACTCTCCATCTATTCTCTTTTGCCTGCTTTATTTTTCTTCATAGCATTTTTCACCACTTGGAATGCTACATATTTAATTTTGAATGATCTCCCCCCAACTAGAATTTAAATTGCACAAAAGGAGAAATGTGTTTGTTTTGTTTAGTGCTATATCTCTAGCACCTAGAATACTGCTAGCATAGTAAGTGAGGTGCCCAGGAGGTATCTGCTTAAGGAGTAAATGAATTCTGATCATGCTCCATACTCTGGTTAACTTTGCTTGTTAGAACCAGCCCTTCATGCATGAGGAAGGTATCTGAGCCTGATATAAAAGGAATATCTCGTCTTCTGGTCCACTAGGACATCGAAAACTTCCATTGAAGGCATTCTACAATCGAGGATCCCATGAAAAGAAACCCACTTAACTGATTATCTAGCTTTAACCTCATGAAGCATATTGGCTTCCTGAGGGACTGGAACCCAGAACAGACAGATTTTGATGGGAAGTTTCGGAACATGATGTTGCTTAAGGTCAAAGTTTCAGAGCTGTGGGATCATGCAGCTCCGAATATAAATTGAAAGGAGAGAGAGAGAAAAGGAACTTCACCTACTTAAGTATTTCTTATTGGACTGGCTAACAGCTGTGTGTATGGCATCAGTGTTCTGAAAAGACTGGCGTTTGAGGCAGATGGACCTGGGTTCCAATTATTTTCTGCCACTCTTGGCTGTGTGACATTGGATGAGTTCCTCAACCTCTCTGAATATTAATGAACATCACTTATAAAGATGAACCCATGTTGAATAACATCTGCATATTCCTGCTCAACTGCTCAAACACAAAATGGACAAAGTCTCTCCATGCCTTGGGGGAAGACAAGAAAACAAAGACTATTGTTCAGCTATAAATAATGAGAGGGGTTTAAACAACAGAAGTACTTCATTATCTCTGCTTACAAGGACTGTGCTGCTGGGTCACTCTCGGGTTAGTTCAGTAGGTCTGTGATGTTAGTGAACAAGGCCAGGGTCTGTTTCTCTGTTTCCTCAAGACTCAAGATGGATGCAGCAACTTGAAGGATATTCTTAAGTGACAGAAAGGTTAGAAAGCAGAACAGTGTCTTCTCACATTCTTCTTTCTTTTATCAGGGAAGACACTCCATCCCAGAAGTCCCCAGCAGCTTTCACTGATGCTTAGCCACAGGGATGGTGGGAAATGAGTATATGGCATTTCAAGCCTCCTTCTTGGAAGCAGGTTCTGCCCTTAGGAAGCAGAGGACAGAACTGGCTGTTGGATAGACAACTAAACACTGTCTACTGCAGAGATCTGGCGACTAGAGGAATATGTTTGGGACAGTTCTTTTCATTCATCGTCGACACTCAGCGCTGATCAGGCAGCAGTAGATAACATTAGAAGAATATTTTTACACAAGCCGTGATCCGGGTTACCGAGTAAGGATTGTCATTTCCTGCTGTGTACTGGACACTTTGCAAACATAAACCTATTTGTGTTTCCCAACAACGTCTCATACAGTAGGCAGCATCGTTCCTCTATTACAGAGATCCAGGGATGCACAGCAAGTTGCCCGGGGCTCCCCACCTGGTCAGGGGCTGAGCTAGGATGTGAAGCTGGGTCCTTCTGACTCCTGTGTGTGCTGCACTCGGATGTCTCCAGCACACTCTTCCCCAGCTGCCCACCTGCCCCAGCCAGGAGGGATGGTCTTCCTCTCAGTGGCAAGGAGGTGCCCAAATTCCTGCCTTAAGGCTCCTGCCAACACAGCCACCTAGGGAGCAAGCATTCTTTGATGACTTCAGAGATCTTTTATTTATTTTTATTTCTCTCCTATCAACCTGAAGCCATTTTTTGGGTATGATTCAGTGATTCTGAATATGTTTTTTTCTTCCATGTTTAATTTTTCTCTCTGGCTGCTCCACTCTTATTTGTGGCTCCTGTGGCTGGATAAAGCCGGGGCAATTCTGTGGATGCCAATCATTTTGAAGGGTGACTTCCCTGCATGGCTTGGTAAGATCTGAAAGGATGGCCACGGCGGAGAGGCTGTGGCCAGGTGTCCCCAGGCACTGTCAGTCCGGAGCGTCCCCACGCGGTCGCTCTATTTTATTCCCCGCAGCCGGCCCGCTGTGCCCGGCGGGACAGGAGGCACCAGGGCCGAGGCGGCCTCGGAAAGTCAGGCACTCACAACCTAAGCTAAAGATATGTGAAAAAAATGACTTGGGTGTGATTTTCCCTCACGCAACCCAATTTCTGGATAAGAGCAGGAGGAAACAGTGCAAAACTGGGACACGAAAATTCACCTTCGCCGAAGAAAATGCAGGGAGAGCTGTGAACGTTTAATAACTTTCGTATCCAACTGCCCATAGTAAGTGCTTGCTTAATGCACAGACGAGACGGGGAGGTTCGGGAAGCAGGTGACTCAAGGCATTTCCAATTTATTTGAAAAACTCTTTGATCTGTTTTGAAATTTAGGATTCTGCTTTTGACTTTGCCAGATAAAGCTGGAGTAGAGATGAATTATTCATATGAAATATTGCCTCAATAGCACCGCATCAAATAAACATAATGAAAAGCTGCCCATGTTATATCAGGGAAGCTGAGGCGCGACTCTTCTGAATTGCAAAGTTAAGCACTCGGGGCTAGACTCCCCCCAACATTACTCTATGGGGGAACCCGCTTGGGACGTGGCACTCAGATCCTTTTGATTTCCGGTCAGGTGCACATTTGTGGTTTATGGGTTTAAACTGCAGTTGTAACCATGGTGTTATTAAATCTCACAGGCCATGTCCTGATTCTGTCCCAGTCACTGGAGGCCACAGAGTGATTTCCATGACAGTGTATCCCATATCACTCCAGCATTTTATATGAGCCATAGAAATAGGGTGGCCTGTATCCCCACCACCACGAATCGCTCCTATTGCAATATTTTCAGCAACCACTGGAGCATACCTATAGCCATGCCTTAAAGGGGAAACTTGAAGGCAAATGAACCCTCAGTTATCAACAGTGTTTCTTTTCTGAGGACGCTTTGCTTTATAGATTAAAAGAGAGAGAGAGGGGTAAAGTAAACTAAAATAAATAGTGCACGTCAGGGGAATCGAGCTCTGCTTGAATTCAATATGTCGCACTTGAATTCTTGCTGACAATCTGGTTTTAGAGAGTTGTAGTTCAATAAAGGTATAGAAAGTCACCGGAGTTAACCTTGGGCCAATGGTGAGGAAGACAGTCTGTCCTCACATTTGCCCTTGCCCCCCTCCTCTGTCCTTTGGACACGTGAGACTCTTCAGGAGCAGGCCCGTGACAGACTGGGTGCTCCATGTTTCCTAAGTACTGATTCAGGGTCGCTAAGGGGCTTCATAAAATCGGATTCCTGATCACAGACTAGACCTGAATTAGAGTCCCTGGGAGTCGGAGAGTGTGCTACACGCCCTAAGGGATTGATGCGCACCAGCTCGGGGAGCCACCAGTGGAGTGAGGGGTTCAGAGCACAAGCTGCCGCTGGCCTGCGGGGTACCTTGGGCAAGGTCATGACTGCTCAGTCTCAGCTTCTGCCATCTGTGGAATGGTGACAGCAGCACCCGTCTCTCAGGGTGGTTGTGAAAATTCAATGAGAGATTTTTCTCAGCCATCGGAGCCCAGTGTCTTGGCTGTGTCACAACTTCAAGTGGAAGAATGGGGCCTGAAGACACTTCTTGGTACTAGAGTCTTCGGTAGCTCTAACTTGAGGTTTCTTTATGAATTGAGAGCAATAATACCTGCTCATTGTCTTAGAAAATTGTTCTGAGGAATAAATGAGGCAGTGTAGTGGTTCAACTTACACCTTATATAAAAGAAGTAAACAGTATAACACAATGTTAAAATAAATTTTATAATATAAATGATAAATACATGCACATAAAATAATATATAACTATAACATAAATAAAATAATAATGGTAGATATAACTTGAGCACAGACCCTATGGCAGGCACTGTACTTGGTATTTTCAGTTAGCAATACTGCTTCTCAACAAAGCATGCCTTGTTTATTGAGAACTCCTGTTGGCTTTGCACTTGGTGAGGTGCTATCTAGCATTCCAAACAAGCTCTTGTAAAGCTACTAATATGATCCAGCGTCATTCCAAGTGCTTTATAGATGTGCATTAGTTTAGTCATAACTACCAAGAAGCCTTTGTTATTTTTGACACTTTACAGATGAGGAAAGTGAGGCCAAGAGAGGTTAAGTAAAATGCTCCGGGTCACACAGCAAGTGCTAGAACTGAGACTTGAATCTTGACATGCTGGCTTTGGAATTGGCTCTAAATTACAATTCTAAGCTGCATTTATGATATGAAATATATCTTATATATAATATAGTGCCTAATAAATCTTTGTCCAATAGATGATCAGAGCTTCCTTAGAACTTGGTGTCTTCTAGGGACAATGCTGTCAGACCCGGAGGGAGAACTGCCTGGCCTTACTTCCTCACTGTTCTTAGTGGACCCCCCTAGAATACTGAGCTTAGCTCTGGGTGATGTGTTTTCAATGGTACATAGCATTTCCCCCTCCTTCCCTCTCTCCTTCCCTTTTTTCCCTCCTTCCTTCAAAAATATATACTAGGCATGTGACAGGCATTATGCTGAACTCTGAGAGTTTAATAGTAAAAAAGATGGCATGGGCTTTGCCCTGGGCAAGCTAATGTTCTAGTGAGGAGGAGGTAATATAATCAGTAACTAGCAAATATGTGAGATGAACATGAGGATGGGGAACTACAGGGCGCCACGGGAGTCCTAGTGTCAGGGCTCGGTGTCCTAGTGTCAGGGAAGGTGTCCTTGAGGAAGTGCCGCCTAAGCCGAGGCTGGAAGCATGCATTAGCCTGGTGGTGATGGTGCAGGTGAGGACTTAGGAGTGTCTCAGGCACAAGCAAGAGCGTGGACCTGGAGGTGAGACCGAGTGTAGCTTGTTCTAGAAATTGAAAGAATTTTTCCATGTCTGGGGCTCATATTTCTAAGGGGGAGATTGGTGAGAGATGGGAAGAGAGAAGTTAAGAGAGATCAAATTATAAAGAGTTTACGTTAGAGAAGAGAGAGGGTTTGGCTGCATGCTCAGAGCCACTGGGAACTATGGGAGGTTTTCAGCAGGGGTGGAACCGTAAGATTAATATTTGGGAAAGCACACTCTGGCTATGGTCTAAAGCAGTAGAGTCGTCCCCCCCTTATGGTTTCACTCTCCACAGTTTCGTCTACTTGAGGCCAACCACACACTGTATACGCTTCCCATCTGTTAGTCACCTGGTAGCATCGTGGTTATCAGGTTGACTGTTGAGGTATCTCAGAGTTTGCGTTGTCACCCTTATGGCAGCTTAGCACTAGGTCCTAATGCCTACATCATTCACCTCACTCCATCTCATCACGCAGGCATGGTGTCATCTCATGTCATCATAAGAAGTGTGAGTACAGCTCATAATAAGGTATTTTGAGAGAGACAACGTTCACGAAACTCTTATTACAGTATATCATTATAATTGTTCTATTACTAATTATTGTTAATCTCTTACTGTGCCTAATTTATAAATTAAACTTATCATAGGTATGTATGTATAGGAAAAAATATAACGTATATAGGGTTTGGTAACATCTGTGGTTTTAGGCACCCACTGGTGGTCTTGGAACATATCCCTGTGGATAAAGGGGGGACCCTGTAATTGTAAGGGAGCAAGAATGGAGGCAGAGAGATGTGTGAGAAAGCTGCTCTGGTAGCCAGGTGAGGGATGCCATTGGCCTGGAGTCGGCTGGGACAATGGGGTGACGAGGTATCTAGGAGGTAAGATCAGCAGGACTTGGTGACTGGATGTGAGGGGTGACCATGGTACCCTCAGGTGACTCTATCTTAGAGAACTGAGAATAAATTCATTAGGCAAATTGAGCATATTTAGTCAGAAGTAGAGTGAAGTGGAGAAGTGAGAGGTAGTGTTTTCAAATATTTAGCATAGCATTGCTTTAAACATGTTTTGATGATATTTACTGTCTCCCTCTGAAAGAGTGACCGGCTAAGAGTGCATCTATTAACATATTATGTTGACGCAATGAAACAAGCTGAGTACAGGTGTTCTATGAACTCACGAATCTCATCGTAGAATTGTGAGTGGCCTGGGGGTCTATCCCAGTCCAGATATCCTTCAGCACAAACCCAGGGGTGAGGGCGAGAAGTTGGGGTGCCGGGGACCAGGGCAGCTGAGCTCCAGCTGTCTGATGCCTCTGTCAGGCACATACAGGTGCAGAGCAAGTGCTTCTGGAACTGAGCTGGTTGCAATGTGTGGGGCTTGGAGGGTAGGACAGAAGTTACGAGGAGGCAGAGGCCAGCAAGGCCCAAGGAAGAACTTTCTGACCATTGTCTGGCAATTGTTTCAGTGCAGTGAGCTCCTCATGCCTGGATACGTTTAAGCAGATCTGGCCATACATCTGCCTGGCAGGTGTTTCCTGTTGGGGACCACATCCCATGATCTCTACTGCCCCTCTGACTGCCTGTAGAGAAATGATTTCCCCTACCACTGAGCGGAAAACATCCACCTCTCACCCGTGGATGGGATGGCTGTACCATCACAAGCCTGTATGAGAAACACAAGATGATTGTTGTGGGAGCTTTGAGTCTCTCCAAAGATTATCGTTGTCTGCTGTTCTGGACATTTGCCATCTCACAGCTGTATTACATTAACTTCTTAGATATTGTCTTTGCTTCTCTAAACAAAATTGGAAAGAGAATTCATATTTTATCAAATGAAAACTACCTCGCTAAGTTCTTCTTCAGAGAACTTTGTTTTATAATCAGTGCATGATCTCAATTTGAGGGAAAAAATTAAGAAAGATCCAAAGGAACATATTACATCAACTCGGCCTCTAGCTTGACTACCTTACAGTAAAGAGGCAGAAACTCAATCAGCTGTTAGGGCTCAAAGTGAGCACGAGTTATATGTGTTGTTTACAATCCCTTTTGAGAGAACTTACATAATAGGAACAAAGAGCTGCTAAGGACCCTCTTAAAGCTGTCAAATTTATTTCACTCATGTCCAAGTTTTTACGTAGGTTACTGAGTAGATAGGAGCCTATCGCCCTTCTGCCACCTCTCTTCCTCAGGGTTATGCTTCTAAAAGCGTTCTCAACAGGAAATAAGTTTCATTAGTGCTTGGAAAATAAATTGGCGAGGTGACAGATTCTGTGGTTTGATGGAAGCTCAATTATAATTGTATAACATAATACAGCAAGTGCAGATGAAATCCTATTAAGGTCTGGAAATCCAATATCTCATCTCTATGACTTTTAATTGATCTCTACACATATTGTCATCGTAGTCAACTATCCGAGCAGATTCCAGTACACATAAACAAATGTAAGCACATTAACTCTGCTAATAATTTTAACAAGTAATCTGTATTTCCCATTAGACCGTCTCCAATTTTGTCTTGGCATAATTAAAGATATCATCAGCGATAAGCCTAATGCATTATTTAAAGTACGCATGTATTGAAGCCTTGCTTTTATCATTAACTATGTCGTGATGTGTTCTATGTGACCATCGTTAAAAAGACTAGACCTTCTGTTTCCCTGAAGCAAGCATGGATGGTGGGGGTGGGGGGGAGGAGGCCCCATGGGAGTGGTGTAGAAACCACAGATGGAGAGTAGAAAGTCCGAATTCTAGTTCTGATTTTACTGTTAAATTCGCCGTGGGAGATTTTTAACCTTTCAGGGCCTATTTCATTACCTCTGGTAACAGAGGGGGTTCCTAATTACCCACCCCCCCAACGCTAACATTCTGGCTTCTGTGCAGCAGATCCTGACTCCCTACTTTGCATGTAATTGAGGGTTGGATGTAAAACCTGTGGCCTTATGTTCATTTCTGTTCGAGTTTCATACAGCTGGACAACGTAAGCTCAAGCGTGTGTGAGGGGGAGGTGGGCAGGAAATGTGTTTCTCTTGATGCCTGTCGTATCTGCAACAATGAGCTCAGTGCCTGGCAATTGCTTAATCAATATTTGTTGAATGAATGAATGACTGCATGCATTCTTGCCATCCTGCTTTCCCTTGGAGATGGGTTGGAGAGGTTGGCCGGGCAGCCCCATTCAGTATCCCTGTGTTAACATCCTTCAGCTGGATGAAAACATCATGAAGATACCTCTGAAAATGCATCTTTAATGACACGCCATGACACTGAATGCCTTCCCCCGTCCTTAGTAAAATGGATGTGAATCAGAACACACCGCTGTCTCCAGGCCATTTCCCACCCTTGCCCATTAGTCAGAGCAGAGCCCGTTAGTCAAGGGCAGGAGGAGACTTAATCTGTTAGTTCCCAGCTCGCTCAAAGTGGAAGTGGCGTGTGCTACAAATATGACATTTGAGAGTGTTCTTTGAGTACTCAGAGAACATTAGAGTCTAAACCATGCTGTAAACAAAGTAACTTTTAATACCAGCTATTACTAATCCAGTGCTTTTGTTCATTAGGTAGAACAAACATTCTGATTTGCAATCAAATTTCTACAATTACGGTGAAAGCCTGAGAAATGTCCTCTCTGCAAGATCTTATCTCTGCACACAGAACAGATCAGAGCCATTGCTTGATAGACAGTCTCTCTGCAAAGGTGATCCCAGCAAACAGTCTCTTCGGAGTGACTTTTTGCAAACGGGTGGCCTATTTGGGGGCTTATCTGTTTAAGTTCATCACTTTCTGAAACAGTCTTTGCATTTATTAGCATATATTCACTTCACAGATTTTTGTTTCTTTTGATGGGGGACACACTGTCTGCTCCTTATTTCATCTGATTTGTTTTTGAAGCAAAGAACCTTTTCTTCTTTGTGTGTCCTTGTAAATAAATAGAATTTCCTGAACGTTAAAAAAAAAAAAATAGCAGAGTTCTTATAGCAAGACTTCATGAGGGACAAAAGCCCCATGGCAAAGTTATTAATGCACTTCCTCTGGCATTAAAAAATTTCCTTCATTAAGGGCAAAAACCCCATGGAAAATTATTTGTATACTTGCTCCTGCGTAGAATGCTTCTGGGAGGAAGATGGAGAGAAGCTGTTTGAGAGTATTAGAAATTCCTGAAGTGAGTGAGATCGGCTCCAAGGTGACACCAGCCTCTCTCAGAGCGGTGACCTTTCGCTTGGTTTTTCTTGTTTGCACAAGCAGAGACTTTTGACATATCCCCAAGACCCTTAATTCCTCTCTGTTTGGTAAATTACCAGCAACATAAAAAAGAGAGCAAGAGAGAAGCCCTCATTTTATCTTTGAGCTGCTTAAATATTTATGTTCTAATTTGTTATTGACTTCATGTGAAGTTTTATCAAAATATAGATGGAAAAGTTTAAAGATCGCTCCTGGGAGAGCAGTTAATCCATTTAAAAATAAATTTCTAATGGCCAGATTTTCTGGGCTTACAACATGGGAAAGCGAAACCAAAGAGGCTCAGTTTATATGCTGACATTTATAGACCAGGATAAAGAAAACTTGGTAATGAAAATGCTAATCAAATATCATTTTAAATGCTCTTTTTTTTTTTCATTTCAAAAATACTTGATGGAAGACTTTACTTGATTTCTATTTTAATTACATTTCATTTGCAAAAAAAATGGAACCTAATTAAAATATACCCTAGAGTAAACCTTTGGGGATGAGTCTTTGTTGTGTTTGACCTCCCATTTCAATCTCACTTTCAGTATACTCATCCTTTCTTAGACATTTACTATGTTAGTTCTTTTAGAAATAGCTATATGTTAAATGGAGGGGGTAGGAAATATGTATGGCAAGGGATTGAATCTCCACTGATAAAATTTCAGAAAACAAAAGGAGAGCTACGTTTAGACAGATTATATACACACGTATTGTTTCAAATCCAGCCACATGGATCTATGCTTGAAGATGTCCCTTTTCACCGCTGCCTTTATGATGTAACTAACATTATTTATCTTTCTATTCTGAGACCTTGCTGACTTTATGCTTTTGATGAAAGTTCTTACAGCAATGAGGAAATATTGCAAGGAAGACGAGTTTTATCTAACAGAGGAAAGTGTTGAATAGCTGCTTCCAAATTCTAACTCACCGAGACTTAATTTACTGGCAAAAGTAGTATATGTTTTATTTTATAAAGACTAGATATTGCTCTGTGTAATATCTAGAAGACCTTAATTTCTAGAAGATTTTCTTATTTGCTTGGATCAGTTTCCCATATTTTAGGCCTCAGATGAGGTCCAGTTCACAAAAACAAACATACATTTTAAAGAAGAAAGGAAGAGAGAGGAGAGAGAGAGAGCGAGAGAGAGCTAGCTGTCTGTACCCTCAGCTTCTTGTCAGGTCTCATAAAAGTGGGACACAGCTTCCTTGGGAGTGGGCAAGGTCCCTGCGAAAGAGACAGAAGGAGAAAACAAACTTTTATGATTTCACATAGAAGCAGTGTCCATTCTTTTTAGATCTACTAGGCCCTAGGCTCAGAGACAGATCTTCAGTCAAAACGACAGGACATGCATGGCCCCTGGCCCCTATCCTGAAACTGGCCCTTGCTCTGACACAAACCTTCTACAAGTTACATCTTCTTGAGCAAAGTACAAAAGGCAGGGTTTCCAAGACAGTACATGAGATGGCTTCCTGCTTGGAGGCTGTTGGGTGAGCAGAGTTTTTAGTGTCCCCCCAACTCCCTCATGAGAGATTTAATGATGTGGCGGTGATGATTATCTCCTATGGAGAATGGAGACCACCGGGTATTGGAAGGCCCTGAGAGGTGCCTTCTCTAACCTCTTGTACAACCTGCATGTCACCCAGAACTAAGACCCCAATTCTGGCCTAATCTTATCATTGTGCCAGGGCCATGTTTGCTGCTCATCTCAGGCAACAGACATGTGCATTTATATTAGGGTTCTCCAGAGAAATTGAAGCAGTAAGAGATATCTATCATCTATCTATCTATCTATCTATCTATCTATCTATCTATCTATCTATCTATCTATCATCTATCTATCTATCTATCTATCTATCTATCTATCTATCTATCTATCTATCTATCATCATCATCATCTATCTATCTATCTCTGCCTCTACCTCTCTCTATCTCTATCTATCTCTATCTCTATCTCTATCTCTATCTCTATCTCTATCTCTATCTCTATCTCTATCTCTATCTCTATCTCTATCTCTATCTCTCTCTCTCTCTCTCTCTCTCTCTCTCTCTCTCTCTCTCTCTCTCTATCTCTCTCTCTCTCTCTCTCTCTATCTCTATCTCTATCTCTATCTCTATCTCTATCTCTATCTATCTCTATCATCTCTCTATCATCTATCTATCTATATCTCTATATATCTATATCTGCATCTATATCCATATCTATCTATCTATGATTTATTATAAGGATTGGGTCACCCATTATGGAGGCCCCCAATTTTCTCTTTGCAAGCTGGAGGTCCAGGAAAGCTGGTGTGTATTCTGAAGGCCTGAGAGCTGGAGCGCTGATGGCCTGATGGTGTAGATTCTGGTCTAATTCTGAACACCTGAGAACCAGGAGCACAGGGGGCAGGAGAAGATCAATGATCAGTGGACCAACTCATATAGGAATAGAGAAAGAGAGAGAGAGATGGAGGGTGAGAGGGAGAGACAGAGAGAGAGGGAGAGAGAGAGAGAGAGACCAACCTTCTCTGCCTTCCTGTTTTTCTCAGACCCTCAGCAGACTGGACGCTGCCTACTCGTATTGGCGAGGGCCATCTGCTCTTCCCAGGCTGCCACCAATTCAAATGCTGATCTCTTCTGGAAACACATTCACAGACACACCTAAAAATAATGTTTAATCAAATATCTGGGAATCGGTGGCGCAGTCAGGTTGGAATAGAAATGAACCATCTCATGCAGTCACCCTGAAACTGGCTTGTGGCCCAGGAGGGACTGAGTGGGGCAGGCCTGGCCCAGGCCCCCAGCAGCCCTCAGAGACCTTGCAATCTAGGGGGAAGACAGGGCTGCCATGTCGCCCATCTCCAGGAAATACCAAAGTGACGGGTGCCTCCGGGTGACCAGCAGGGATTAACTTGCACAGCCGCATGTGGTGACAGAGAGCCACGATCAGATTTGTGTTTTAGGAAGATCACAATAAAAATAGGCCACGTTGAATTGATACATCAAGAAAGAGCACTGGAAGGATGTTACTTAGCAATATGGCGACAACTCCCTAAAGAAGCAGCTAACGGTCTGGAGTGGTTGCTTCTAGGAAGTGGGCCTGGGAGTGGGAGGTGTGTGGAAGGAGGGAAGATGCTTGTTTGTCATTTTAAACCTTTGATTACTATTTTGCATTTTAAAAACCATATATATATAATATTATAGACATACATATATGTATGCATAAATGTGCATTTGTGCTTATATATATGTGTATATGTATGTATATGTGCATATATATGAATATACACACACACATATATATATATACTCTTTGAAGAATAAGGGAAAAATGAAAAAAAAAAAAGGGAAAAATGACCTTGGGGACAGTGTGGGTCAAGCACTGGAGCAGGGAGACTAGTTTATAGGAAATGCCTACAGTGACTGCGGCCGGAGAAGGCTCAGACCCGAACCCAGGTCGAGCAGGGGCAGTGGAATGGGTTGACTGAGAGATGCTAAGGAGGTGGAAGGAACAGGACTCTGCTCGTAAGCACAGTCTTTCTGCCCCGTATCTTTGCCTCCCTCCCCTGCCTGATCTCCCACTTGCCTCCTTCCCCTTCAGTGGGAGTAGGTGATGGGAGCCAGAAAGAAAGCGAAGGGGAGCAGGAGGTAGAAGCCATAGGGAGGGAACCAAGGCCCCACAGGCTTGCTGCTGGGACAGGGTGTTTGTTTCTCTTCTTTCTGTCAATGCAAAGTATTGTCCACATTCTGGGGCAGAGATATAAATAGATACAACTCATAATCCTCTCCCTCATGTCTATTTTGTACCCCTTCCCCAAATATTTACAGGTTTTGGGTGTGCTTGTTGGCTTTCTTTAACATCCCCCCTTTTGTTTCCTTTATACTTTCAATGTGATGTGTATTTGGCGTATAGGTGTGTGTTTGGGGAAGTGAGGAGGTTGAGGAGAGGACAGGTGATTCAGAAAGCCTGAGCTGGGTTTGGAAAAAGGTTTTATTCCATTGAATAAAGAATATATCTGTTCTTTATTACATATGTACACATTATCTATCATCTATCTATCTATCTATCTATCATCTATCTATCTATCTATCATCTATCTATCTATCTATCTATCTATCATCATCTATCATCTATCTATCATCATCATCTATCATCTATCTATCTATCCATTATCCATCCATTATCCATCCATCCATCCATCCATCCATCCATCCATCCATCCATCCATCCTTCCATCCATCCATCCACCCAAGTTTTCTGTCAGGATATTATCTATATTACTGACCTCCCCCCTTGGAAACTTTAATTTGGGTCTGACAAAGGTACTTCGAGAAGTTGCAAATTCTGTCTCTTGCAGTTATCAGTGAGGAAAGAATCTGTTCTGATGCTCTCATTCACCTGGAAAATGTTAATTTAGAGCTTATAAGCCAGATACTATGTAAACCCTCCCGGCACTCATTTCAAACTCTTTTCCCTTACCTCCTTCTTTAGAAGTTGCAAAGCTAAACTCTCGTATTTTTAAACCGCCTTGAAGCTATGAGTGGTCATGAAACACTGTTCTGGACAGGGAAACACAAGCAGGAAGATATTGGAGAGCAGGTCTTGCTTGAGATTTCTGAGAAGGCCTTTGCTCTCTTGATACCATAGACAGCACCGTCTGCCTCTATTGTATACCCTCTCTTGAGTCAACACTAGCAATTACCTCTCAGATTTCCTGTATAAACCCTGAGAATTAGATTTGCTAAGACTCACAACTGAATGCAACCCCTGACTGACATAGGTAGGCATGGGAAAATAATAGAAACAAGATGTCTGGTGTCTCTGGCTCATGATTTTGTAGGCAGGGAAATTCTGCAGCAGTTGAGGCCTGTAAGCATTGTCTTCCAGAGACATGCCTTGGAAGCTCAGGGCTTATTTCCTGCCTGGGAAACCTGGAGCACAGAGATGGATGAAACGCATTTCTGGCTATTAATGCAGAATCAGTGGCAACTCCAGTGTTAATCCTCCAGGCTAGAAATAAATTATGCTCTGTCTCCACCGGACCAAATCTTTACTAAAACAGCACTAATACCTATTTATATTTTTCCTATCAATATTTCATACATTTGAAGGGAAAGAGCTTGAAAGAATCTAGATGATTTTTTTTCTCTGAGTATGCTTTCAGAGCATCAATTATTGCTGTAGGGGCACCTTCAGCATTGCCTAAAGCTGTAATAAATTCCCCAGTCCTAACTTTGAAGAATTTAGAAATGCTAACGGTTGAGTGTGTATGAATTATTACTCTTGCTCTCACACAGCAATACTCTCCTAAAGAATGCAAAGTCCTCATTCAATTCAAGAATGGGTGAGAATTTTTTTGGCTTGGGTTAGGGGAGGTGTGAGTGGAGGGTGGGAAGGGCGTGTGAACTTCTTAATTGTTTTAAATTCAGTTTCTCACTGAAGTATGTAGATAGGTGAAAGGAGAGTGTTAGTGTAATATCTCTTTTTTTCCTACATATTTCACATTTTAACTCATCTGATTCTTATAAAAATATTGTTTGGCAGGTAGGTTAATTATAATTATTCCCATTTTGCAGATGGGGAAACCAAGGCATAAAATATCTTTTCTTGATGGGCTTCTCAGTGTTCCAGGAAGACAAAGCTCATCACTTAGAATTGGTATAAAATAGAGATCTATTGGTCACATCTTGCCCCATCTTCTTAGCTATAGTAAACCAGAGTTGAGCTTCTGTGCACTGAGGTGGAGTGTAGAGTGCACGAACAGATTGTGGCTCACATGCCACCAATTCTTGCTGTTCTTATCAAGATATATTAGATTTCCCCTGAATAAGTGTTTCTCCATTTGCTGTATGCCATCAGGAAAATTTCCAGACTTGCCCTCTCTCCCTCCCTCCCTGTTTCCCTCCCTTCTTTCCTTTCTTCTTCCAACATGTGTTTATTAGGGCCTCTGGCTCTACAGCAGTCATATTAAGAGGAAAGACATTTATCTAACCATTCTTATTTATCAAACTCTTTGAGGAAATATTGGAGATCCAAGAACTCTGAATATGGAAACCGAATCCAGTGAGAAGTGTGACCTGGGAAAGAGGTTTACCTTGGTAAGGGTCAGATAAGGTCTTCTTATAATGGAATGTTTACCTCAAAAATCATTGGAGGAGAAAAATACTTTGGTGGATTATGCGTTTATTAGTTTCAGTGTTCCACATTCTGCATTTGACCTTGATTTCAAGATTTTAATTCTTTTTAATTAATATAAATAATTTACACTATTGCCTTTCCTTTTAATGAATTTTTATGTTGGTCCAAACCAATAACTCAGTGACTATAGTTATTATCTTCTGCAAACAGTGGGTTTTTGTTATTTGATCATAACATTATTGAATATTTTTAATGCCTAATATAGCGAAAATTCCATTTTACGGATATTGTACATTGTATGTCTTAAAGTAGTGATTTGTTTAGATTTTCCCCTAAATTATTTGTACTGCTACATTAGGAAATTGAATTATGATTTTGTAACTTTATAAAAATAGCTGAAGCACTTGTTTTGAAACTAGTGGGAGATGAACCATGTCTAATTCATCATTTTAATCATGCATACTTGGGGGAGGGGATATTTTAGAATCAAAGTTTTAAGAATAATTATTACTTCCTTAAACCATAGGCATTCATTTCGTATATGTATGCATGTGCATATGTGTGTGCATTTATGTGTTTTTGTTCAATTCAAGAAATGGAGATTAAATGTCCCCATATCCAAGAACCTGGGCCAGAGACAAAAACATCCTCTACCAGCTTTCCGTCTACTTGGAGGGTGAGCGACATGTAACTAAGATAGTAAAAAGTCTAAGACAGTTATTCCCAATGTTGGAATAAATACTATAAAGTTTCAGAGAAGAGAGTAAATGCAATTTGTTGGAGGGTCCAGGAAATGCATAAGGGAGATGAAATTGAGATTAATAACATACACATTTTGAACAGGAATTAATTGCTTCTGTTTCCATGTTCTTTGCATCCATCTTTATTATAGTATTTGTTCCATTCAGCTTTAGCATATTTCATTATTTGTATGTGCTTATCTGACTAGTTTGAGAGCTTCTTGAGGACAGGGACCTTGTCATGATCGTATGTGCTCCAAATACGTGCTATTCCTTGGTACACTTTCACCTAGTCTCCATGGTAATTGCCAAACAAAAGTTGATTTAATTAAGTTTAGCACTACTGTGAAGACAAAATTATGCAGAAGCTCAGGGCTCTCGTCTACATGGGTGAAAACACCTTCGGTAAGAAGGTTTAAGATGAACAGGTAAATGCTATGGAAGTAATGAACACTTTCCTCTGAAAAGCAGTCCGGGCCCAGATGGAGATAAGGCTGAAAGCTATGAAAATATTTTTGAGAAGCAAGGAAGATATGGCAGGATATCCTTGTTTATAGTCACACAGGAGAGAAAAGGTAAATGATGCCTGTAACTATTAAACAGTGACTGGAGTGCTTATTTGTACCCATGAGTATAGACTTCCTTTAACTTTTGCTAAGGATGAACTATAATGCTCACTTCTCTATCCAAGGCTGTGTTACAAGGTGGGAATAGATCAAGAATACTTGGTTCCCACCCTCAAAGAGCCTTTCAAAATATTTTCCGCACCAGAAACATGTTATTAGTATTGTTTCTCTGACTTCTGCCTTCCCAATTTTTCATAACTAGGGCTATTGGCTCCCCACCCAGCATCAGCTGTGTCCTGATTCTAAAGCTAGTCCTGAGCGAGGCAGAGACATAGCCTCGTCTTCCACAAGTTAGGAGAACCGGAGAGTGAGCCCCACCCCTGGGCCTGGGGTCCAGGACCCAGAGCCCAGCCATGGGTGCTGGGCCGTGTTGCTCCCTTGAACCTTTTCCTTGACACTTAGTCCTGGGATGGGCACTGTTTTGTTTTCATGTGGCCAGAGTTACAGTGTTTGCAACTCTCTCTCTTTTATCTGGTCTGGTGCCTTCCTTCCCCCAGGATTCGGCCTTAGCCCCTCTCCTTTGTCGGCCATATCTCCCTGCCCATTTCTTCTGGTCGCCTGGCCCCAAACATCAGCCTGTTTGGCTCTTTCCCGTCTCTGTCCCTAAGGGCTGGGGCATCATCCTGGTATGACAGGCTGCAGGCCCCACCTCTACAGGGGATGGTTAGATCTCCCAGGACTACCATTCCTGTCTTCTCGTTTCTTGAGAGTTCTTGCTCTCCTCCGTCTGAAGTTGTCATTCCCGTGCACTCTACTTGTCAGCCCAGCTCCCCCAGGAGTAATAGTGTCCTGAATTGTGCCTAGTTTGCTGTGCCCCTTGGATTTTAAGCCTTAGACTATCCAGCCTCCTGTCCCTGGGCCATCTCATAGCTGGACCAGATTCTGTGCTACTCCCACCTCCATTCTTACCCCACCTGGTTTCTCTCCTCTTTCTTCCAGCTCCATGTTTCTGAGGTGCCATCGTACTTCAAGCTCAAGTCCAGGTAGGTATTGTCAAATTGACCTTCTGGTATTAAATGATGTTTCTAATCTAGTTAGATTAATTGTCTTAGCAGTTGAATGAAGATATGTATATATCATTCATCTATAACCCATCATCTTTAAATATTATCTTTGTGTCCAAGTGTTGGTATTTCTTTTCATCCATCCATCCACCCATCCATCCAATAGATCTTTAGCAAGAAACTACTAAAGTTAGGTCATTTGGCTCAAATGATGGTTGGCAAATTCAAGCCATACTAATGCACTGAAGATAAAACTCTGCTAGCTTCAGAGTTCCTAAGATGACAATGTGAATTCTTTAACTTTGTGCCCTATAATTATGAGTTATAAATTCTAGACCATGAAGTGTAACTTGAGACTGAGCGTATTTTAAGTTCAAGTAATAAAAAATATGATCTCAACTCTATTATATGGGATTTTAAAACTAACTGTTATGTGTCAGGTACTTTACATACTTTATGAAATAGGTTTTATCATGATCCACAAGTTAAGATATAAAATAAAAAATGGAAGCTCAGAGGAAATTAAGTAACTTGTCCAAAGTCAATTGTCAGAAAGCAGTGGAAAGATTATGATTTAGGTATTTCTAGGTGTTAAGTCCAGGTTCTTACATCACACCATATTACCTCTCTAATATTTAATAAAGATTAAAAGCAACATTTGAATTTTTCCAGTTGAATTTTATTAGAATATTCTATTATTTTTTCTTTAAAATTGTTGCTATTTCATTCATCCTGATAAATCTATCATTACAAGGGAATATTATATGGTCACCTCCACCCCACCACACCCCAACATTTGTTTAGCATTTAAATGATCAAGGATACAGCTAAAAAAAAGGGTTTGACTAGTGCTAAGTGGAAAACGCATGGCTTCACTTCTGCTCAGAACCTACCTGTGGTGTAGTATCTCAGCTCCATGCTCAGATTTTAACAGCTCTGAATTTTTACCAAATTCTGACAATGTCCCTTACATGGTTTTCTTGCCCATGGCAGAAAGAGGTGGGGATAATGAAGGCATGTAACTGCAAGAAATAGTAACTTCTGTGTTTTGATGAGAGAAAGGGTGGGAAAACCATAACAGCAGGCAAAGGTACTAAGAAAACAGTATTTAAGAGACCATTTCTTGTCAGACACCAGGCATACCTGTCTCAATAAGGCACTGCTGTATAATTGCCTCTTCACAACCATTTTGAAGGGAGCTGGTGCACAGAGACACACCTAATGATGACTTTGGGAACCAAGTAAAATATTAAAATATATTTCTGTCCTTTCTCTTGGAAGGCAGCAGGCTGTGCACCACATGTGACAGTGCTGAAATCCAAAATGGTTTTAGGGCTTCAAGGAATAAGCTTCTATTATCTGGAAAATTTAGTTTTTTGGAATCTGCCTCCCAGTGCTATTTCTTACCTGCTCCGTGACCACAGGAAAGCCACCTGATCTCCCTGAGACTGTTCCCTTGTCTGTAGTGTGAAACTAACAATAATACCGATGGGTTGGTTGTAAGGATTAAATTAGATTAAGTGCTAACACAGCTCCCAGCATACGGTAAATACCAAAAAGAGAGTCTGCTATTGTTTTTCAGGTCTGTCCATTTGCATTTTGCCTATGTTTTACTTAGATCCATGGACTTCAGTTTTTGCATTTTAGAGTTTAAGAAAATTCATTTGCAGAGATGTGTTTATTGGGGAGTTTGCTTGCGGTATCTTGAGATCCATCCTTGCCTGAGTTCCTCATTAGTTTTTACAATTACATGAGACTCAATTATACTTCTCATCTCCTCCTCCATCGCCCAATCACTCCATAGGAACCACATGGCAGCCATGATCTAGTTTAAGGAGCGTGAGGCCACCCTCCGGAGACCCAGATTTTACTTGGTCTCTGCTGGTACCTCACTGTGTGAATTTGGGGAAGCAGCTTAACTTCCCTGGGCTTTTTAAGCTCGAGTTACTCCCTGATATTTCTACCACCTGCTTTTATAGCATTTTCTACCTGTCTTTGGAACTATTTAAATGCTTCCTTCTGATAAATTTAAATGTTTTCATAGTCTAGTGTTTATGTATATGTGGACTCTGGGGTCAGTTTGACCAGCTGCAACACTTACTAGCTATGTGAGGGTAGACAAATTACCTAACTTGCCTGTACCATTTTATTTATAAAATGGACATAAAAGTATATACTTTGTAAAATTGTCATGAAGATTAAAACAACTAGCACACCTGCAGCATTTAAACTCATGCCTAGCACATAATAAAAGCCCATAAGGGATACAGAGATGAGTACATTTTTAAAGAGCTGGTAATTTAGTGGAAGAGATTAGGACATATACTAATAACAAAGAAGAATATGATATGTATCCAATAGAGGAGAAGTGGTAGAGCCTGATGGAGCACTGGGGAAGGAGATTTTAATTCCAACCAAAAGGATTGGAAAGGCCTCATGCATGAGGCCGACTGTGGTCAGGACATGGAGGAGTGAGCTGGGTATCAAGGGAAGGGATTCTTGGTGGAAAAAACAAAAGGAGCCGAGTGAGGGAACACAGAAAATGCCTGATGTGTAGCTCTTGTGTTGTTTTTTTGCTGGAGAGTTGATGCCGAATAAGGGTGTGTACTGGGAGATGAGGTTGAGAAAGTAGCCTGGGATCCGGTCAGTGAGAAGGTTAGTGCTTTGCTAAGGGGAGCGGCGCTGACTCTGCCACAGTGGGGAGCGCCGAAGGTTGTTGAAGCGGTATGATTGCATTTGTGAGTTAGGATAAAGACTCAGGCGACTGAGTCAAGAAGAAATTAGAGGAGAGAAACTAGTGTCCGGGAGGACGGTTAGGGGCTGTTGGAATAGTCTAGGTGAGAAATTTTAAGGCTCTAAAGTGGAGAAGCTGCTGGGGTGAAGAGAAGGGATAAGTTCTCCCACCTGCTCATTGCCCCTTTTCCTCCCTGTGTTCCCTCTGCCAACCTTCCCAGGTCCTCTGTGACCATCCACCTCTGCTCAGTGATCCACATGGATCTAAGCATGAAGGGGTTAAATGGCAAGCCTTCAGAGACCTATGAAGCCAACAGCTTTTAGTACCGTTTTTTTTTGTGTTTTTTTTTTTTTAAGGTGGGGGATATTTTAGAAGCAGAAAACAATCACACAACAAACAGCTTTTGTTCAATGTGGGAGAGGCTCCTAAGCAATGATTAACCTGAAAGGCTTTCTTTTTTTACAGGAAACCACTGCCGAGAGGTGCATTTAAACTGCTTCATTATAATTTGCAATAGATATTATATAGCAGGAATTGTGTAATGCAGCATCTGCGGCATGGAGAACATTGTCTATCACTGCCTGGGTGGGTGTAATAGCAAATAGGAAAGGCACTATCTAGATCAACAGAAGCAGCTATTGGAGATGGCAAGACAGGCATTCCCTTGACTTGAAAGGGTGCATTTGAAGCAATTGAAGGTCATGAGGATTCTCTTTAATTAGTTATTCCAAGTCTGACAAAAGAAGGTGAAGTTCAGGAAGCTGTGTGAAATACAAATCAGAAACCAATCAGTGCGCACTGATGCAACAGAATCACAAAAGGTGAGAATCAGAACCAGGTGGAAACATAAAGGTAACAATTCTAGATGCCAGTGAGGCCCTGGTGAGCAGAGATTGTTAATGAAGCCCAGGATCACCTTGTGGCAATTATTTTTCATCGATGTACATGCATGTATTTGTATATGTACACCTACACGTATATGCACAGATGTACAGACCTAATGTAACGCATGCGTGTATGTCGCGAAGAATAATTCATTCCACAGATGTTCATCAAACACTTACTGTGTCATAGACACTGTCCTGGGTACTGAGGATAAAATAGTCAACAAAAACACACCAAGTCCTGAAAGGTTTATATTCTACTAGGAGTAACCGACAATAAGATATATCAAACCAGGTGATAATAAGTACTGAGAATAAAAATAGAAAACATGTTGCCGGCCAGGCGTGGCTCAGTGGTTGAGCACTGATCCAGGAGATGGTAGTTCGATTCCCCATCAGGGCACATGCCCGGGTTGCGGGCTCGATCCCCAGTTGGGGTCGTGAGGGAGGCAGCCGATCAGGGATGACTCTCTCATCATTGATGTTTCTCTCTCTCTCTCTCTCTCTCCTCCTCTCCCTTCCTCTCTCTGAAATCAATAGATATATTTAAAAAAGAAAACATGTTAAGGGGACAGAGAATGAAAGGTGGAGGGAAGGTTCGCTTAGTGTGTTTCGGAAGGGCCTCCTTAGAAAGGTCATGTTTGAACTGAGGCTTGAGGGGAGGCTTGCAGAGATCTGGGAAGGAACAGTGGTCCAGCCAGAGGGGACAGGAACACAAAGCCCTGAGGCAGGATGCCTTGGTGTTTTTGAGGAACAGCAATAAGGAGGGACGGGATGGTAGGAGATGGGGTTAGAGGAATAGCTGGGCACAGTAAGAACTTGGATTTTATTCTGAGTGAGATGGGAAGCTTCTAGAAGCATATTATTAATATGTTATGCTAATCACATAGAGTTAATTTTATAACTTGCATCTAGTTCTTCATGATCCTATTTTTGCATCTTTAAATGCCTAAAGTAAGAGATGTTCCCATCTAGCCCTCTTCTCTCTTTTTTAAAATTAATTTTTAAAAATATGTTTTTATTGATTTCAGAGAGAAGAAGGGAGAAGGGGAGGGAGAGAGAACCATCAATGATGAGAGAGAGCCATTGATCGGCTGCTTCCTGCACGCGTCCTACTGGGGATCGAGCCACAACTGGGAATCGAACCATGACCTCCTGGTTCATAGGTGGACACTCAACCATTGAGCCACGCCGGCTGTAGCCCTCTTTTACCTTGGCCGCCTGCTTCTCATCAACGTGCCCCGGCACACTGCAAAGGCAGCTCTGGATGGTGTCCTGGGTCCTGCCGCTGTAGCCTTAGATAGTTTTATTAAAGCACCCCTCTTGCTCAGTTTCACTACCCGAAAAAAGTGGTCATACTCTCACCAAATTCACTTTATTAATGATTTAACAAAAAAGAAATTAAAAATGTTCATGCTCATGATGTTGTAATATTCCTTATATTTACACTATTGTCACAGGGCTTAGCATGTAGTAGGCATACAATAAAGGCTTGTAAAATTGAATCATAAGGTAAAATGTGGGGATACATGAAATGTTCTCTGAGTTTCTTTAGGGCTGATATAATTTTATTTGCTCAGCTCAAAAGATACTTTTTTCTTGGAGCATCACTCTTACTACCCAGAGAGTGATTTATGTTGGTTTTCATAATGCTTCTGTGATACTCGTTTTTAAGAGTTTATTTTATTTCTTAAATTAGAGGGTGAAGTGGTTCATTCTGCTTAGATTTATACTTTTGATCATGCTACAAATAATATATATTTAATTGTTCCTTTCACAAAATTTTGCCAGCAATTTTAGAACATGTCTTCTCCTATAAAGTTTTGCAGAATGTTCTGTGATACTTCTTTCTTTGTACTTTGAGTCTAGTTTTTGTGGTAGATAGTTGCAAAAATGGTCAGAGGTTCTTCCTCTATGCAGGCCCCTTTGTGATGTGACTTTGCAGCAACTCCCATCAAGAGGTGGTATCTGCTTCTCTACTCCTTGAGTCTGGGCTTGACCATGTGACTTGCTTTGGCCAATGAGACATTAGCACATGTGATGCAAGTGGAGCCTTGAAAAGTACTATGCACAGGACCTCTCTTTCTGCTCTTGGTAAAGTTTTGTCTACCATCATATGAACATGCTCAGGCTTACCTCAGGATGGTGAGCATCATATGGCCAGTTACCTCCGTGCCACTGCCAACAGCCAGCCAACCACAGAACATGCCAATGAGGCCATTGTCAGCCAGCTGACCCATGACTGAGCCTGACATGTGGACCAGAGATGAACCGTTCCAGCTGAGCCTAACCCAAATTGCTGATCCACAGAATTGTGAGCAAATAAATGTTTTCAGTGCTAAGTCTAGGGCAGAAAAATCTTACTGATATAACACATATTTCTATTAGTTGTTTATATTTTGTGACGTCCAAAGTGTATTTTGTTTTTGCTTCTCCTTCCTCCAAAACACACCCTGTAGTAGACAACTACTCCCCCAACATCCATTTTCCCTTTTTTGTTTTATTAATAGATGCCACTCCTTACCCCACCTCCCCATATTTGCATTTTACCTGGCCACATGACTGCCCAGCTTGAGACTAAATTTTGCAGCTTCTCTTGCAGCTAAGGTTTGGTTATGTGACCAAGTTGTGGCCAATGGTATGTGAATGGAAAATAACATGTGCTAAGAGAGCTGCTTACTCTCTATTCTCTCTTTCCTCCTCTCATTCTCCCCTCCCCACCTCCTCAGGCTGGGAAATGGAGTCACCTTAGAGCCAGAGAAGGAAGTCATATGTGTGTGGATTGCAGAGCTAACCCAGAGCTTGGGTCCCAGGACGACTTTGCAGACTAGACCTGTTTACCGACCCTGTACCACTCACCTATCACTGATCTGTTATGTGAGGGAAAAAATACTTCTATTTTAAGTATGCTACTGTATTTTCAGGTCTCTGTTATACTAGCTTGATTTTTATTCTAACTCATACTTAACAAGTGCTCAGCAGGCACAAACACATAAACACACACTGGCTAGCACAACAGGAGCTCAGTACATGCTAGATTCATGCATGTATTCAATAACAGTCACCGAGCTCTGATTGAGGGCAGGCACATAGTTGCATAGATAATTACATTTTGGAGGGGAGCAGGAGCTCTCAAAGGATCAGGGAAAGATAGAAGAAAGTAGCGAAAGGGGAAATTGAAGGTGAAGAGCACTGTAACAGAGGATTCTGTCAAGTCTGTTCTCTAAGAAAATAAAAGGATTTGGACCTCTCTTAAAAGTTTGCTGCAGTGGGATGACACACGAGTCATGAAACAAAGCATCCATTCAATGCACCTGTACAATTACTGTCACAGAATTCGGAGGCCTTCTCCCACTTGTTTCAGGGTCACGGACCTTGAGCTGGGGTGGGGGCAGGGGATGGCCACCGGTTTACTGTTTTCCCACTTCAGACTCCCAACACCAGCTTTTCAAAGGGTTTTGTGTGTTGGGTATAAGGGTGGCAGTGGGGATGGAGGTTAGGTTTAGAGGATTACTGACAATCCTGTAATAACTTTTGAAATAGCTTTTCAAATCAATTCCCATTCATTTCCCACTTTACAGAGGAAAGAGGGCCAGGGAAGGATCAACAGTTATGAGAAAAACTAAGAGAGAAAATCTCCACTCACTGCTCCTGGAAATGGACGATGTCTCTTTGTTTTGTGTCCCATTTTCTTTCCCCGCCATCATCTATGGCTTATTTGTGTTTTCCTTCTATCATTCAGAGTGTTCTGGTTTTTTAAATATTGAAAATAACCTGGGGAGAGGATACTAAGTAAGAAATCATTGCAAAAATTCAAAAAAGAGAGCATATATACTATCTTGGGTTTTAACTAAGAATTTTATCGAAGTAGGCAGTCCTGTTTATTTCATCCAATTTCACCAAACCTCCTGTCATGTGCAGTAGGTATTTTCATCTTGTGTCATAATGGCTTTCTCTTACGAATGTCTCGCCTATGTGTGTCCTGTGTTTTCAGAATACATTTCATTTTCAGGTCGTAGGGTAGTTGCGTTTGTACAAATTATTCATTCTCCATAGGCCTCAGTTTCCTCATTTGTAAAATGACTAGATAATCTCTGGCATCTCTTTGGGCCCCGACTCCTAAAATTTGAATTCCCTTATAAACATATTGATTAAAGTCTGGAGACAACTGTAGCTACAATGACAAGAGAATGATGAAACATATTAACATTGGTGTTCATGCAATAATCAGCTGTGTTTTGTTCCATATGTCAATTCAGTTCAACAATTAAGCCAAACTCCATCTGTTTTGGCATAAACAAGTTTTTTCAGATGGGTTCCTGAACCACATCCCTGGAAATCATTTTATGTTTTTCGAATATCGCTACCATCCATAAATGACGACTGTGGAATCTTTCTGATTTCAAAAAAAAGTCTCCAATGCCCATGTTATTTGACAAAGAGATCGCTTTGCTATTTGACCTCACGGATGTGCTGCATGGTCTAATCGATAGTCCCAGAAAGGAAGCGAAGTCTCGGAGTTGGCGGGGAGGGAACATGCATGGGGCACCAGCTTCTGAGCAGGGAAAGCAAGCCCCGACACTGTCAGCAGGGGGTTTCTATTTCTGTGACCTGAAGATCCTGTTGGGACAAGATGTGCCTCAATCTGTGATGGAGGCAAGACAAATGGTACGGTCCACGCATCCAGCAGGGGTGCCTTTTTTTGGCTTGGGTTGAGCTGCATTGACAGAATAGCAATAGGAAACATTTGTCTTTATCTTTATAACGCTTGACAAGAGGCATGATTACTGCTGTAAGGGTATCAAAGTAAAGAAAAAACGGGCTGTCCAAGAGCCCTGTTATTTATCACATTCAGAAACACTAACTCGGACTAGCAGGCTAGAAATTCCTTGTCAAATTGCCTCTAAAAATCATTATTTTCTTCCCTGAGATAATATGTAAAGCCCATGGCTCTCACCTGTGCTCTCTGTCTCCCCACCTCTCCCTGTTTGCAAGTTGGGGACAGTCTTCTCCTGAGCCAGCTGTCCCTCTGCAGCCTGGGAGCTGCCTCTATGTGGCTCATTTCCTGAGCCAGCCTGACAATAAGCACACCGTTCCTGCTTGTGCAGGAAACACAGAAAAAAAAAATCCACCCAGCTAGCTGGCAGCTTATTAACAAATATTGAATGTATACAGCAAAAATTCGATTTATTGTGCAGCAAGTGTTAGGATGTCTCCAGGCAAATTAGAGCCAGAGCTGACTTTGTGCAACCCCTTTATTTATTTTCCTGTTCCTTGTTTTCTAATTAGGCAGGCTTTCTTCTGCTTTACAAATACCCTCTCTGCCTAAATCATTGCAGGTCTGTTGGATCCTGAACACAATAGACTTACGCATTCCTACTAATACCAGGATGGGGAGATATAATTCACCCTTTTGCATAGAGGCCCCAAATAGTTTCAAGAGTGGTTCTAAACGCCTTTAGGATACAGTAGCATTTTCCTGCTGTGACCTGTGGGGGCCTCCAGGTGCTCTAGTCAGTGCTTTTTCCAAAGATATTGTGAACAAGAGATGGGTCTAAGTGGCATTTGCTTTGAAAGGCCCTGTCCTTCAGTGTATGGCACCAAAGTAGGCTTTTTAAAAAGTGTTCTCTTTTAGGACAGGAGGCCTTTGCAAAAGAAGGCACTTGGTCACAATTCTTCATGAAGAGCGATTCAGGAAGGAAATCAATGGCCATGTCCCCAAGCTTGTTCAGAATTCAACATTTGATTTGGTCTTGGCATTCTCATGCAGGGTTTAGAGCAACCTTGGCTGTCCATTAGCATCATCCGAGGAGCTTTAAAAAGACAACTGGTGCCCACATTCCTTCCCAGACCAATTACATCAGAATCATGAAGGGTGGGACTAGGGCATTGACATTTCTAAAAAGCTCTCCAGATGATTGTAATGGGGACTGGGGGTTAAAAGCCAGTGGTTTGTAGGTTTTTTTAAATTATCAGAATACATCCAAGGAACTCTGTTCATTCATTCAATAAATAGTAGAATGACTATTATCTATTAGGACAAAGGCTATGCACCAAAAGGGGTTCAAAGACATATAAAGGACTTTCTATGTTCTCAAATAGCTTGTAGTTTAATAGAGGGCTTGAGGTCTCCATTTATTCCAAGTATATTTATTGAGTCCTGTTGTGTGTTATGACCACTGGGGAGTCAGCAGTGAACAAGACAGACAAGGTCCTTGCTATCATTGAGCTTACATTCAAGTAAAAGAAATTATAAAATAGGTACTGGTGTGTCCTATAAAGAAATAAATTCAGAGGTAATGTGACAGAGAGTGGTGGGGACCAGGGAAGAGTTCTGGGATGCTTCTCTGAGCAGCAGATCTGAATGATGTGAAGGAAACAGTCAAGTAAAGATGTGGAAGGAGTGAGTCCTGGGCAGAAAGAACATCAGTGCCGAGACCCTGAGGTAGGAGCAAGCAACTGCCTGGAGCAGAAAGAAGCTAAGATCCTTAGAGGGGGTGGTGCGTTAGGAAGAAGGGCAGAAAGGTAGGTGGAGAGTAAACATTCTGTAGAAAGACAACCTGGACACACAGAGTTAGAGGTACGGGTTAATGGTTCTGAGCATTTTGAGACAAAAGACATTGCTTTGGTTGGGGCATTCAGTGCTCGTGGAAAGGGATGCTTTGAGTTGTGTCTTGAGGGAGCCTACCTGAGAAGATGGAGGGGAAGAGCATTTCAAGTAGTGGGATCATTTTCTGCAAAGCCATGAAAGGCATGACAATCTAGAGCATGAACAGGGACTAGCACGTTGTTTAGCTCGATCGGAATGAGAGATACATGAAGCAGAAACTGGAGCTCAGAAGTTGACATAATAAAGGACCTTGTATGTAAGAGAACTGGGACTTTATCTTAAAGACAATGGGAAACCCATATATACTTTCTGCTTATTTTCTTAGCCTTATCTCTGGCCAATTCCTGCCTCATTCCTTGTATCCAAGCAACTCCAAACTTCTACCCGCCCCACCTCCCACACACGTGTATTTATACTACCATGCCGGTCCTTGCCTTTGGGTTTTTTAAATAGTCTTCTATTTAAATAGTCTGGAATATCTTTCTCAGACCTTTGAGCTCCTTTCTGTGAACTAGCGAAACTCCTACTCAGTCTTTGAGTTGACCACAGTTCTTCCAGGGAGGTTTCCTTGACCCTCCATCGTGATTCCATATATCAAGGGGCATATTTCTTCAAGGGCAATGAGCATGCTGTGTCGATCATTCTTAAGTGCTCGGTTTTGTGTGCTTGCATTATACTCCGATAGACAGCAATGCACACTGACTATAGCAAATAAGTAATTATATAATTGATATAAGATAGGAAATATGGTAAGAAAAGGTAGTCCAGGATAAGGAAGATTGGGAGTGGCATGGGAGGGCAGTTACATTTAAATTAGAAAATCAGAGTAAGTCTAAGTGAGAAAGTGAAGTTTGACAAGATTCTTAGACTGACCAACTGTTCCGATTTGCCTGAGACTGAGGAGTTTCCTGGGATGTGGGACTTCCAGTGCTAAAACCAGGATGGTCCTAGGAAAGCTGGGATGGTTGGTCACCTTAGAACTCTATATTAATATTTGTCGTATCTACTATTTCTAAACAACTTGAGGACAGAAGGTAGGCAGGCAGTGTAGCATGATGGGTAAGCACACAGGCTTTGCAGTGATCCCACTCCTAGGAATGTATCCTAGGAATCCTGAAACACTAATCAGAAAGAATATATGCACCCCGATGTTCATAGCAGCACAGTTTACAATAGCTGAGATCTGGAAACAGCCCAAGTGCCCATCAGTGATGAGCGGACAAAAAAGCTGTGGGCCATTTACACCATGGAATACTACGCAGCTGTAAAGAAGGATCCTGTATCATTTGGGACAGTATGGAAGGACCTGAAGAGTATTATGTTAAGCGAAATAAGCCAGGCAGAGAAAGACAAATGTCACATGATCTTACTTATATGTGGAATCTAAAGAACTTAATAAACTGATGGATAGAAATGATTCAATGACATAGAAGCATAGATGAGACTGACGAATGTCAGGGTGATGGAGGAGGGCAGGTGGGTGGAGGGGGAGAGAGTAACCAAAGAATGTATATGCGTACATGCACAACCCAAGGATACGGACAATAGTGTGGAGAGGGACTGGGGAGGGAAGGGGACAGGGTGGAAGGGGCCATTGGGGAGAAAAAGGGACATCTGTAATTTTTTAATCAAAAATAAAATTTAAAAAAACCCCACAGGCTTTGGTGTCAGACTGGGTGGGTTCAAATCATGGCTCAGCCATTTGTAAGCATCTTGACCTTGGACAAGTAAAAATTTTAACCTCCCTGAGCCTCTTCATCTCTTAATGGAAGTCATTGATACAGAATAAGCAGTCAGCAAATGCTGCTGTTGTTATTATTCATAGAGCCTAGTACAGTCCCTAGGGGCAGAATAGATGTTTGCTTAAAGAGCAGATGAATAAATGATAATCTACCATGTTCCAGGCACTGGGCTAATCCCTGGATATATAAAAATGAATAAAACATGACTTCTTTATTCCCTTCCCTAGTGTAATTTTCTTTTTCATAGAGTATGTAACCTTCTAATATACTATATATAATATTTTTATATGTCACAATTATTCCCACTGGAATGTAACTCCTTTAAGGCAGGGATCATGGCTTTGTTTACCGAGATGTCCCAAGTGCCTGGAACAATGCCTAGGCCAAGAAGATACTCAATAATGTTTGATGAATTAATGAATGGAAATTCCATTTGATATGATAAGAGCTTTTAAGGAGTATGTGCAAGGTATTGATGCTTTCTCCTTTTGGGTGGAGTCAGGGGAGGTTCCATAGACAACATGGCATTTTAGGTTGACCCTGAAGGATAAGTAGTGTTTCTTTAGAAGATGGGAAGGCAGTTCAGGCTGAGAGCCCAGCAAGAGGACCTGACAGGAGCAGAAGAACCAGGAGAAGGCAAGGCCATGGAAGGTGGAGAGCGGACTTGAGGGGGTGGAAGAGAATGCGAGGCAGTTTAGCATGGGTGAAGTTTAAGAGATATTTCAGTATGTTGGTGCTGGTGAAAAGGGGATCAAAGGATGACACTGAGTGTGGAGTGACAGCATAGAAACCAGGATGTAGTGACTGAAGATCTGGATAAAGATGAGCTGGTAACTTGAAAGAGGGTGGTCTTAATTCTTTTTCTTTTGATGGGGGAGAATTATTTTATTTTTATTTATTTATTTATAATATTTCATTTTATTTTTAAATTATAATTGACATTCAATACTATTTTACATTATTTAGGTGTACAGCATAGTGGTTAGACAATTATATAATTTATGAAGTGATCCCCTCAATAATTCTAGTACTTACCTGGCACCATACATAGTTATTACAATATTATTGACTATATTCCCTTTGCTGTACTTTACATCTTCATGACTATTTTGTAACTACCATGTTTTACTTCTTAATCCCTTCATCTTTTTCACCCAGCTCCCCAACACCCATCCCTTCTGACAACCCTCAGTTTGATCTCTGTATTTATGAGTTTGTTTCTGTTTTGTTTGTTTATTTTGTTCTTTAGATTCCACATATAAGTGAAATCATGGTATTTGTCTTTCTCTGTTTGACTTATTTCACTTAGTGTAATACTCAAGTCCAGGCTGTCAGAAATGGTAAGATTTCATTTTTCTTGTGGCTGACTAATATTCCATTGTATATATGTACCACCTCGTCTCTATCTACTCGTCTATTGATGGGCACTTGGGTTGCTTTTATATCTTAGCTATTGTAAATAACACTGCAATGAACATAAGGCTGCATATATCTTTTCTCAGTGTTTTGGATTTCTTCAGATATATACCCAGAAGTGGAATCATTGGGTCATAAGGAAGTTCTATTTTTAAGTTTTTGAGGAAACTCCATACTGTTTTCTATAGTGGCTGCATCAATTTGCAATCCTACCAACAGTGCAGGAGGGTTCCCCTTTCTCCATAACCTCACCAACACTTATTGTTCATTGATTTATTGATGATAGCCATTATGACAAGTATGAAGTGACATCTCATTGTGGTTTTAATTTGCATTTCTCTGATGATTAGTGACATTGGGCATCTTTTCATGTCTATGGGCTATCTGTATGTCCTCTTTGGAGAAGTGTCTAGTTAGGTCCTTTGCCCATTTTTTAATTGGGTTTTTTGTTTTGTTTTGTTTTTGGTGTTGAGTTGTATGAATTCTTTTTTCTTTTTTTTTTTATTAGTCAAATATATATATATTTTTAATTTATCTTTATTGTTGAAAGTATTACAGGTGTCTCATTTTTTTTCTCCCAATTGACCCCCTCCACCTTACTCCCACTCCTTCCCAGGGCTTCACCCCGTCATTGTCTGTGCCCATGGGTTATGCATATATGCATATAACTTCTTTGGTTAATCTCTTCCCACCCTCCACCCCTCTTCCTTCTGAAATATGATTATCTGTTAGATGCATCAATGTCTCTGAATCTATTTAGTTCATCAGATTCTTTTGTTCATTAGCTTCTTATTAAAGAAGACCCTTCAACATTTCCTGTAGTGCTGGTTTGGTGGTGATGAACTCCTTTAGCTTTTTCTTATCTGTGAAGCTCTTTATCTGACCTTCAATTCTAAATGATAGCTTTGCTGGGTAGAGTAATCTTAGTTGTAGTTCCATGTTTTTCATCACTTTGAATATTTTTTGCCACTCCCTTCTGGCCTGCAAGGTTTCTGTTGAGAAATCAGCTGACAGTCATATGGGTGCTCCCTTGTAGGTAACAAACTGCTTTTCTCTTGCTGCTTTTAAGATTCTCTCTTTGTCTTTAACCTTTGGCATTTTAATTATGATATGTCTTGCTGTGAGCCTCCTTGAGTTCCTCTTGTTTGGGACCCTCTGTGCTTCCCAGACTTGTAAGTCTATTTCTTTCCCCAGGTAGGGGAAGTTTTCTGTAATTATTTTTTCAAACAGGTTTTCAATTACTTTCACTCTTTCCTCTCTTCTGGAACCCCAATAATACAAATGTTGGGCCCCTTGAAGTTGTCCCAGAAGCTCCTTATGCTATCCTCATATTTCTGGATTCTTTTTTCTTTTTGCTCTTCTGGTTGGGTGTTTTTTGTTTCTTCATGTTCCAAATTGCTGATTTGATTTTCAGCATCCTCTACTCTACTGTTGATTCCCTATAAATTATTCTTCATTTCAGTTCATGTAGCATCGATTTTCTCATTATTTTCGTCATACTCTTACTAATATCTTTGAGCATCCTTACAACCATTATTCTGAACTCTGTATCTGTTAGCTTGCTTGGATCTATTTCATTTAGTTCCTTTTCTGGAGATTTCTTCTGTTCTTTCTTTTGTGACATGTTTCTTTGCCTCTGCATTTTGGCTGCATCCAGGTGTTTGTTTCTGTGTATTAGGTAGAGCTGTTATGTCTCCTAGAATTTGTAGAGTGGCTTTGTGTAGTAGGTGTCCTGTAGGATCCAGTGGCTCAGCCTCCCCAGTCACCTGAGCTGGGCCTTCTAGGTGCTCCCCTTGGTTGCTGTTGGCGTCACTGGGAGGAATTGGCCCTCCGGCCAATCAGCTGTGAGGACCAGCTGCAACTACAGCCACAGGGCTGCTGTGCTGGAGACACCCCTATGGAGCAGGATCTACTTCAGTGGAGCTTTGGTTCACCAAGTGGGCCCCTTGAGTGTGTTACTCGTGGATGTGGTAGGGTTGTAATCCAGCAAGGTCGAGTCTGAGCACCAGGTGCACTGTCTCTGGGGCCTCCAGGGAGGTGCAAAGTCAGTCTGTGCCAGTGCTTTGCCCAGGGCCACCCAGCATGAGCTACACAGCAAACCGTAGTTGGCTGCTACTTGTGCTGGGCTTGGAGGTGCCCAGGAGAGGCCAAGCTATGAGCCAAGGCAGGCTGCCGCTAGTGCCAGGCCTGGGGCCGCTTATCAAGCCGTATGGGGCCCGCTGCTGCTTGTTTGAGAGATTTTAGGAAAGTCCTAAGCATGAGGCTCGAGAGGCCACTTGCACAGAAAAGCCCCTGGAAATGGCCTGGATGAGCTGCAGGTGGGGGGGCGGGGCCTCCGGGAATCACGGGGCGGGGCCAAAGGCGTGAGTCAGGTGCTGGCGATTCAAATATGGCGCCTGCCTGCCGGGTGTGCCGCGTGGACTTGCCAAAGGAGCCATGGCCTCCGCCAGCCCTTCTGCCTGGGAGGAAGCTGCTCCTCCAGCTCTCGCCCCGACTTCAGGCAGGTTAGTTCCTCCCCGAGGGTCCCGGGTCCTTTCAGGCCGCTGCCCGGCGCTGGGCTCAGAGGGAGCGTCCGAGTGAGTCCGTGCCGGGCCCTTAAGGGGAGCTGCTGGGGCTCCCGCAGCCTCCGCGACCCTCAGGGACAGTCCCCACTGGTTTCACAGCCCGGAGTTGTGGGGACATTTCTTCCCGGCCCTGGAGCCCTGGGCTGGGGGCCTGCTGTGGGGCTGGGACCCCTCGCTCCTCTGGAAACCCCCACCACCGAGATTCCCTCCCGGTTTACCCCGCCGCCCCGGGGGTGGGCCCTCAGCCATGTCTGGGATTCAGCCCCCATCCGCCGGCGTCTCCGCCCCTCCTCCCGGTCTCGGTGCTGCTTCAGGTCCCTGGTTGTGGGGCTTCTGTGCAGCCAGATCTCAGGAAGCTCTGAGTGACGGTGGTTCTGTATTTTAGTTGTAATTTTGATGTGGTTGCGGGAGTCAGCGGGTGCAGCTGTGACCTACGCACCATCTTGTTTTCCTCTTTCTGAATTCTTTATACATTTTGGATATTAACCCCTTACTGGATGTATCATTGGCAAAAATCTTCCGCTTGGTAGGTTGTCTTTTTGTTTTGTTGATGGTTTTCTTTGCTGTGCAAAAAACTTTTTAGTTTGATGTAGTCTCATTTGTTTATTATTTCTTTTATTTCCCTTGTCCAAGAAGCTATATCAATAAAAATATTATTAAGAGAACTGTCAGAGAGTTTTACTGCCTATGTTTTCTTTTAGGAAATTTATGGTTTTTAAGTTTTTAATCTATTTTGAGTTTATTATTATATATGGTATAAGAAGGTGTTCTAGTTTTATTCTTTTGCATGTATCTGTTCAATTTTCCCAACACCATTTATTGAATAGACTGTCTTTACCCTATTATATATTCTTGCCTCCTTTGTCATAGATTAATTGACCACATAGGCATGAATTTACTTCTGGGCTCTCTATTCTTTTCATTAATCTATTTATGTGTCTATTTTTGTACTAGTACCATGCTGTTTGATTACTGTAGCCTTGTAGTATAGTTTGATATCAGTAGCATTATACCTCCACCTTTGTTCTTCCTCAAGATTTCTGTAGCTATTTGAGGTCTTTTGTAGTTTTACATAAATTATAGGATTATTTGTTCTAGTTCTGTAAAAAACACCATTGGTATTTTGATAGGGATTGCACTGAATCTATAGATTGCTTTGGGTAGTATGGACATTTTAATGATGCTAATTTTTCCTATCCATAAGCACTATATATGCTTCCAGTTATTTGTATCTTCTTCAATTTCTTTCTTCAATGTCTTACAATTTTCTAAGTACAGGTTTCTTACATCATTGGTTAAATTTATTCCTAGGTATTTTTTTAATGCAGTTGTAAATGGGATTTTCTTATTTTTTCTTTCTGATAGTTCATTATTTGTGTACAAAAATAAGACCAATTTCTGAATATTACTTTTGTATCCTGCTATTTTACAGAATTCATTTACCAGTTCTAGTAGTTTTGTGTGTGTGTGTAATCTTCAGGCTTCTCTCTATAGTATCATGTTATAAGCAAATAATGACTGTTTCACTTCTTCCTTTCTAATTTAGATGGCTTTTATTTCTTTTTATTGTCTGATTACTGTGGCTAGGACTTCCAGTACTATGTTGAATAAAAGCAGTGAAAGTGGACAACTCTGTCTTCTTCCCGATCCAAAGGGAAATGCTTTTAACTTTTCCCCATTAGGTGTGATGTTCACTGTGGGTTTGTCATATATGGTTTTTCCTTTTTTGTTTGTTTGTTTTATGCTGAGGAATGTTTCCTCCATTCCCACTTTGCTGAGAGTTTTAATTAAAAATGGATGCTGGATTTTTTCAAATGCATTTTCTGCATCAATTGATATAATTATAATTATTTGATTTTATCTTTCATTTTGTTTATGTGGTGTATCACATTGATTGATTTGTGGATATTGAACCAACATTGCATTCCAGGAATAAATCCCACTTGATCATGATGCATGATCTTTTTACTGTATTGCAGAATTCAGTTTGCTAATATTTTGTTGAAGGCTTTTGCATCTATATTAATCAGGGATATTGGCCTATAATTTTTGTTTGTTTGTAATGTCTTTGTCTGGTTTTGGAATCAGGATAATACTGGCCTTGTAAAATGAGCTTGGGAGCCTTCTCTTCTCCTGAATTTTTGGGAATAGTTTGAGAAGGATAAGTGTTAATTCTTTTTGAATGTTTGATAAAATTTACCTGTGAAGTCATCTGGTATAGGACTTCTGTTTGTTGGGAGTTTTTTGATTACTGATTAGATTTCATTGGTAGTAATTGGTTTGGTCAGATTTTCTGTTTTTTCTTGATTCAATCTTGGAAGATTGTATGTTTCTGGGAATTTTTCCATTTCTCCCAGATTGTCCAATTTGTGGGTATATAATTATTCATAGTATTTTCTTATAATCCTTTGTATTTCTGTAGTGTCAGTTGTCACTTCTCTTTCATTCATGATTTTGTTTATCTGTGTCCTCTCTCTGTTTTTCTTGATGGGTCTGGTTAAAAGTTTATTAGTCTTGTTTATCTTTTCAAAGAACCAGTTCTTGGTTTTATTGATCTTTCATAGTTTTTAGAGTCTATTTTGTTTATTTCCACTTTGGTCTTTATTATTTCCTTCATTCTACTCACTTTGGGCTTTGTTTATTTTTGTTCTTCTAGTTCCTTTAGGTGTAAGGTTAGATTGTTTATTTGGGATTTTTCTTGTTTCTAGAGCTAGACCTGTATTGCTATGAATTTCCCTGTTAGGACTGCTTTTGCTGTGTCCCATAGATTTTGGGTTGTTATGTTTTCCTTTTCATTTGGATCAATATATCTTTTGACTTCTTCTTTTATCTCATTGTTAACCCATTCATTGTTTAATAACAGGTTATTTAGACTCCATGTGTTTGTGTGGTTTTTAGTTTTTCCTTGTAACTGATATCTAGTTTCATAAGTATAGTCTTAATTTTTAATGAAGTGAAATCATTTGATCATGGAATTAGGCTAAGGGGAAATAGCCAACAGAAGAGGCAAGAATAAACATAGAAGATGACACAATTAATGAAACAGAATTCTGGAAGAGACAGGAAGAGATGAAATTGAGAGGACAGAGAGAAGGAGGGTTTGCTCAGAAAAGAAAAACTCATTGTTCCTCAGAGTAGAGGTAAGCAGGAGAGGATGGACATCTCACCACTTATGTGGAACCCAATACTGATTCATCAATTCAGAGAAGACAGTGGTGTTACAGAAGCTGAGTGACTATTGGCAACTCAATTGAATCCTATTACTTCACTTTATGTTAGATATTTAAGAAAGGTGGAAACTGGAAGACTTTCTTCAAGAAGAATGTTAAGAAAAAACATAACCACCTAGTTATTAGAAAACACAGGATGCTTGATGGAAATTTCTGACTAACTCAGAATTCACCAAAAACACACACAACCTTATATTTCCACCCTTGTTCAAAGTGATTACATTTTTTTCTTTAATGAAATGGCAAACTAAAACAACATTTTGTTTTAAAATTTTGAAATGCCTCAGAAGTTTCTTGCAAAATTTGAATTACCCCAAGTTGCAGAGGTAGATGCCTAAGGTGTAAGGAACTAGTATTAATGGGTCTGGAACTCAGTATGTCCCAAGAGACAGTCTTTAAAAAATAAAAATAAAAAAATTCTCCATTCTAGTTGTAGCAAATGTTTAGTAAGTTGAGGGTCCTGGTTATTTAGATTTTACTTATTTTTGACTCTTGTATTACCTAAAAATTATCTTCTAGGAATTAGTAAATGGAAAATTATAATAATGAGTGGGTTTTGCAAATCAAACTTGGGCTTATACATTTTGTTTTGGATGAATAATCTTTATATTCTTCCATCAGGCAAAGAAGTGGGTTGTCTCTGAATATAACTATTATATGATCAGCCATAATAGTCTTTTCCTCAAGGGCAACTTCTCAAACAAATGATTTCAAAATCAATAAACACCCTGTAGCCCCCTGTTTCAGAATTTATTTATTCATGAGCTGCTTATCTCCTGTAAATTCCCAGGAAGAATTCTTATTGCTTAATCCCACTATATTGGATTGAATGCTTATCAGTTCAAAAATTAGTTCTTATTACATTTTCTTGGCAACTTTGTAATCATCTCAGGAATTTTTCCCCTGGAGAGTTAGTCTTACTTTTAAATCTTACATGAGCAGAAACTCATTTTAACATCCGAGAATTCATTAAACATGGTCCTGCCCACTTTGCAACGGGTTCCATTTCAGTATTAGCGGGGCAAAGGCCGTCCGTCCACAAACTGCTTTTTAAAGAGACTGTTTTGTACTGCTGCATGTTTTCATTATGAGACACTAACTGTCCCCATCACTGACAGGTAGAGACAAATTGAAAGCTGGAGCTCGGTAGAGGCTAGTGCAGGTGCTTTCTCATTTTTCACCGTGAAGGCTGTGTCTGCTGTCCTTTTGTTTGGTCACAGGGTCATTAGCAGCTTCTCTCCCAATCAAGGGATGTGATCTGGCGTCTACAGAATGATATTGCCACATAGATGGCCAGGCCACTGAAGAGGGATGGTCTGCTCTGACTGCCTGATTGTGAGAGGAGATGCCTGCTTACGATGGCGAGAGCCTCAGAAATAAGGCTGTGCTGCCGGCTCATTTGAATAATCTTTCCACTCATTAAACACAGCTGCAAGGCAAGGGGCAGCAGAGTTCAAAAGGCAAGCCAAGGGAATATATTAGTAATAGAATTATAGTTTCAGCCTTTGGGCATGTTTCCCCAATATTTTTGTACTCCATTAATTACAATAAGAAGACTTTTGTCACTTACTAAGAAAAAAAAAAAAGTTTAGAGGTTTAGAGGAGTATTTTGACTAAGAAACATAAGTAAATTGTATATGTTTTATAAAAGTGTTAGGTATGCTGCAATTAAATTTTAAGACAAATTCTGGAAGTTATCCAATAAGTCATTTCCTCATTATACAATTTAAATCCTCGGTGAGCTGGGATTAGAAACCGTTGGCATGATTTAGCTTTATGAGAAACTTTACCTGTGGTATAGTATATGGGTGTCCTCATACAGTCAGGCAGGTGTGTGTGTGTGTGTTTGCTCTGTTGGGTGATTTCTGGTCTAAATCCCTGAATGCCTCTTCTTATACCCAATCAGAACATCAAATTTATTAAAGAGCTAGAAAATATTTAATAGAAGAGAGGAAAGAGTAGAAATTAAAGGTGCAAACAAAGAGCAAAGGTTTCCTCTTGAAGACCTCACTGGCAGCATTTCTCCTCTTTGTGATTCAGGGTCACTCTGGGCTCTTCTGGAGCTGCAGGCTCTAAGGCCATGTTTTGGCTCTCCATCTGTCCACCCTTAATCTCATCTACCACACCATCTTGCCTGGATGACTCACCGGGACATTTTAAGATATTAGGAATTTGATGTATTTAAAATTCAGAATGGTTTAACTCTGAATTCAATTCTATGGCCTCCCTTGGGCTGTGGATTGAATTGAGTTGAGTTTTATTACCCCTGGGACTCATGTTCTCTTCCAATATAGAAGCAAATGGCTTTCACTTTGTCACAGAGTTTCTGTATGGATTTTAAGAATTTGTTCAAGTCCAAGGGTAGACAACTCCATCCTGCTTCTCTCCTCATACACCTGTCTAAAGGGACAGAAAGTAAGGAAGGTGTAAAACAATTAGAAGTTGTAGGGAGACTGCAGTTCTCTGTTTTCATTCTGTAGTATTTCCATATTAAAATCTTCCTAAGGCATCATGCAAAATGGTGACCCAAAGTAAAAACACTTGAAATCAAGCTACTGAAGAATTTTTCTTTTTAAGGCATCTTATTTATCCAGAATTGTATGAATGAAAAAATGTTCTTCTCAGATAATTTTTCCAGATAACTTGAATATAGCAACATTTGAAGAAGAGTTGGTGGATAATTTGTCACTTGAATTTGTATTTGATCTCTGCCTCTATCTATGTGACTTTGTATGTGTTAAATGATAGGCATGAAATGAGTGTGGTAGGCTGAAAAATGGGCCCTCCAAAGATGTCAACATCCTAATCCCTAGAACCTGTGAATTTTAACTAATATTGCAGAAAAAGAAGTCTTTGTGGATGTGATTAAGTTAAGAATCTTGAGATTGGGTCCTAAGTGCAATCACATGTATCCTTATATGAGGAAGGTAATGGAAGATTTGACGTATATAGGAGGAAGGGATGTGGAGATAGAACAGAGAGAGATTTCAAGATAATGGCCTTGAATATTTGAGTGATGGCCACAAGGCAAGGAATGTCAGCAGCCACCAGAAGCTAGAAGAAGCAAGGAATGGATTTTCCCTTGAGTCCCTGGAAGGAGTGTGGCCCATAACGCTTTGACTTTGGCCCCGGAATCTTAATTTTGAACTTCTGGTCTCCAGAAATGTGAGAGCATAATTTCTGTTGTTTTAAGGCATCGAGAATGTGGTAATAAGAAACTAATAGGTTAAGGCACTTTCATAACATGCAAACATTTGGCCTCACCAGCCAGGCAAATGAGCCTCCACAGTGTTTCATTTTTTTTGCAAATAATATTCTAGGCTATTTGGAATAGTCCAGCTGCCTGTTTCAAATTTAGCATTCATAAGCATGAAATGTTTTGCAAAAGGAAAAGAAGCCTATTAACTTAAGGGCTATGGACCAAAAAGGAAATATAAACTTGGTGTCTATTAACTCATCCCTCCCTCTTATTTTTGGCCTACACTAACCACTTCCTACCACTTGGATGTTCTTTATTAGGAAGGAAGTACATGGCATTGGATATGATACAAATAGTTTTCCTTGGATGAGAATCTGGCTGCTGCTGTGTCCGCATTTTCAGTTGCTTGCCACATCTTGTAGGAGAAATCATGAATTGTCACCTCAGATCTCAGAGTATCAGGTGGTCTGGCAAGACACACACCATAGCTTTCCTGTTCCTGATAAGGCTCTGATCTCTCACCTTTGGTTTTCAGAGAATAAAAACAACCTTAATTTTTAGAGGTCATCTCCATCAAGACTATTAAATCAGAAGTGAGGAACACTAATTTGAAAGAATATATGCACCCTATGTTCACTGCAGAGTTATTTACAATAGCCAAGATGTGGAAGCAACCCAAGTGTCCATCAATAGAAGAGGGGATAAAAAAGCTGTGGTACATTTACACAATGGAATATTACTCAGCCATAAAAAAGAACAAAATCTTATCATTAGCAATGTTATGAATGGACCTAGAGAGTATTATGCCAAGTGATATGTCAGTAAAAGACAAATACCATATGATTTCACTTACATGTGGAATCTAAAGAACAATATAAACAAACAAACAAACAAAACAAAAACAGACTCAGGTCCAGAGAACAGACTGATGGTTGGCAGAAGGGAGGGGTTAGAGAGACTGGGTGAAAAAGATGAAGGGATTGAACAGCACAGATTGGCAGTTACAAAATACCATGGGGATGTAAAGTACAGCATCAGGAATAGTCAATAATAGTTGATAGTCAATAATATTGTAATAACTAAGTATGGTGCTGGGTGGGTATGGAAATATCAGAGGGGAAGACTTTAAATATCAGAGGGGAACACTTTGTAAGTATATGATTGTCTAACCACTGTGCTGTACACCTGAAACTGATACAAAATAATATTAAATGTAAACTGTAATTTGAAAAAAAAAAGTGAGGAGACAAGCCTTCCCATTGGCCAATTTCCTCCTAAGACTCCTATTTTTGAGCCTACCAGCTCCATTTCACTAAAGGAGACAAGTTCAGAAATAGATTCTATTCAACCATCTCTTTTTTGCTAGATTGGTAAAGACAGAACAGTATGTGTCTTCTAAACAATAACATCTCAACCATCGACTGGTCTCTAAACATATCTGTATGACTTTTACTTCTCTATGGAGAGGGAGAAAGTAGGATCTTTTGCTGGACAGCCCCTGTAGCAGACACAATACCTGTTTTACATGTTATATTTAAGTTTGGAAATACTGAACAGAACTTGGAGAACTATCCCACATATCTGTAAACACACTTATTACATAGGCAGCAAGAATTCACTAATTTAGAATCATGATATTAGGGTGGAAGATAACAGCAAGAACTGAGAATCTGGTTGTGGAAAATTTTCAAAGAAGAGCACTTTGGTGTCAACTAGAACACATATTAGACAGAAAGATATAAATGTGTGTTAGCCAGTGGAATAAAACAAGTTGAATTAATTAAAATATTCTTTCACATTGGACCAAAAAGAAAAAAGTCATTCAACATGCTTGAATCTATTATGCCTCTTCAGTAGTCTAACAAATCTGGAGGCACATTCTTGAAGAAATCCTTCATTTCAAGAGCTTTCAGTTGGGTATAGCTATTGATTCTAGACTAAAACCCCCAAAAGGCCTCCCAGGAATGTATTATTTTGGCCCTCAGGAATAGATAAAATGGACAGGCACCATGTTGGAGAATTTAAATCTCTGTCCTCCTGCTTAGGACCATGCTTATTGTAAGCGTTGTTTCCAATGCTGCCTCTTTATTCCCTTCCTTTCCAACTTCAGCTTAATACAGTTTTTCTTCTCTCTTCTCAACTCCATCAAAATTGTTCTTGGAGCCAGGTTGGTGTGGCTCAGTGGTTGAGCATCAACCCATGCACCCAGAGGCCACCAGTTCGATTCCCGGTCAGGGCACATGCCCCCTTCCTGGCTCAATCCCCAGCAGGGGGCGTGCAAGAGGCTGCCAATCAATGACTCTCATCATTGATGTTTCTATCTCCCTCTCCCTCTCCCTTCTTCTCTTTCTAAAAATCAATAACAAAGGTATTTTTAAAAAATTGTTCTTGGGAAGAGGAGTGGCGTTGTAGTTGCTAAACCCATTGGACTCCTTCAGTCCTAATTTATTCACTTCTAGGAAGAAGGGTGTAATCTGGGCTCTGCGTGAGCCCAGTAACCGCCTTGCCATCTGCCCTGAGAATGACCATCGATCCAAGCCATCAACTCCCATTCTCCCTCAGGACCTTCTCTGGGCAGGCCCAGTGCTAGAAATCAGACAGTAAAAGAAATCTAAGTTCTGATCCAAAGGTAACCATCTAAGTTCTGATCCAAGTCTACCTCATGGGTCAGCAAGAGAAGTCCACGGTTCCTTCCAGGCCATCTGCTAGAAGCATGAAATAACTATACTATTCCATACAATGTAGGGCACATTTTTTCCTTCACATCTTAGCATTTTTTACAGTTCATGGCATCTTCAATCACTGTTAACCTGGATTGACATCGAATTCTTTTCTGAAAGATTTGCATGTCCTTCTGCCAGTCACTTAGGCCCACTATCAACCTGAAACCTCTTTACAATAAATTTGTAACCTGAGGTTTTTCTTGGCCACATCAATGGTGTGAATTTAGATCAAATCCTGGGCTCTGGTTCATATTCTCAGGGGAGAATTTTAATCTCCTCCCCACCTAGTGCCAATTCTTCACTGTCCCTTTCTGTGTGGTGGGGTAATTTCTCATTTACTCATGTACAGAGAGTGAGCCCTTTTTCTTCCAGCTTTACATAGGGGTGTTTTTTCTCTCTTAATAGTACATAAAATTATGGTGTACGTGCAAAGAGAAAAGGAAGACATGAGGCTAATGCTATATCTAGACACTCTCCAGCAGGTAGGCTCCGTTTACCTCTTTTATAGGCAGCTAACCTTCTTTCCCTCACCTTTTGTCAATAGCATTATAGCCCCCTCCTCCCTCCTTCCAGCACCTCTGCAGACTGTCCTGTAAGGTAGAGCCAGCCTGGCTGAATGTGGCTCCACCTCCATGTTTACTGTTCATAATAATACTATCAGCATGGGGTGGAGCCCCCTCGTGACTTGGTCAACCAGGAGTGGCGCTGGTCTTTATTGAACTTTATTAAAACATACAATTTAGTCTTTAAGGAGATTAACCTTGATCTACCTGGTCATGTTCCCACTGTGTTCTTGATTCAGCTCATTGCTGGGCTGGCAAGATTGCACAGCAGTTCACATTTCCACCACCCTCTCCCCCCCATTTTATCAGTCTCCTATGCACCAGTATATTTACCCCCTAATTTAGTAATTCGACTCTTTTTATTTCAACTAGCTACCTTTGAAGCTTTTCTCTTTTGCTATATACAACAAATTGACCCTCTGAGTTTCCTCTCTCATTAGCCCATCTCACATACTCATATCACTAACTCATATCACAATGCTGACACTTCCTACTTCTTAGAATGTTCTCTTCTCCTGTGCTTTTTGATACCATGCTCTCCTGGTCTTTCTCCTACTTCTCTGGCCACTCCTGACCCTTAAATGTTGGTGTTTCTCAGACTTCTTCCTGAGGCCTCTTTCTGGTTTCACCCTGTATACCTACCTCCTCTAGGCCATCTTATCTATTTTCTCATAGTTTCCATTTTAATTGTTGTGCTGATGACACCCAAATCCTTATCTGTGGTCCAATGCCTTTGCTGAGCTCTAAACCCACCTATCTAGGTGCCCTCTGACATCATCCACAGATGAGACTCAGTAAGTTTATAAATGAGCTCAGCACCTTTCTCACAAATGTATACCCGTCCCATGTTTCTAACCCTGGTCAATGGCACACTTAGCTTAGCCTCCTAACCTGGATGTCATCCTTACTGCACCACTTACTAGCTTCACAGGCAAATTATACATTTGTCTCTAAATCTCATTTCTCTCATTTATAAAACAGGCATAAAAATGATTACTTCATAGACTTGTAAGAAGTTTATCTACGTATGTATGTAGCAGTTAGCGTAGTGACTGACCTATAAGTCCTCAATTAATGTTATTTGTATTATACTTGATTTCTTCCTTTCCAACCTCATATCTAGTTGATCATTAAACCTTCTGGTGCCTATTTCCTAATGCATTTCTACTACAAGTATCTTTCTAATTTACCCATTTCCTACATTCCCATTGCTAGTTCAAGCCACTAGCATCCCTTAGGCAAGTTATTTCAACTGGTTTCCTTGCCTCCCATCTTAACTAGCTGTCAATCCATTTTCCATCATTCACTCAGAATAGTCCTCCTTAATCATACAACTGATCATGTAATGCCTCTGCCCAGAAACCTTTACAATATTCCATTGCCCTAAAGATGTCCAAATGCCTTTGTAGGGTCCTTGTGCTCTGGGGTCTGCTAATCTCTCCTGCCTCATCACCCCATGCCCAGTCATCTTGGAAAAGCTCTCCCCTTGTGAATTTTGCACTTGCATTGCCTCTTAAAATCTCTTCCTGCTTTTTCTTTTCCTGGTTAGGTTCCATTCATCTTTCAGATCCTGGTTCCCAAGTCTGTGTTACTGGTACCTCATTAAGCATTTCTTCAGGATTCAGATCACACTTTTGAAATTGCCCATTTACCGTCTCCTGGGGTTATCAGGTTTAATAGATAAAACTATGAGATGCCTTGTCAAATTCAAATTTCAGATAAACAATAAATAATTCTTTAGCATAAGTTTGTCCCATGCAGCCCTTTCTCCTAGCAGACTGCACTCACTTGAGGGCAGGGATTATTGTTTCCCAATACCTAGCATTTGGCTTGACCCACCACACACATTTTATTCATTGTGAACTAAGTGAATGCACCACTTAATGAGCCCAGAGCTACATTCCCTGTTTGTATATTTGATGCTGTGTTAATCAGGAAGCATGTTCTTCTAGTTTCGTTGTCTATCAAGTGTACTCTAAAGCAAGCAGAGGACTTCGAAATGGACTGCGCTTGCCACAGTTTGCTTTTGCGTAAAGGAGCTGAAATGCCCATGTCTGCAATCTTCACTATGTCAGAATGAAGCTGATATTTTAACCACAATTTTCACTGAAAAACAAAACAAAGGCAAAAATATAACTTCCACAATTCAACTGCCTTTTCCTTTCTGATCAGCCTGGAGGGCCTTTGTTCTCTCTAACACCAGTGTTTCTCTTCATGCACAGCAAAGACATAGTCTAATCTCCAAGGCTTATTTGCCAAAAGAATCACTAGATATGGTAAGGAACAAAGGTTTGGATTTTTATTAATTTGGGATGGATGCAAGTACACCTGAGAAGGAACCTGCCGATCTATCTTAGAAAACTTCTCAAAATAAAAATATATCTAAGGGAGTGTTCATAGACGTTTTCCAACCTGTGAACTTCGGAGGTTTAATAGCCAAACATTCACATCGTGCAGACTGTGAGTAGAACAGAAGCAAACCAGTTTCCAGATAAATTCTTCATGCTCTGAGCCACCGAACACCCTTCTTTTATAAGAACAACGGAAGCCCTCAGCTATTTTATATAATCAAGAATACAGCAGGGTCTGCTCTCTCCACTCTCTGCTGTGATTGGCCACCTCCTCTCTCCTTTAATTAGGCTTGCGCAGTGGTCTAGTTGAACAGAGTTCTGGGCTGCTTTCAAAGAGGGAATAAAACCCCTTACTATATTTTCCAGTATACTATTCTCAAGGCGAGTAAGCATTGAGATCATGTCCTAGAATGTTCCTCATGAGATGAAACAAAACCTTCCACACTCGTTAAACAAATCTTTTACTGCTTTTGGTTAACAACACCAACACCTTTTAGTCTTTTTGGTGGTTGTGTGATTTATGCAAGTCTGAGGCTCCCCTCCCCCCGCCAAAAAAATTCTGCAATAAAAGAAGGGCATACACCAACTATGTTTCCCAGGGGATTAAACACATTAAAATCAAGAGGCCCTCTCATTGTAGGCTTTAATTGAACTATTTCTCAGTAGCTCGTATTTCGTTTGCTTTATTTATATTTAATGTAGCTGTAAGTAGGAAGGCTGAATTGGGTCTCTGGGCTGCTCATGCTGACGTGTTCAGGATGAAACTTGGGGGCTTGGCACAGCAGAGTCCTGTGGTCGGGTCAGCGCCGGGTTAGTGAGTTTCTAAGGCTGAGGATGGGCCCTGTCGGTTGTGTCAGTATGTGATCTTCCAGATGAGGACCATAAAATTGCAGCCGGAGGCACCAAGAAAAGTCAGGAGTCATTTGCAGTGAGTGAGCAAAATGAAATTCTGCAGGAGATCAAGTTTGTTTTTGCCAGGAGGTGTCACTATTGTCAACACACATTACCTGAGATGGAGGGAAGATAAGAGGCAGTGGCTGGCATCATATGACAATAACAGATGACAAATTTCCTGAATCTCTCCTTCCTCCCTCCCTCCCAACCCTCTTGCCTTCAGTCAGTGCTGCAATTTACATCCTGTATTTATGTTACATGTAGTGGGTGTGTTAAAATGCTGCTATTAACATCAGGAGGAAGAGTCAGTGGTGGGGAAAGAATGGAGAGGAATTCATGTCATTTTTGGGTCACCAACTCAGATACACTGTAGTTTTTTTCACCTCTTAGTCATGACTTAATGGTTCTAAACTAATAAAATTTTAATGCCATAAAGTTGTGAGAACTGACCTCTTTGCATCTCTCTGTTCCTGCACAACTCAATAAAATTCTTTAAGCTTATCCATAGTAGGTCGTGTGGACGGTCTTCTGAGTTCACGCTCTGTGTTGTTATTTAGGTTTTTAAAAACGGCCTCGGAAACGTCTGAATTGTTTTTGTTTTTGCTCAGGCTCTGAAGGCTGGGAGTTTGGGTTGAAACTCTGGCTCTATGTAATCCAGCCATGTAATCCTTGCTGACAAGTTATTTACTCTGCCAAAGCCTCAGTTTTCTCAGATGTAAGACGAGGATAATAACCTACCTACTCTCATAGGAATTTTGGGAGATAAAGTGCGAATAAATGAGATAATATATGCAAAGCCGTTCATACAATGCGTGGCATACAGTTAGAGTCAATAAGAGTTAACTGTTAACTATTAATATTGACATCTGGACAGTAAAGAGGCCACAGTCGGGTTTGAGAGGGACACTGGCCTTCAAATGTCCCCAAGTTTCTCGTCAGCAGTCCCCATGGGATTGGAAAAGACCTTACGCCCCTATTTTTCTCACCGTACCGTTTCTGGCACTGTTCTCTGTTTGAGCTGATATTTTACAAAATGTATTGCTGATGCTCCCTGAGACATTGTCCCTGGTTGGAAGGTGGTGATTCTAATAGCTTTTCCCCTCTCTTCTCCGCAGGTCTATGGTCTTCTGGTCCCTCAAGCTCCAGATCAACTTCTGCCTTCCCAGTGCAGTCGGATCAGCTGGGAGGAGTGCAGGTGAGTGGTGGCCATAGCTTGGTCTAGGGATGTAATGCTGGAATGAAGCGATGCAGCCTTTCAGGATCTCGGTTTCCTCGTCTGCCAGAGGAGGGCTAGGCTCAGGACTAGGAGCCTTCCTGACCATTACTGTGGTTCGATGGGATGGAAATACTTCAGGGAAGGGTATGTTGCTGTGTGACCATGCTGGGGTGTAGACATGCGCTCTCACACACTGCTTTTTGGGTGGGGCCTTTCCCTGGATTTGGGGGTTCACTTAAAACTGCTCAGCTGAGACATGCATTATAACAGTGCTTCAAACTTATTTATCGGACACCTGACAAGTATTTTAAAATTTTTACTTTAAATCATATTACAAAATTGAATAAGGGATTATGTAAAATTTCCTCTGACTTAAAATTCTCTCTCTCTTTCTCTTTCATCCATACAGATCATACTAGACACAACAAAACAAACAGTTTCATCTACAGGTAGTTTTAATCCTGGCTCCACTGGAAGAAATAATGATAACACTTTGGAAACATTTTCTCTCCGGGAGCATAAATCCCATGAAAATCTCAAGATTTTCATACCGAGACTTTAGGCTTCTTAGTATAACTGGCAGAGGGACAATCTATTATAAATTTTACAACCTTTCCCCTGATTATAAAAATATAGACTAATTGCAAAAATCTGTTTTGAAAATATAGAAAACCATAAGAAAAGAAAATTAATATTGTACATAATCCTAATACCTAGAGGTAAACACTTTAATATTTTTATTTTTTATGAGCCATTCTTTCCTACCAATGTAAATATGTGAGCATATGTAGACATATAGATATTTGCAGCCTCCATTTGTTCTTGCGGGGTGGTGTAATGTTTAGCAGTATGAAGTCCACAATTAGACTGCATGGGTTCAAATTTACCAGCTCTTGAGTAAATTTAGGAATTTTCTACTGCCGATAAACCTCAGTTTTCTCACCTGTAAAATGGGCATAATAATAATAATGCCAATGTCTAAGACACTGTCAGAACTAAAGGAGATAAAGAATGCAAAGTTTTACAATGGCTTCTGGCACTGGAACTCCAATTTGCATTGATGAATATAGGTTGTTTTTGTTATGCCTTTTTGTTTTATAGTTTCTGTTATTTTAGATTTCCTTCCTTTTTCCTTTGTTCGCTGTCATTTTCAGTTTCTCCTATAATTTGGAAGGAACACATTCTATTTTTATTTCTAGTGGCTATCTTTGAGTTTTATTTTAAAACATTGCTTAGTCTATATTTCTCTAATTATCAAGGTCAAGAACAAAATGGTGTTATTTGATCTTCCCCTACCGTGAAAGAAAGGACCACTGACTATTTGGGGCTGCTCAGGCTGTCTGGTTCAGCGCATGGATATGTCTCCTCACTTTTCATAGGAGATAGACTGTTAATTTCATTGTAAGATGAGGAAACCGAGGCCTAGAGTGTCTGTCACTTGCCCATGGTTGCACAGTTTTAAGATATGGAGCTAGGGGTAAACCCAAGTCATTCTGACTCCAGAACCTTTTCATTCCTGGCTTAATTTCTCATTGTCAAGTGGTCATTGAGTTTCTGTTTGTGCACAACTGGGAACAAAGGACTCACCATGTTCTGAACTAGCCTAATCCATCTTGAGGAGCTCTGTAGGATCTTTCCTTCTATCACACAGGAATTTTGTCTGTCCACCTGCCTCCCCTGGCATCGACTCCACATTTCCTACAACACTAATATGCTCTGGTTGTTAACCAAACATTTCTTGATTCTTATGTGTTTGGGTTCAAAGCAAGTGCTATGGGGACACAACGCATGATCTTTGCCCTAAGTAGCCTTTTGGTGAAGTAAGACCAAAATATATAAAGTAATTAGAGAACAACATGAAACTGTAATGGATTAGGGTAGAGATATATTGAACAAATTATCGGCTTAGGAAAGTTCAGCAAAAGGAGAGGAAAGCACGAGTGTATAATTTCCATGGAAGGTTTATCTCTATCCCGTCTCTTATTGCATCTAAAATGATATAATTATAATCAAGAATTGGAGATTTGGAGTGCATTATTAGAACTAAATGGTAATGCAATAGCATAAGAAACTTCTGCAGGGGGCCTTGGATGTTTGATGTAAATAGAAAACAGATTACATTAAAATAATAAAGGTCAGATATAAAATCCATTGTTTCCAATTACTGCCACTTCACAGACTTTAACTACCTAATTTAGCCAAAGCATGAGGAGAAAATACGTTGTGCTTGAAAATGTAAATTGAAACATTTTCCAATGCAGCAACAATGCCGTATTATTGAGCTTGGCAGACCCCTGCTCGATCTCCTATGGTCCATTACCCTGGCCCAGCGCCTTGGAGCTTATCCGGGCTGCAAGACGTTCTTTGCTTCAGACTTTGCCTCTTTGATAAGGGTTATCACTTTGCTAGATGTAGAAAGCTCAGATGTGCCAACTTGGGGCTTTCACCAGAAATTCAGAACAAGGTAAGGGGCATGCTAATGGGTTGTTGTTTTTTCAAAGTCTCATTTTTTTCTCTTTTCTGAAAAAATTGGGATACCTCATTTTCATCAAGCATTTGTGAACTTCTTAGTGGTAAAGACACGATGCTTCTGCTTATTCAGGGTCCTTCTTGTACCAAGTTTTAGGCTCTTTATATTGCCCAGTCCAGGAACAAGCAGATTGATTCATCCTTCAGGGAGTTTATTTTAAGGAAATTGGGGCAGGATCAGCAGGAAGGCAGGTGTATCTCTTTCATGGCCTAGGGGGTCTATGTGACTCACAGCTTCTCCCTTCACATGCCCCATTCTCCCTCACTGTTGACCAAATTTCTACGTTCTCATATCATTTCTGCTTTCTCATAATGGCCTGCACGTGGAGTGAACTTGCCTTAATCTTGGTGTCCAATGCTAGCCATTACTCACACGGCACTAACTCTGTGTCCGCCATCATTCCGAATATTTTCCATATTTATTCACTCTTTGAATCTTTACACTAAGCTCACAAGACAGGTTTACTGTCATCTCCACTTTGTAGATGAAGACATTGAGATGCAGAGAGGTAAAGTACCTTGCTCCAGGTCTGAGGTGATACGTAGATCCAGGCCATCTGGCTCCAGTCTTTATTCCCCACTGTGACCTGCCTCCTAATGATGTTCTTTCAGTTTTAGCTCCCACCTGGCATTGCCTCATTCTCTTAGTATTTCTAAGTTCATGTTCTGCTATGGACTGGATGTTCATGCTCCCACCCCAAATTCATATTCTGAAATCTTGACCCCCAAGGCGATGGTATTAGGAGGTGAGGCCTTGGAAGATAATTATCTCATTAAGATGGGATTGGTGCCCTTATTAAAGAGACTCCAGAGAGAGCCTTCCCTCCTTCCCTCCTTCACCGTGTGAGGCTATAGTGAGAATGGTTATCAATGAGGAAGTGAGATCTTACCAGACACTGAATCTGCAGCGCTGTGAACTTGGACTTTGCAGTCTCCAGGACCATGAGAAATAAATGTTTGTTTTTTAAAAGCTATTCAGTCTACTTTGTTATAGCAGCCTGAACAGACTGAGACAGACTCCCAGGGAAAAGAATCTAATTGGCTTCATTCTTCAGTTGGTGTCTAGTTGTATCATTAACTGCTGCCTTTGGTCCAATCAGTTGCACCGCTGAGTAGGAGTGGGGGGATCATGTGGCCTGCAGTGTGGCCGCATTGAGTTTCCTTGTCAAAGGCATTGTAGAGACGGCATGGTTGCCCAGATCAGGTATGGAGGGGTAGGCCCTGCTAACTGACCTCTGACACCCATCAACACTATTTTTTGACATGTAGGATTAAAGGATTTATATGTACCCTATGTATCCATAGGTTTGTCTTTTATAGTCACTGAGACTGTTAGCTTGAATACCTGTTTGACCAACCTCTGAAATGTTCATCTACATTATTGTCACCTGGTTGAGATGAGGGCATATTGCCACCTGGCAGAAACCATGCTTCCTGCTGATTGGTTTAATTTGCTCTCTGTGGGGCTCGCAGCATCAGCACATCAAGTACTACCTGCTGACAGGTGATGTGTTGGGTACAGAACAGCAGTAAGAGAGTGGTTCTGCCATAAGGAGTTTATAATCTTCTTGAGGAGAAAAGTCTTATGCACTGGAACACGGAACAAAACAAAGGAAAATTCCACCAGTATTTATCAAGTACTGAGTGTTTCCACAAGTGGTACTTCACTTGGTCTTCACAATCACTGTGAGATATGCGATTTATGCCCATTTTTCAGATAAAGAAATCATGAGATGGAGATATCAACTTTTCCAAGACACAGGTATGCAACAGGCACAGTCTTCAGCTGCAGGTCTGCCTGACTTGTCACTGAGATGCCATGTCTGCCTTGACGAAGGCTCAAAATCTTTTGTTCCAAGTGACCCACTTCCAATCAGAATGAGTCACTTTTTTTTTTTTTTTTTAAATTATGAGAGTCACCCAAAGATGGAACTGGCTTAGCAAAGTTTATTTCTGAGGACAGTGCAAAGCAGATATTTTGCTATAACGGAATTCTGAAAACCTTTGCCTTGGGTCTTGCTTTGCTTCATAGAGAAGAGCAGCAGGACTGGGCTGGAGTTGAGCTCCCCCAGGTGGAGCTCAGGGAGTGCTGAGGTGAGATCTAGCTAGATGCACAATCTACAGGAGGAGGAATTCTGAGCTGAGGCCCGCTTGCTCTGCCTCTCTTTAGCCTAGGTGCTAGTGTGGCTTGGATAAGTGTTGGGATTATGTGATCTTGCCTCTGATATTTTGCACAGTGATTAAGAGCTTGGACTTTGGCAACAGACAGACCCAGACATGGTCTTGGCTTTGGCACTTATCATCTTTGTGAGATGGGGCAAATTATGTGATATCCAGAAAACTCATGTGCCTAACATGTACTTGCTAGATGGTGCTATTATAATTAATTGTTTCTTTCTCTCATCACCTAGGCCCTAGGTTCTAGGCAAAGCATTTTTTAAAGTATTATCTAATATTGGGTTGCTTTGGGCTAATTTTTAAAAACTATCTCCTTCTTTGAAAAACAAGATTTACTTCTTATTGGAAATTTGGCTTACATGATCATCTGGCTGGAGAGAAGCTTGTCCTTAGGTCCAGGTGATGAAATGACACATGAACGTAATGATGTCAAGTGTCACCCAGAGATTAGCACAGAGCATCCCAATGAGCATGCACATGTGTGCACCTTCACGCCCCTGTGCAGACATACAGTGGGTAGCGAGTGGGCCTCTTGTTCTGGCTGGAGCTCCTTATCCCATTCTGCTTCTAAGAAATGTTCCTTTCCTCACTCTAATCATGTGGTTTTAATGGAAATGCACATATTCTTATGGGCCCCACCAACCCTCCCTGCACTGACTGGTCTACGATGGGCATGTAATCTGTGTTAGCCCAAATGGAGCACTTTCCAGGCTTTTGAAACTTAGGATGGGAGAAAGTGAGGTGGCACACTTGATCATATTGGTGGCCAGGCATTCTGTCATGGGAAGAAACCTGCCTGGGAAAATGAAACATATGTGCAGAGGAAAGCAGAGCCGAGACAAAGAAAAAGGGTCCTGGCACCTTTTGGGGCCCTGGTTCCATTGTCCCTGAAGCCAGGTGCCCTCAGACCTTCCCGCAGTTAAATAGGTTAAAAGGTCCCACTCTGCTTAATACTAGTTGAAATGGGGGTTCTGTCACTTGCAACCTACAATATTATTATCTACTACTGTAAAATGCATTACCCTAAAATTTAGTGGCTTAAGGCAACAATGTGCATTTATTATTTTTCAGTTTCTGTGATGAGGAATTCAGGAGCAGCTTGGCTGGGTGGTGTTGACTTGGGAATGATTTGTTCATTCAGATGCTGGTTGGAGCTATAGTCACAGCAAGGCTTGACTGGGTCTGGAGGATCTGTTTTCGAGGTGGGTCAGTAACATGGTAGTATGTTGGTACTGGCTGTTGTTGGGAGGTTTCAGCTGCTTTTCACACAGACCTGTCCACAGGGGCTGCTTATACTTCTATGACATGGCAGGGAGCTTGCCCTAGAACACGTAAGTCAGGGGACTAAGGTGGGAGATGAAATGTCTGTTAGGACCTAGCCTTGAAAGTCATACACTGTCATTTCTTTAGTATTCTGCTGTTGATGTTGGTCATCCATGATGCACTATGGGAGGGGACCACACAACGACATGGTTACCAAGAGGTAAAGACTACGGGAAGCTGTCTTGGTAGCTGGCTACACCAAAACAAAAAGAGTCCTGACTGGCACACTGTGGTGACAGATGCCTCTACCTCAAGGTCAGGTTTTATACCACTTAGGTACTGCAACATTATGATAATCAATATTCATTCTTAAGCTTACTGCCATTATTTATCACCTATCATCTTTTTGGTGGTTAAAATTCACATAATATATTTCTCTTTTCACCACATATGTAATATATAAATTATTTATGAATAGAGGAGTTTCTTTTTTGTCTAAATAGATTTTTCATTGGTTTAAGTTCCTTACTGATAACTTGTGGTCAGGGAGGCATGAGATGATATCACAAAAGCATTGAGAATAAATTGATGAGATGGTCTTCTCTCCCAGTTCTGCCGTCTTCCCAGTTTACAGGTGATCTAGGTAGAACAAGAGGAATAGAATGAAAATATCTGGCTTCTAGTTCTGAATTCATGACATACTAACCATGTGACCTTGTCCAAGTCATTTAATCTCAGTGAGTCTTTTTCATCATATTTAAAAAAGGGATCAGCATTTTTATTTTATAGTAAGATTGTGCAGACCCTGTGACATAGTGCTTTATAAACTGTAAGACATTATTTGTTGGTTCAGAAAGGTACCATGGAATTGGCTTGGGAATCAGAAGCTAGACTTGGATCCTAGCTTAGCCACATGTCACAGGCTTTTGTGAGTAGTTATTTATCCCCTTTGAGTTTCAGTCTCCTCTTCTGGAATACTGATTTAATAATAATAATTCTAGTTTCATGAAGAAATGGAGTTCAGATAAAATACTATCTGATTGTCAAAGTTTGGTACATAACTATTGCTATGATTGTGTCTCTATTGTAGAAGGGTTGGAACCAAATTTACTATACCTTTTTTTATCAAAGTCAACATAGCTAAGTAAATTATTTAATGAATAAATATTTATTAAAGGTAAGTACATGACAGGTGTGAGCCGAATGCTATGAATACTACAGCAAACAAGCCAGATGCTCTCCCCATCTTGTTAGAGCTTAGATCTTTTAGGGGAACTGACAAATGGGCAAGAGATTACAAAGCAGCATGATAAATGGTATGGGTGGGCATGTAGGTGCTATGGGAAGTAAGGTCTAAGGTAGGATCTGGAAGTTAAGTTGGAATTAGTTAGGTTAAGGGAGGTGGGGTGAGAGCTGGGGGGAAGTGTGCCCCAGGTGGAAGAAAGAGCCTTTATAAAGACTGAGAGGTAAGAGAACACCTCGGATGGTCAGAATGTCATTCAGTGTGGCTGGAACAAAGAGGCAGAGGCAGAAGTGGGATACGTGGTAGGAAGATATGCTAGATCATAAAGAACTTTGTCATAAGCATGCAGAAGCTTTGCCCTGGATTTTTATCTTGAGGGCAATGAAGGATTCCCTGAAGGATTTCGAAGCAAGAACGAGACATAATCAGATTTGCAATTTAGAAAGATCACCCACTTCAGTTTTCTCTACGAGGCTGCTATTGGCATTTTAGGTGGAATAATTCTTTATTGTGGAGATCATTGCAGGTGTGGTTGGCAGATTAATGGTTCCCCCAAAGATGCCCATGTCTTAATTCCTGGAACCTGTAAACAAGTTACATTATTGACAAAAGGGACTTTTCAGACAAAATGAAGGTTATGAACCTTAAAATAGGGAGGTTATCCTAGATTAATGAGATTGGATGGGTCCAATCTAATCACACTGGCCCTTAAATGAGGGTGAGGGAGACAGAAGGATCAGAGAAAGATGTGCCAGGAGAAAAGGCAGGTGACATGAAGCACGAGAAGTTTCAATCCACCATTACTTGCTTTGAAGATGAAAGGAGTCCCAGCCAAGAAATGTGGGTGACCCCTAGAAGCTGAGAATGATCCCTGCTGAGAGCCAGCAAGGAAACTAGAACCTGAGTCCTACAATCCCAGGGAACTGAATTACGCCAGCAGGCCCGGCTGAGCTTGGAAGAGAAGTGCGCCTCCCGTAAGGACTGAGCCCTGCTGAGACCTTCACTTCGGTCCACTGGCACCTCCATCAGGCTTCTGACCTACAGGACCGTGCCGTAAGGAATGGGTGTCGTTTGGAGCTGCTGTGTTGGTAGCACTTCGTTACCACGGCAATAGGAAACAAAGACACTGGGTTCCTGCCTCCTTAATGCCAGCCAGCATGCTCCCTCCTGCCCTAGTTACCCTGGCAAACCCCAGAGCACTCTCACGCATCTCCAAACGCCTGCTGCTGCTGCTGGAGGTCGGGTGGGGGTTGGGTGAAGCTCTCTCCCCCTCCCCGCCCCCCCCTTGAGAAGCGCTGCTCTGGAGAATTGTGGATAAGACGAAGGCTGGGTAGAAGGCAGAGGAACCAGTCAGGAGGCTGTGTTATTGAAGCTAAGCCAAGAGATGAAATGGCCTAAAGGAACAGTGAGAACATGCATGGGAACAGAGAAGAGGTTGCACTTGAGGGATAAATAGGAGGCAGGGTCAACAGGACTCATCCGTGGTGGTTTGATTATCGCTGGGGGTGGGCCACCTTCTCTGTCCACATCCTGTCCTACCACCACCACCCTTCCAGTCCCACCATCATGACACACGTCTGAAAGCAAACAGCATTTTTGCAGAAACCTCACTTTCCCTCCAGTGAACGAGAGGATACACTCTTGGAGTCATCAGCCATCTGTACCAGGATCAGCCAAGGAAGGGAAATGACAGCAGACCCAAGAGGCCCCTTATGGCCAAAGGCACCCAGTTGGTGAAACACAGTAATTGCTTGAACAGTTTTCAGCCACTCCATGCTGCAGTTGACAGCAGGAAATGAGAGATTTTACACGTCCCAACAGAAACAAACCGGGGCATCCAAATGGCTGAAACGCAGTTTTGAAACAGGGTGTTTGGCTAAGTCGACCAAACTCCTGTGCGCAGTTTGAAATCATTTCACCCCAGGGATTTTTATTTCTATTTTGTCCAAAAGGCCCTGTGCCCCTCATGTTCACTATTGTACCCAACTCCTTGTACTGAACCCCTTCTATGTGAAATACTTACTGTGGTTTCTGTTTCTTGACTGGTCTTAGATGAGGCAGGGCACACAGCACACAACACACAACGGGCCTGTTGCAAACAATGAGTTTGTTCTCACTCGAGGTGTCACAGCTCACCGGCTCTCCAGCCCTCCTCTGGTTTGTGCTGAGTCCTCCAGTTCTCTTGGAAAGATGAACATGAGAGTATGTAACCAGGTACCCGAGGCAAAGGCGAGTGTCATGGGAGCCTTTCAAAGCTGGTTTTAGGTGGGAAATGAAGGTCCCCCTTGCATTTGCATTTCCTCAGGCTCTTGCAAACAGCTGCAGGAACACGAATGAACCAAGTAAAAAAATAATGACTCGTAATTCACAGGTCACGGCAGAGAATCTGAGTTGTTTTGGGATCTCTCACACATAGGGATTGATGAATCCCACAAGTTTTTTTTTGCATTGGCACTTTAGGTGAGTTGTTCAGCATGTAATATGAAGCCTAATTGGCAAGTAGGTGATTCATATGAAGGTTTTGCCTATCAAGGTCTGGTGGAAGTTGACCACACTCTCCTACCCCTGGTAGAACGGAAATGGGTCATGGCACGGAGTAGCTTGGCTCTGTGTCTGATTAAGCAAAGCCTTTCCCCCTTTCCACCTCTCGATTAAAGCCCACTTGAATCAATTCTGTTTCCTAAAGACAAAGTGATTTCATATTCAAATCACAAGAATAGTGTCGAGTTTCAGATTCAGCCCTAAAGCAGGGAAGCCCAGGGCTGAGGCTTGTGGTTGGACTCTGTATGACCTTGCTTTGGGCTCATTCCAGTGGACCCTCTTTGTTCTCTGCCCAGGCACCGAGGAAAAGCCAAGGACAGAATGCAGGTCAAACTGTCAAATGCCCTCGGTGTCAATTTTCCAATGCTGACTCTGTATCAGGACATAGGATTTTATAATTATAGCTATTTATTTGATCTCACATGGGCAAATCGGCTCGGGAGCTGAAGGGCTGTTTTATGTCAAAGATGCTCTAACTTTGGTTGGCAATTATCTTCTGAATATTTAGGAGTGGTGACAGCCATCTCTCCATTCCTGAATATTTTTCTGGCCTTGTCAGAGCTTCAGTCCCAGGAAGGGAGGGAGAGGGCTCCTACACAAGGTGAGATAGCTAATAAAACTCTAGAGTTGGGATTTTTTTTTCTACAAAAGAAAATCCATAAGTGACAAAATATCTCACCAAGTCATTTTTCCTCCCCAGTGTCTTGCATTTGGGTGTGCTTGGCACATACACAAATTAAGTTTGCAGATTCTGTAAAGCAATTCATCCTGCTCCGAATCTAATGCCAGTAATTTTTCAAGAAGTCAGCAAAATGTAGCCCGAGAAGGAAAGCACTTCCATTACTTTTTAAAAACTATTGTTTTTATTCAGTCTGCTACTGAACTGTGACTAAATCACTTACCCTTCACATTTAATTTTTAATTTTGTGGCATCCCCCCCCAAATGAGGTTGAGTCCTAAATCCTCGTACCCTAATATCCCAGCTGTACAGTCATATGAGAGGTTTGTTTCAGTAAAAATGATTACTGGTGTCTGTAATAGAATTGTAATAACTCAATACTGTTTTATACATTTTTGATTCACTCTGCATTTTTATTTGACAGCTTGCCAAGTTCCGGTTTCTACCCGATCTTCTTGGCATTAATAATATATGAGGCTGAGATCTTCTGAAAAGAGGATACTCCCCCCCCACCCCCACCCCCCACTGAATGCTTTGCTTTTCCCAGCAAAAATATTGATTTGGATTTAACAATCTATCGTTCTTTTGATTTGATCACACTTAGCAGGAAATCCCAAAAAGAGCCATGACCACACATCCACCAATAATGAATCAATTGCTTGCTCCTCTCTAATAAATGCAGTCTCTGAACACCTGATCCATACTATTGCTTGTTATGTGTAATCGATTAAAGGTCTGGCCCCATGTTTCCCTATTCAGATCCTCACAACCAAACAATGACAATCGACAAAACGTATTCTGTACAAAGAGGATGTTTCTGATTGTGTTTTCTTATCACCTTCATCAACACACATTTTGTCACATTCCCTTCTAAGTGATCGCAGAGGTGCTGCTCCCGGTCCTGCTGCCAGTTGCTCACATTAAAGACCGTGGTGGAAGGAACTGGTCCATCCCATGTCCTGCCTCCAGGACTGTTATAAACAATCAGCATCAGGAAAAGGGACTGACAGGATCTGGGAGGGCCCTCAGCAGCACACCTTCATCCACTGTCTTCTTTCCCATCTCCAAGGAATGCAACCAAGGGCTTTGCTTGTTTATTTGTTTATGTAGTCACTTATTTGGTAAAGGGTTAAGGTTAAGGTTAGTGGTAGAGGTTCCTTAGGGTTTGGTGAGGCCTGGAATAAGGGTTATGGTGATGATGTTAGGTATAGGTCAGGATTAGGGATAGGGTTGATTTGAGGTTAGGTTTAGTGTTTGGCTTAGGTTTAGGGTGAGGGTCATGGTTAGGTATGTGTTGTGCTTAGGGTTAATTTAGGTTTAGGGTTGAGGTTAGGTTGTGGTGAAAATTACAGTTAGGGTTATGGAGAAGTGTTGTTATAGTGTTAGGTTTAGGATTAGGATTAGTGTTACAATGAGGTAATCCATTTACATTTAGAGTGATTATTGATAGATATGTAGTTATTGCCATTATTATTCATATTTACTATATTTTCTCCCCTTTTTTATTTTTAAAGAAGTCTCTTTAACATTTCTTGTAATACTGGTTTGGAGGTGATGAATTTCTTTAGGATTTTTTGTCTGGGAAGTCTTTATCTGTCCTTCAATTCTAAATGATAGCCTTGCTGGGTAGAGTAGTCTTGGTTGTAGGTCGACTGAGGGCATCTTTTAAATTTCAGAGTTCCTGTCTCAAATAAATGACAAAGTGTTAGTAAGAGAATTGCTAACCCAATTGTTGTCAAGTAATTAAATCAGAACCTCTGGGACTGAGATGTGGGCATTGGTATTTTTTAAAGTTCCCCAGGTCATTTTGAAGTGCAGCCAAGATTGAGACCCAGTGCTCTAACCTGAGACCTTGCCACTCTCAGTGTAGCTGGGGGCCAGCCTCGTGGGCTTGTTGGAAATGCAGAAATCTACTGAACCAGGTAGATTAGGGCAGATTCTACTGAACCAGGCCTATTGCATCAGAATCTGCACATTAGCAAAACCTCCCAGGTGATGTGTAGGAGCGTTAAAATTTGAGAAGCACTGACCTACGCCACCATTATAAGAAACACCCCTAAGTTAGGTCAGGCCAATTACTAAACAGATTGGCAGCTGTCCGCGTTCCTAGAGAAAGTAGGGTATAGTCATATGTTAGTTCACAGACTGGCGTACATGGAAGGCAAGGAGAGACTGGAGAAAGGGGCAGACTATTCCAGGTTGGTAGGTGTCAGGTTTAATAAGCAAGGCAACTTATATACCTGGATTATCTTGGGTGGCCACAAGATGGGTAGATCTTGGCACCTGCCAGCCAGATTCTTAAAAGTTTATATGGAGGCCTTAACTGGGTATAGCCTCATATTCAGACCACATCCAGAGGGTCTCAGCACCTCACTCTCTCAGGGCTCTGTCCTATTTCAATGTGGGAATAATGGGGCAAAGCTTACATTCCAAGGATAGGGGAGGGGCGAGGAGCCTCCAGTGGCCTGATTCTAGCTTGCAGGTCAACCAGCATTCACTTCCTCTCGACGACCTCCTGCAACACAGTGGGCTCTGTTGTCAGGCAGTCCTGGGTTTGTCCCCCTCTGTGACTTTGGATAAGCCTCTTGGTTTGCTCATCGGTGTGATAACACTAACAATAGCACCCACCTCCATAGGGTGATTGTGACAAGTTATTGATTCTTTTTTTTCTTTTTTTTTTTTAAATATATCTTTGTTGATTTCAGAGAGAAGAAAGGAGAGGGAAAGAGAGATAGAAACATCAATGATGAGAGAGTCATTGATCGGCTGCAGCCCGCAACCTGGGCATGTGCCCTGACCGGGAATCGAACCCCGATCACCTGGATCCTAGGTCGACGCTCAACCGCTGAGCCATGCCCAGCTGGGCTGTGACAAGTTATTGAAAGAGTGTAGATAAAGTGCTTAAGCCAATGCCAGATGCACTATAAGCAAACCATATACTTTGGTAGTTAATACTAATATTAATAATAAAGTCGTACTCTTCAGAAACCTCTACAATTGCTCAGATGTCTAAATGCAGTTGGTAACTCTTTTTAAAAAGTATCTATTTACCCTAAAAGCCAAGTGGAGCTCTTGTGTTAGTCAGGCCTTGTGTCTGTCCTTGTACTTTCAGGAGGGACAATGGGAAGGTTAATGGATGCCTAGAAAAACAGTGCAGTGGTGAGCTCAACTCTGATGCCTTTCCTAGCTCCCGTGTCTGTGTGACTTCAGCTTAATTTTCTTTGGAAGCCACTGCCATTGTGTGTAAAAGGTCTCACAAAGCCAGTTTCCGTGTGGGGCTAACTCTGTTCACCTAAATTTGGCCTGATTTGGAAAGCTTTCTTGGGCTCTTTCCCATCAAGTCCAAATAGGGATGGGAGATTTTATTAAAATGACATGGGCCCTGCCTGCTCTGTGCTCTGAACCATTGAAGGGAGCCAAAAAATGTCCCCTGGTGTCCATAGAAACATTGTTCTTATTTTTCAAAATTAATCCAGCTGAATTTGCAAGGCTGCGTCACCTCCATCAGAGCTACAGACGGCCAGGACAAAGAGCTGTTTTGATGTTCCCAGCTGGGAACCCTGCCCTCAGCAAATACAGTTGATATAAATAAATGGTCTCTTGCCTGCCTACATTCATGCCCATCTGTTTGGAGGGCACGGTGCCCAATCAAAAGTTGCCTAGACGCTCACCATGGGCACCGGTGCCAAGGAAGGACGATTTCGTGGCAGCCTGCCTAACGCTGTGCGTGTTGTCTTTTCAGTAGTGGGTTCCCATCGTGGACGGGAACAGGAGCCCTGGCACTGCCTGTTTCCTTACTGTTGATCACACCTGTTGACAAGGCAGTGCCAAACTAAAAGAAGGGGGAGAGAAAGGGAACTGCTGTGTAGGAGTATCTTTGGGTTACCAGGACCTGGCAGGCCCACTAAGACAGATTCTAATTAAGTAGAGAAAAGTCTCTGCCTGTGTATGTTGTGATGGGGCACAAGACTGGCAAGTCAAACTTTACTTGGTTTCCTCACAGGGCCAGAGGACAAGCTGCTCCCAGCTGGCAACTCTGCCCCTGTTTAATATAGGAAATAGAATAGGACACTGGTCTTTGATGACACCAGGAGCCCAATAAATCTGGGGGAATGAATCATGCTCAGCCCAGCCCAGTATCCCCTGGCTCCCAATTTTCACCCACCCGCTGGCAACAAGAAGGCCCTGATGAGCACAAGTCACAGGAAGTAAGAATCCAGGAGCTGATTTTATTTTGTGTTGGCTGAGCTTGAGAAAGGAAATGAAGCCGGTCAGGGGAAAGTATGACGTGGGGACATTTTTATGCCGATCAAGGTGTGTAAATTTCCTCTGAGTTTATTGAGCACCATCCAGAAATAAATTCACATATTTAGGTCACCAGGAGACCACAGAGGGGACCAGGAGAGAATTGCCACAGAAAAAGGCAAATTACCAATCCCAACACACTCTGTGGACCCCTAAAAGGGGCTGAAAGCAGTGGTTCTCACAGGTACGGAATACGGCGGAGAGGGGAGTGAGCGGCCTGTGTTGATGAGAAGGTCACGCATGCGACCCTGTCCTGTGGAAGGACAGTAGGTTGGCAGACTGCTGGCTGAAAGAGCCAAAGCAACATGCTTTATTTATACTTAAGAGGGCATCTGTTAGTCCGAGGTTTGGTTCTGATGCTAAATTTGCATTGTCTTATTTAACTTTGGATATTCTATCAGACTTGTGGCTCAGTCTTTGTGGTATGTTAGGCAAGGGTCCTTCCAAATGTGCATGTGCTAGTCCCCAGAATCTGGGAACATGTTACCTTATAAAAGGGACCTTGCGGGTGTGATTCAGGTAAGCATTTTGAGATGGGGGCGGTAATCCTGGGCCAGCTGGTGGGGCCTGATGTCACCACAAAGGTCCCTATTAGAGCAGAAGGCAGTGTGATGCGGGCAGCAGAGATCGGGTGATGTATCTTGAGGATGAAAATAGGGGTTAAACGCTGAGGAATACATGTGGGCATCAGAAGCTGAAAAAGGCAAGGAAACCAGTTCTCTCCTTAGAGCTTCCAGAGAGAACCAGCCCAGTAGACGCCTTGACTTTAGCCTAGTGAGACTGATTTTGATGTTCTTAAGATTCCTCCAGGATTATATGAGAATAAATATGTTTTGTTTTAAGCCACTGAGTTTGTGGCAGTTTGTTACAGTAGCGATAGGAAACAAATTCAGTCCTTACCCTTACATAGCAGACTCTGGACGGCTGCACATAGTCCACAACACCGTCCATTGGCTGCTCTGATAGAACCAACTGAGTTAGTTGCCTTTTCTCCCAACACATGGCCTTTTTTAAAAAAAAATTTAAATACAAAAGACCATGATAAAATCCAGTGTTTTTCCTTATTGACATTGTGCAGGTGTAAGTTTAAAAGAAACAGTTTCCTATCAGGTATCAGATCACATCCTTAGACTTACAGTGTTCGGCCTACTGGGCCAAAATATCATCCAAATGAATGTAAGGATAGATGATGCCAGCTCTAAGTGTAAGCATTCAGTTCTCAAAGGCAGGAAATCATTTCAGGGCAGCAGTTCAGATTTATGTTCTAGTCATATTCATGTATTCCTACTATGTGCATTCCATGTTTGACCTTTGGAATATCTCCCCAAGTGACACAGAGGGTTAACTGAGAAGTTACCGGACACACATGCAATGTGAAATAGCCATTATTGTTCAAAGTTAATACTGAACTGATTCCTCTCAGCAACTGAGCTGACACTGTAGGGCAGCGGCTGTCAGGAATGTTAGCAGCAGGCGCCTGCCCATGTACCCATCCATCATTCCATCTCAGCAGCTGGATTGTTCTTTATTTGCCTGCCTGCAGTGGCCCTGATTTGCAGAAAGCAGACACCAGGAAAAAATTCAGACTTTACCTGCGGTTCAATGGTGCTTTGGTCAGGTTTCATACCTTTTACTTACAGAGGGCCTCTTCTGCTTTTGTTTCTTCTCAGATGTAACATAACACACGCAGTAAGCAATAAGTTTGCGTAATAAGGATAAGCAATGAACTTGAGCTCTCTGATGGCCTAAGCTGTGTGCTCCCAAGTGACAAGGATCCTACAAAAGGAAAAAGTAATAATTTAACTGTTTTACTTTTTTTGTTTTTCATTTTGTTAATTCTCACCAGAGGATATTTTTTCCATTGATTTTTAGAGAGAGTGGAAAGGAGGAGGGGAGGGAGGGAGAGAGGGAGAGAGAGAAGCACTGATATGAGAGAGACATATCAATTGGTTGCCTCCCGCACTGGCCCCGATCAGGGCTGGAGGCTCTAACCTGCAACCCAGGTATGTGCCCTTGACTGGGAATCAAACCCACAACCCTTCGGTCCACGAACGGATGCTCTAACCACTGACCAACACCAGCCAGGGCATTGTTTTACTTTTTGTTCAAAGAAATTAAATACTTAAAATTTTTTTTCATGTAAGTTTGAGAAATTGAGAATCAGCCAGTTTCCTCTATTGTTCGTGCCTGTTGACTAAATTTAAATGATATCTTTTCTAAGTTGGTAGGGTTTTTATCCATGTTTCCTATGAAGTGGTCTATTCAACATGCATTTCCAGTGTTTGGCAAGCTGAAAAAATTACCCCCAGCCCTTCTTAAGCTAATAACCTATTATGCCAGGGTTTTCTTTTAACAATAAAGATAAACAAAACCATTTTTTGGTGTAGCATCCTTTCCTCAATGCTATTTTAATTTTTCTGCTTGCAATCAAAGTTAGTGATAATTCAATCTTCTATTATGATGATAGCTTCAATATCTGAGATGCCTATCAGAGTGCAATGAAAGCATCTCTGTAGAATTCAATAGACCAGAGAAGAAAATTATCAAAATACTGTTTATTCATTCACTTATCAACAGACATTTATGGAGCACTGAGCTGCCCTGCTATTCTCTCTCTTTTTTTCTTTTTGTTTTCCTGTTTTCTATTCTCTTCCTCTCTCCTATAAAATTGACATCATATTTCAGAAATTGAGAATTCACAGATGAATAAAATGCGGCTCCTTTCCGTAAGGACTTAGAGCTTAATACACAGGAGCAATGCAATGTGACTGTGCTGTTATGGAAGCTTGCAGGAGGCGCAATGCGAGCATCAGGAGGGAGAGCATCTGTGCATGGGAGCGTCGGGGTCGACTTCACAGAGGGGTAACACTGAGAGGCCTTCATGCTCACCAAGTGAACTGATTGGGGTGCATTAGTGTTCTACCCCTCTGTGATAAATTACCACAAATTTAGTGGCTTAAAACAATAAACATTTACTGTCATAGTTTCTGTGGATCAGGGGTCTGGGCATGGGCTAGCTGGGTTCTCTGCTCAAGGTCACACAAAGTACACTGAACATGTCAGGTGGGCTCCATGTCCTCATGGTTGTATGACTGAAGGCCCCTTGCTTGCTATTAGGTGAAGGCCATCCTCAGGTCTTAAGGCCACTTAGAGCTCCTAGAGGCTGCCCACAGTTCCTTGCCAAGTGGTCTTCTCTAACATGGCCTCTCACTTCATTAAGCCAGCAAAGGGAGTCTGTAGTCTAGTCTGCTAAGGCAGAGTCTCGTACAATGTAACAAACTCATAGGAGGGCGTCCCATCACCTTAGACATACTCTTGTAGTTAGAAGCAAACCACAGGTCTCACCTGTACCTATGGGGAGGGAATTACACAAAGGCATGAACATTAGAAGGAAGGACTTATTGGGGGTCACCTAGGGCCTGTCCACCACATGGGAGAATGAGGAATGAACAGATAGCTAAGAGAGCATGTAGGGAACTGAACAATGGTTCTGTAGGGCTATAGCGGGATGGAGGAGTTAGGGAGAGGGACTCAAGATAAGACTGGGCAGGTAACAATAATTGCTCACATATAACGCTTACTCCATGCCAGGCTGCTTTCTATATGTTAAATCACTTAATCCTCACAAAATTCCCATGAGGTGGATGTTATCACCATTAATTGACAAAATAACTTAACCAAGTTTATTGTTTGTTATTGGTAGATCTGGATTCTAATTGTCTGGCTCTCGAGTCTGTGCCCTTAACCACTGTGAAACACTGCCTCTAGGAAAGTATTGAGTGTTCAAGGAGCAGGTTATGAAGGGTCTTGTTTAGGAATTTGAGTTTGTTCCAGTATGAAGTGAAGAAACACTGTAGGGGTTTGAATCAGAGATGCAGGTGCTCAGACTGACACATGACCAACAGCATGAGCAGAAAGGCACTGTGCAGTTTGGGGAAATGCGTTACTACAATGCTGGGGATGTGAGGTTGGGGAGGAGGGAACAGATATGAGATCTTTGGAAAATGTTCATGATCTGACTCAGTGACCGGTTGTGAGGGCCGGGAATACAGTGGTGGAATTGAGGAAGAGGAATGTGTTTCAGGTAACTTCCAGGTTCCTGGTCTAGATGATTTGATGTATTATGGACCGTGAGACTCATCCATTAATCTCCAAGTCACTGGAGGGCAAGGATGCTGCACCTGTTCCTCATTGTCTCCTTTGGGCCTGGCACAATGCTTTGCCCATAGTTATAAAAACAAACACTTGCATTGTGCTTACTATATGCAAAGCATTGTTCGAAGAACTTTGCTTATACTAACGTGTTTAATTCTCACAACACCTCTATGAGATCAATGCTATTATAGATATTTTACAAAAGAAGCAACTGAGTTATAGCATGGTTAGGTAACTTGCCCAAGTTCACACAGTTTGTAAGCATCAGAGCCAGGACTTGAACTCAGATAGGCTCTTCCCAGGATCTACCACACTATGTCATCGCCCCCTCCCCCCAAAAAAAACCCCAAACAGATACTCAATAATATTTGTTAAGTGTTGTATGACTTCACAAAAACAGGATGAATATTTAAAATATGATGTGATAAATTTGTCAATAGCCTAATGGCCTTTGTCTATGTCTCAATTATCAGATTTAGGAAATGGTATTCTAAGGATGTGTTGAAATGTTTTTCTCTCCTACTACCATGGAGCCACTCAAACAAAAGGCCAAGTTCTGTTCTAGCAGCTTCCACTGTGTCTTGTGCAGTACACCCAATAACCATTTGAGGAATGAATTATTTCCTTGTATATTATGGGTATAATTTGTAATTTTTAAAGTGCATTTACTACATTATCTCATTTAATTCTGACATCAACTCATTTAGGGGTGGGTCCTGTTACTCCCATTTCGTAGCTACAGGCACTGAGGCAGAGCACAGTGATCAAACTGAACCCCAAAACTCAGCTGAGAGCACTCATCCTTCTTCATTATAACTTAAATCTTGGCTGAAATAACGGGGACCAGTGAGAATGCCAAATTCTAGGCTGAAATACTCAATATAATGGCAGTGATTTTTTACAATCATTTTTTTTTTTTTACAAGCACATGAGGAAAACTACAAAATCATGAGAACATGGGGTACACTGAAAACTAAAAAGACAATGTCAAGTATCACGACAGACACCGAATAATTAATTGCATGGCCATAACAGAGTGGAGTCTGAAGAAGAGGTCTATTTATTGAATAAATAAAATTAAAAATAGAAAGCTAAGGAACAGACTGCCTCAGCCCTCACCACATGTCTACCTCTGTCACTCTGACCTCTTATCCGCTCACCAATTCAAAATAAATTTAGAAAAATAACCCTCATCAGCCGCGGCTTTCAAACCACTCCACAGGCAAGACTGTCTTTGTTTTCCCTTCAAAATTCACCTCTGTTCTTTCCTTCTCTATGTCAATGGTCTCATTTCCTTCCATTATTTGAAGCATGCTCTTTTTCTCCCTACAAGATAACATTTTAAGAAATAAGATAACCTATTTATCTTCTTTTTCTCTTTGCTTGCCTGTCTCCTCTTTGACCCTCTACTTTCCTCCCATGTAGACTGAAATCACCTTCTCCTGCTTCTAGAATCAGCTCAGGAATTCTTTTGGGGGCAGGATGACTTCTAAGACAAGACCCCATGGCCCCTGCCCCCTAGAATCCATGCCCCTGTGTAATCCCTTTCCCTCAAGAGTGGGCTGAGCCTAGTGATTTATCAAGCACTGGCAAAAGTAATAGGATTATTAGTATGGCAAAAGTGATGGGACATCACTTCCATGGTAAGGTTACAAACAATTGCGATACCCATCTTGCAAGTAGGCTCTCTCTGTTTTGATGAAGCCAGCTGCCATGTTGGGGAGGTCCACATGGCAAGGAACTGAGGGGAGCCCCCAGCCAACAGGAGATAATTGATGCTCTCAATCCAACAGCACACACAGAATTGAATTCTGCCCACATCATGAAGTTTGGAAGTGGGTCTTTCTCTCAGTAAAGATTTTAGATGAGACCTCATACCTGGGCTGGCGTCTAGATTGTGCCATTGCAGAAAACTATGAAATAGAGGACCCAGCTAAGCCAGGCCCAGATTCCTGACCCACTGAAATGCTGTAATAATCTTTGTGCTGCTTTTAGCCACTAAGTGTTGGAGTAATTTGTTACACAGCAATAGTTTACTAATACACCTCCAAGCAGCTTCCCCACACCCTAGGCACCTCTCCTCTACGCAGCCATCTGTATAGCTCCATTCTTGCACTTAGAACACAGTATTCTAATTAGGTTTGTCTTTGTTTCCTGCTCTGCACTGAGCTCATTGAGGGCAGTGACCTGATTTATCTCCTAGCACAGCACCTGGCTCAACAATAATTGTGTGTTAAGTAATGAACATGTAGTCAATAGCCCTCTGTGCTTCTGCTCTCACACCGATCACCTGCAACCGGTGACATTAGGGCTGGAGAAGCTGGTTCAGCCCCAACCACCTCAGATCACTGCTGCAATTCTCTCTGCACCCCTGCTCTCTTTGTCCCTTCCAGCAACATATCCTGGCAAAAATGAGAAAAGAAGATTTCAGAAACATTGTCCTTTTTGATCTTCCCAGTCACCCCTATGAACTAGGTATCAGGATCCAATGTGTAATGAGGAAATTAATGTCTTGTACAGAGTTGCACCAATGATAAGTAGCAGAGTTAAAGTTACTGTTTGAATATGTCCTATTTCTAATTCAATGCAAATCTCTATGCACAGTTATGCTACCCAGCATGGTCATGGACAAAGTTTCCTATACACTGGGATAAGCTGTCCAATGAGAATAATAACAGAGGTAACACAGTTTGGAAACATTTATTGAGTTCTTGTGCTGTGCCAGGCATTGTTCTAAGACCTTTAAGTGTAGTTACTCGTGAAATTCTTACAAAAACAATGAGGTAGGTATGATTGTTATCTCCTTTCACAGGTAAGAAAACTGAGACAGAGAAAGGTTAAATAACTTGCCCAAGGTGACATGCCTGAAAACTGACAGAGCAAAGATTCAAGTCAGGTGGCCTCGGTCAGGTGGCCTCAGCCTGGTTTGAGGGGACATGATTCATCTCAGGTAATTTTCACTTGCTCCTTTAAGAGAGTAGAATGACAGACCACTGCTCACATGTATCTGAATCCTAGGTCCCCAAGACAAAATTAATTTGGAGATCCATTCCTCTTTTGTTAATGAGCATCAATTTTCCTCTGGAGAGAGAACCCTCCTGTTATGGATCCCCACTGCAATGTAGGAGCTCTAATTAAGTCTATACAAAGTACATTAAAAAAAGGGAAATAATGAGAATCTGGAATTCAGAAAGACATGACTCAGATAGCAACCTTGGACACACTTTGGCTAGATTTCGTCCCTTCCTTTCAGCATCCTGTGGCTGTGAGCAATGGGAAGGAGATGTAAAACATAAGCTAATTTTTGAGAGAAGAAAGCTTAATTGGAAGATTTTCTCAAGCAGGGGCACAGGCGTTATGTGAGCCTCCAATTCATTTGTTGAGAAGAATTTATAAATTTAATTGCATTTTTTTCATCAATTATAATTGCCACATAAAGAGGCAAAGAGTTATGCAAGACTTAGGACAAAGAGCAGTTCCCTGTCCTGTCCCCACACCCACTCCCCAGTGGCTACCTCTTTAAAGCCCTTTCAGCTGTTTCTCTTGATATTTACCTACAGATTTTCAAATAACTTGCTCATACTCTTACCTCTTGATTATTTCGGTTTCAAGCACTGTTCTGGAGGATCTGTCACTGGCATTTTATATGTCAAGTTACCATTTCCTCTTCAGACATTTCCTCAGGAACAAAGGGAACAAGGCAAAGGGGTGATAGTCCCTCCACTCAAGAGTGAGCACTTGCTTATACAAAGCACCTTGAGACAGGCGGGCTCTGGACAGAACAGCGTAGACGACAAGTAGGTGGGGGAACTGTCCACCCCTTTGGAATAAAATATGCAAAGCAAAGCAAGCTCAAGGTGCCATTTAAAATTCAATAAATTAGCAAAAAGCAAGTTTGATGAAACATTCAGTGCTGGTGTGGTTGTAAGTCAAAACACTCATATGGTTCTAATGGAATCATTTTAAAAATCAGTATGATGGTATATATTAAGTATCATAAAAATTGTCAGTGTTTCACCCAGTAATCTACTCCTGGAAATTTGTCCTAAGGAGATAATGCCATAGAAGCAAAGCACTATATACACCAACATGGTCATTGTAGTGTTAACTATGAAAGAGAAACATGAAAATGAGAGAGACAGAGAGACAAAAAGATACTGAGAGTTTAAACACATATTATAATAAATTAATATAAATCATTAGGTGCATGATTACCCAGCTGCTAAAACTGATAAACATGATGGCTATATAAAAACCTGAAAAATATTTATGATGTCTGTTAACTGAACAAAGGTAAATAAAAAACAGTATATATTCTTTAATTCCAACCGCGTATAAACCAGTGTGCAGAGTGGCTACAATACAGGGGATGTGGGTATTGGAAAAGCACAGATTGATTTGAAGTCTGAGTCATTCATTTACAAGCTGTGTGTCCTTGGGCTTTAAAAACAACAACACACTTCTCTGAGCCTTGTTTGTTACATCTATAAAATTAGGAGAAAATATCTACTTCTTAGTATTGATGTAAACTTTAGAGAAATAAATAATAGGCAGCTAATACAGTACCCAGAATATTATTGTAAGGACTCAATAGATGGGGACAAGTACTGCTGACATATGGGCCAAAACCAGAAGGCAAGATTTGGGAGGGTGGGGAACTGTGTTAAGGAGATGAAACTATGGGTGATGTTTTTCCCTTAAAATTTTTTATATATGTATGGATATATAAAATTTTATATATGGGTATATAAAATATGCTTATAAATTTTATGTAATGGTTAAATATAATAAAATATTTGTTTATCTATTAATCAATATGACAATATGTACTGCATATACATATATATCTACACACACACACACACACACACACACACACACACAGTTGCTACATGAGCATTTTAACTCAATAGAACCATACAGTGTCTTTGTCAGTAAGGAAGGCCCATGTTTCTGAAGATGTCATAATGAAATAAGCCCAGAGTGCAGAGAAAGCGAGATTGGGAGCCTTGGTCTGTTACACCCCTCTTCCCTCTTCATCACCCTTGGCTCTCCCAGCTCTTTGTTCTTCTTTGGGCAAGTGCTCCTGGAACCAGTGCCTTCCTGCTAAATGGCCTTTTAACCCTCATAGTCCCACAACTCTGTGCCATTTCCTTAACTGACGTTTGCGTGGCAGATGGCGCAAATGGCCCAGCTAATAGACACTGGGTCAGTGTTAAAGAACTGCCAGATTGATGGCTTTGCTGGCCGTGTGCCTCCGAGCAGACACAGGTCTGGAGACTGCACAGAGGCTCAGTTTTCCAGACCAACTCGTGGGCTTTCGGGTCCTCCCTGGCTACGGGCAATCAGTGGGACAGGTGAAGATGAGGCCAGTCGGATTGGCTTCCCTTTTAAATAGACATCGATGTGGGCAGATGGGTTGACACACGGTGTGCTGAACTGGGAGCTAAATCTTTCTACTTTTAATCCTGCCTGCATCAGATTTGCTCGGGCTGGAAGCCAAAGTCTTAACCTGTTTATTTCCAGAGTGTTCCATTGGATAATGCTAAGCTTTTCCCAAGGAGTGTCGTGAAGGCTGATTAAGGAAGGTAGCTGAACATTTTATCTAAGTGGTGAAAGAAGACTTGTTTACTTAATACTTCTTGTTCCCTAATGACCTCTGGGGAAGGACAAACCAGCGCCTTGACTTTACCCTTTCTTTGGCCCTTTCGGGCTCTCATCTCTATAGCATAATTTCTATGTTTGTGATCTTCCCAACTAGATTGTAAGCTCCTTGAGGACAGAGACCAAATCTCACAGATGTTTGTCTTTCTTATGGGACATAGTAGGATCTCTTGCCAAAGCTACTTCTCGATGCCTAGTGAATTTTTGCAAAACAAGTACTGCTGGCCTGGTTCACATTACTATGACAACAGGCAGCCCTGCTCCTGGAGGGGCCCCTGCCCTGGATCTCCTGTGGCTATAGTCCTATCGCTGGGCAAAGAGTCCAAGGTTCTATTATCTCAATAGATGACTATAAACATCACATGATAGGTAAAATTCTACCTGGACCCCTCCCTTCTCTGTACCTACTGGACCATATTCTTCACATCTGTGACCCTGGAATCTCCTATCCTGATGGCCTTGAGCCCACTTCCAGAACCTGCATGGGCTTCTTCCAAGGGAAGGCTCTCTTCCCCATTCTCCCAAGGGAACACTGTCCTACTAGTGCTTGCGTCCCTTGGCCTGCTGGGTGACCAGGGCAGCTGTTTGCAGGGAAGGGAGGGAAAAGGTAGAGCTGGAGGTTGGAAGTGTGAGCCAGGAGGTGTGTGTACCACAAGTTCACGATGCCCCTCGCAGTGCAGTGTGGAGCTGGGGCTGGAAAGTGAAGGCGGGCACATGGCAGGCTGGCGCTGTTCCCTTTGCTGCCATGTTCAGGTGCAGTAACACGATGAACTAAGAAAAGTAAATTTGAACACGGCTTTCAATTTTCCAGACTCAGGAGGGACTCCCTGATGAGGTATATTTTTCAAAGTAAACAGATAGAATGTACTTTATTTCACACATATCAGCTTGGTTTATAATTTTTAACTATATGGACACATAGTAGGTGGGTTTCCATTTGCACCCCGCCCCTGAGCCCTGCTAATTTTAAGGAAAGACTGATGGCAATGAATTCAACTTGCAAACTAGTGTTGGAACGAAAGAGTCATGTCAATCTCTATGATTGATCAGCTTATTTAACCTTCCTACAGATAGGCACTTCAAATGTAGTAAATGACAAAAAAAACCCAAAAAAGGTAAGCCCCCCTCACCACTCTATGCACGTGTAACCAGAGATACTCTATGTATATAAACCAGAAACCAGATAGAGTCAGTCCTGGTTCTTTCAACATTGGGAAGCACTGGCTAAGGTAAGGAGCAATTACAGAATAGTTGGAAAAACAACATACACATAATCACCCAAACTGATGATCAGCTAAGTATTGCTAAGTTGAAGTCTCCTGGGCCTCCTTTAGTCAAAAGATAATTAGCTCATTAATGGCTCTGAATGAAATGAAATGGCTCTTAAAGCCCTCGAAAATAATATTTTTTAAAAGAGCCTAAACATTTTGTCAGTATTCTCATATGCAGCTAATTTACTTAGGTCATTTCACCCCCTGCCCTTTTGTTTTCTAAGATAATGTGAACTTCTGCATAGTTCAGGTAAGAGTGATGACCGATTTCAAAATGAGCAGGGCCCAGCTGGTATTGATTAATATTTGTGAACATGACAGGGCAGATAAGATCGGAGGCCCGACGTCAAGTGTCCAATCTTTCCGCTGGGATACCTTTGGGAAAGAACAATCATCGGGGTAATGATTATTACAATTTATAGAAACATTCTATTGTGCCTTTTCAAATGATTTAAAAAGAATCCCACTATAAGCAGGAAGAAATTAAATTCAGAGGGAAAACAAGAACTTTATAGGCCATCTGCTCAGACTTTCAAATTTAAATTTTATACATAAGAGCACATTAGCTGTGGGGGGAAAATGTGATCGCGTTTTGTAGCTGTCTGAGCAATGAAGAAATTTCCCTTGTTGGGCTTTTTGCATGGAAATAAAAGAAACCGTTTTGCCGAAGAAAATGAAATGGCTTCGGCATGGGGGAAATTTGCTATTCACCATTTTATATTTATGGAGTGCTGAACTTACAATGTCCTTTATAAAGTGTGAAGTAATGGTCCATGCCTCAGGGGGTCACAGGTGACGTGAGAAAAACAGGATCCTCGAGAAACTGAGACCCCGGCAGCCTGTTAGTGGCCGTGAGTAATAGGACAAATAGGGCGGATTCCCAGGGCACAGAGGGCCCACCTGTGGGAAGGGGGCACAGAGGGTGAGGGAGGGGGCAGCTGCTCCTCTGTGCCCCTTTTCCCGAACCCAGCCCCCCAAGTCTGAGCCTGGTCCTAATGGCCCGTGCCTTTAGGAATCTGCTTTCTGACATGGGGACAAAGAATGGTAGAATGTGGCTGACGGCAGGAAGAAGGCAGGGACCACACTGAGCCTAGGAGAACAGGGGACAGCAACAGTGCTCGCTCACACTGGCCACAGCTCTGCGAGCTGCGAGCCGACGGCTCCCCTGGGAATGGCCAGGACGACGTTTGACTAGGTCAGGCTGCTCCTGCTGCTCCTGCCTGTCTGCCATTCAGTGACGGGGCGAAGAGAGGTGTCCAGGAGCGAGCACCAGGACCGTTCATATACACCCCATGCCTTTTCTGCCGCCTGCCCCCTCTCTGGGCTGTGAGCATCAGAGAAATCTCCATTTTCATTTGGTCAGATGAAGCCCGGCAAACAAGCCTCGCCTCTTCCTCCCGCTGTGTTGCTCAGAAAAGATAAAAGAGGCACAGTGAGGACCCAAACTGATGGAAGGAATGCTGACCCCAGGGAGGTAACAGCCTTACAGCCAACCGGAGGAGCTGACACCTTAAAGCAACTAGTTTAGAAAGGAATGTGAGATCATTTTTTTTTTCTTTTAAATACTAATTAAGGAAAACCATTTAAAGGAAAAACTGTGAACTGTGGGTCTTGAAAAACAAATTAAATTTATTTGAGAGCTATTTTAGAAAAGCCAAGAAAAGCTTAAACTAATCTGGTATAAGTGGATGAAAGGAACATGGAATTCAATAGGAATGATAAGCACTGATAATCAAACTTCAGTCAATCATAAAATCTGAAAAGCAAAATAGCCTGGTGGTTCAGAATGCAGCCTCAGTAGTCAGGCCACCTGTATTTGAATATTAGGTCTCCTATCTTCCTGCTGCTGACATTGAATAAGTTAATTACCCTCTCTGTGCTTCCATTCCTTCATCTGTAAAATGGGGCTAATGATGGTACTTGCTGCTTATAGTTTTGGGAGGGTTATATGAGCTAATACATTAAAAGTACTGAGCAGAGTGCCTGAGACTTTGAAAGTGCCCCATAAACGTCAGTTATTCTAGTCCAATGATTTTTAAGTTATGCTTCACTGTGGTTGCACAAGTCCCATTCTGGAACACCCACAAGCGTAGGGGATGGGTAAACAGGGCAAACTTGGCTCCCATAAACTACCATAGTTTCTCAGCTTTTGGATATTTTGTTTTAATTTTTATTTAAGATTTTATTTGAACAAAATTGTCTAAGTTAAGACAAAACAAAACATGCCGTTATAAGACATCTGATCCAGTCTGTTTTCCAAGTAAGGTCAGGAATCTTATCCTTGTTTGTTGGTCATCCAGCCTCTTCTTGAACCTCTTTAAATAATAAGCTCTCCCTAACCCACAGGCCTCTATAATTAGTTGTTCAGATAATTAAAAAGTTCTTTCCCGTGTTGACTTATCTGATTTCACTCTCACATTCCAGCTTTGCTCTCTTAATATGATTGAAGCTCTTCTGCAAAAGATCCCTTCAGATATTAGTAAAAAAAACAACAGTGTATCACTTCAAGCAACAGAAATTGACTCTGGCAAACCCGAGAAGAAAAGAAATTTCTTGGTGAGACGTTGGGCTGCTCATAGAATTGAGGAGAAGGCTGGAGAACCAGGCTTAGAAGAAAAGATAGGAACCAGAGTGTTTCTGGGGGCCTTGGCTGCATGACCCATGTAGGCCCACCTTCTCAGGCTCCTTCGGCTATTCTTCCTCATATGTGATTCCATCCTCACTGCCCACTGTGGACGGTGTTCCAGTTTACCAGCATCTCTCCAAAAGTGGGGCTGGAAGGGCACACAGTGATCAGCACATGCTCTACTGAGCTCAGTGAATCCTGACATTTTTTTCTTTCTTCTAGTCATCATCCTTTCAGGCATATACTGCAAAACTGATTTGCTTTTCAGGGCACACATGCCTGAAGGCCTATATTGAACTTTCGCCCAACTAGAACCTCAAGAATAAGGCTTCCAGATTTACTAATAAAACGTAGAACAGCCTGTTTGTGCCACATATTTTATCTGGCAATCCTACTCAAGGGCCTATTGTTGTTTTTCAATAGAATTTGCTGTGAAACCATTGCTTGCTCTATTTCTGGACTTAATTTTAGAAACTATGCTCAGGAATTTACATTTCTCTCAATTTAATTTCATACCATAAGTTTCAGCTTCTTCTTTCAACTTGTCAGAAGTGTTCAACTCTTGAATTTATGTTGGTGAATTCATTCTACTTCTCAACCCTGCATCCTTAGTTTGCTAAGGATACTGACCAGATACTGAGGGGGAGCAGAGGTTCATGGAGGAAAAAGTAAAGAGAAAAATGGAGTGTAGAAAGGATGGCCGGGGTAGGGAAATAGGCAGTAAGAAAGAAGAGATTGGGATAGAAAAATGGAAAAGTTAGGAAAATTGGAGAAAGAGAAAGAAAAAATAGAAATAGAAAATGAAAAGGAGATGTATCAGCGTTCTTAAGGTTAAGAAACAGACTGCTCAATTTAAGCAAAACAAAAAAGAAAGAAGCAATTATGTGAAGAAAGGGGAGGCTCACAGACTGAAGGGGAGGTTGGGATAATAGACAGGAATCAAGGGTTGGGCATCAGGAACCGCAGCAAATGCTGTGGAGTAGAAACAGGCAGGACTCAAGGCTCCTTGGCCTGCTACTGGACCTATGAGTGAACTTTACTTGTCTTGACAGCCTTGGGTTGTAGGTGAGCTCTGGCAAAGAGTGTCCCACTGGCTCAACCTAAGTCACAGCCCATTTCATGGCAGTGTTGAACTGAGGGGAACTTTGGTCAAACCCTTTGGTCTCCATAGTGGAAAGCTCAACACAGTTCTCAAAAAGGGATCAGGGTGCAGTTGGAAAGGGGCTTCTCTTCTAGACAGACAAAATCAACCAAAATCAATCAAACAATCAATCAATTATTCAGTAAGCAAGCAAGCAGACAAACAAATAAGTATTCCCCATGGAAAGATTAAAAGAATAGAGTCACATGAAGATGACTCACTATATGCTGCCTCCAGTTTAGGCCTCACTTCCATGCTGATCAGTCTAGGCAATTGCTGACCCAGTGTCTCTAATAGTATGTATAAGAAAAAGCAATGTCAATAAAGGCTACCCAAAATCAAACCCACGCTCTGTCCCACCCTCCTTTAAGCCTGTGTCTTCTTCCAGTGTTTCCTAGCTCTGTGAATGCCATATATTGCAAATCTGGTATCATCCTCAACTCCAATATACCTCTAAGTCCTGCCTGGGTCTACTCCTTAATATCACTTGAAACTGCTTCTTTCTTTCTTTCTTTCTTTCTTTCTTTCTTTCTTTCTTTCTTTCTTTCTTTCTTTCTTTCTTTCTTTCTTTCTCTCTCTCTCTCTCTCTCTCTCTCTCTCTCTCTCTCTCTCTCTCTTTCTTTCTTTCTTTCTTTCTTTCTCTTTCTCCCTCCCTCCCTCCCTCCCTCCCTCCCTCCCTCCCTCCCTCCCTCCCTCCCCCCTCCCTCCCTCCCTCCCTCCCTCCCTCCCTCCCTCCCTCCCCCCTCCCTCCCTCCCTCCCTCCCTCCCTCCCTCCCTCCCTTCCTCTTCCTTCCTTCCTTCCTTCCTTCCTTCCTTCCTTCCTTCCTTCCTTCCTTCCTTCCTTCCTTCCTTCCTTCTTCTTCTTCTTTCCCTTCACTACCCTAGCCCATCCTAATCTTACCTCTCACCTTTACTACAATAATTACCACATAACTCAATCTCTGAATCTACTCTGCCCCTCCCACAGACTGTTCACCCCAAAGCTGAAGCAATCTTTCTGAAATGCAAATTTGAGCATGATGCTACCCCCACTCCCAACTCTCTCAGCATGAAATATTTCAATGGCTTTCCATTGCTCTTGGATAACCAAGATCTTTAACCTAGTTTACAAGGATTTAAATGGTCTGACTCCCAGATATTCCTCTACAAACTCTCTACCCAGGGTTGGGGAGAGGTTGTGGGGAGGTAGTGATCATATTGGGGGGCAGTGGTCTCCCCTGGCAGTGTCCAGAGTAAGAGTGATTCTTGGATAAGATTCAACCTCTAGGCTTAGAGTTAATTCCATTCTTTATTAGGCACCTATGGTATGTATAGTCCTGACCCTTGTACACATATTTACTTAGTTAGAGGCAAAGATCTAGACTTGGTGATGGCTCATATTTGTTTTCCATTCATTTTGTGATGCTGTAAAGGGCTACCTGGAAACATTCTGGCCACTAGAGGGCCTCATTGCTTGTTTCCCTTTTGAAAGGCACTCAGGGTGGATCAAACTTTCATGGGGGTGAGTGACTTACAAGCATTTTGAATGTCATGCTGAAAATACTACTTTTATTATCACTGGGAAGTTTTACATTGAAAACAGTTAACAGTGAAAAAAGAAAAAGAGTTTCTTCTACTGGCATTCCTAATTTGTAGGTGAAACTGGTAGTTTGAAGCTCTGGGGCCATCAGCGACACCTGGCCCTTCTTCCAGCCTCCTTCTGCACTGGCAGAAGTAAATTTAGAGAATGCAGAGAACTCTGTGCTCCTGAAACACCCCCCTCATTTCCAATCTCCAGTGCTCACATCCTTACCATCACAATCTGCCAAAGAGACTGTCAGAATCAATCCTATCATAACCTTTATCCAAAAGGGAATGATATATCCTGGTTTGCCTAATATTGACAGGCCCTTTCATGTCCCAGTTTGAATGATAATTTGCCTGGTCACCTTCCTTATCCCTGCTCACATCAAGCATTATAAGAAACTTAAGACTCCCAGGCTACCGCCTTCCCCATAGACCCTTATCTTCACATATCTCTGTGTCTGACCCCATTTCTCAACATTTCTCAACATTCAAAATCTGTCCTTTGTGCTATCTGAAGCTTACAATCTGCCTTAAATCCCCAATTGTTTTCCCACATGTTTTCTTCAACCTCCTGTTCTTACTGAAATCTGACACTCCTCTGAGGATCCTGCTTCTCATTTGGGCCTGGAGGTGGTGGTGGTGGGTCCTCCTTGCTTCATGGTGCTGCCTTGAGACCACTGTCCCTCCCGACTCCCTAGAAACACCCAAATTTGACCAACTCATGTCATCGCACTCTATCACTTGCTCCCCCCCAATTGCTGTAGACTTTCAGCACACTCCCATCTGTTCCTTAAAGATTTTAACTCACTCCTTTTCATTCTCTTTAATTCTCCTCCTGGCAAAATTCTTGCTTTCAATATTCACAGAGATAGTAGTTCCCAAAGTCTGGCCTCTTAGCTCTTTGACTTCTTCCCTAGTGATCGTGTCTTTAAACCTACTTCAATCATCATGGTCACGCCCTGATCTTTCATTATCAGTAATTGCATCTGCTCCATAATTTTTATTTCCATTATTCATCTTTAACTGCTCTTCACCCTCTTTCTAGCTCTCTCCATTTACTACCTCAACTTCAACAATTCTTTGATCCCACCGGGCTCTATACTTAAGTGATTTCATCTTCTCAGTATCCCTCAGCCACTCATGTTGTATCTTTCTTTTTTACCATAGTCCCTAACTGGAGAACACCCAATTGTGGTCAAATCTTACCCTCTACCTGCTCCATGCCAGCACCTGTACAGTTAAATATAACTGGAGAAAACACACACCCATGATATGAACCCATACCCATTAAGCAGGCCCTTGATGCTGTCTATTGTCCTTGCTACACTTTTCTAATCTATTGACACGCTTATCTTCCTGGAATAGTGGTTCTCACCAAGGTTGATTTTTCTCTCCCGGGGATATAAGGCAATGTCTGGAGACATTTTGGATTTTCACAACTGGAGAAGGGGGTGCTATCGCCATGCAGTGAGTAGAGACCAGGAATGCTGTTAAACATCCTATAACATACAGGACAGCTCCCAACAATATACCCCAAATGTCAAGAGTGCTAAGATTAAGAAACCCTATCCTAGAGCCCTGCCACTCAGGACCAACAGCATCTACATCACCTGAGATCTTATTAGAAATGCAGAATCTCAGGCTCCACTCTAGACTTAATCAGACTCTTCATTTTAACAAGATCCCTTGGTGATTGGTATGTACCTTCAGGTTTGAGAAGCCCCTATCTCACCATCTCATCTTATAACACCTCCTCCTCCCCTTCACTCTCGACTGTGCCTTGTTTGCTGTTACACTGAGAACAGAGAGGCACTCAGAAAATATCTAATACATACTTCTACTATCAAAGTTTCCCACCCAACTATGTCTGTACCCAGACATCTACCCCCATTTCTGATATTATGGATGCACAGTCTGTGCCCCCATCTAAGTCCAGCTCCTCCTCCCAGGTACAAAATCACACCTTTTGCTCACTAATGCTCATTGCTCTGATCATAACCCGCTTCCCCCTGACATCACCATTTCTCACTTCTACTAGATAACTTCCATCAGCATACAAATAGTTTTATTTCACTTCTAAAAAACAAAAACTCAAAACTCTCCCTAAAGCCTGCATGCTTTCCAGCTACCACTAGTTCTCTGTTCCCTTTTACACACAAATTAGTCAAAATAATAACTACATTGACTTCTCAATTTCCACTTTTTTTTTTAACCTAATTCTACCAGAATTTTATCTTACCACTTCGCTATAACTACTCTTTTTAGACTCACCAACCACCACCATAGTTCTAAATCTAGTGGATATTTCTCAGTGATTTTACATGATCATCAGCTGCATTTGACAAACCTGAAGGAACATTTTCTTCACTTAGGTCGTAGGACATTGCTCTCTTGTGTCTTCTCCTAGCTTATTGACCATCGTTTTCCAGTCTCCTTGCAAGGTTGGCCTCATTTCTCCAACCTCTTAACACTGGAGTGCCCCAAGACTCAGTCTTCAGATGCCTTAAGTGACTTATTAGTTAATTGGAACCTTGCTGTAGTATAATCAGTTGGTCTGTAGCCAGTTCTAGAGGCTGGGGTGAGGGAGTAGAATCTTTTGTAAGCTGTATGGAGGCCAGGCCTCCCTCTCACAAGCCAGGACATCTGTTTTAGCTCTTCAATGGGTCTGACTATGGTGGTAGTTAGTAGATGAGCAACTTTTTCTGAGTCACTGAAACTAGTACAAAGACTGAAGGGACACCCTGGTGTAATCCAGCTCCACGATTCACCTCTGGATAACCTAGGGCAAGAGACTGGGTTCTGTCTTCTGCTAAGTGGGGACATTGACATTGGTGCTCCAATTTTCCCATCACTGAGCTCCAGCCCGGAGCTCAATGCATGCCACCCACTGCAGGCCTGGTGCTGTACCAAATTCTTCCCAGGGGTACTTCAGTTAACCGTTAGGTGGCCCTCAGAAGTAAAACAACATTAAAACCCTCATTTTATAGGGAAAGCGAGGCACACACAGAGAGAAAGCTTAGAGAACACGCTCATGGTCACAGAGTCAGGAGATGATACTGACCAGTTTCAGAGTCAAGCAGGTGAACGGCAGAGCCTGTGCTCTCCATTCTTAGGCAGCAACGCTCAGAGCGCGCGTTCAATACATGGTCACTGATGTTGTCTGTGATGATGGTGATGATGTTACCTTCTCATGTGGCTGCCTTCTCAACTTCTCAACTTCCTTGGGGTCTATGTCTATTCAAGAGTATGCTCCATTGTTGTTGTTGTTTTTTAATTCAACATTTATTTATTTTTTAAATGTATCTTTATTGATTTCAGAGAGAGGAAGGGAGACAGAGAGAGACAGAAATATCAATGATGAGGGAGTCATCACTAATCGGCTGTCTCCTGCACTCCCCTGCCTGGGGATTGAGCCCGCAACCCGGCATGTGCCCTGACCGAGACTCGAACTGTGATCTCCTGGATCCTAGGTCGATACTCAACTGCTGAGCCACGCTTGGCCAGGCTCAACATTTATTGAAAACTGATGCTATGCCATACAGTGTCTTACCCAAGAAAAGTGAACCAGACAGACATGGTTCCTGAATTCCTGGAATAGTTCAGTAGGGAAGATGTCTATGGAACACCAAGTGCCAAATGCACACCACCCAATTGCATACTTTCAAGGTGCTGGGAAAGCTGCTAATCGGAGGCTCTAACTGTGGCAGAACTGGGGGGACTGGAAGGCCTCTTGGGTCAGGAGAATTCTCTTTCTCTTTCTTGTAAGCCTGTTGGGGAGGGATGCCAGTAATTTTCTTAGGAGATTCAGAACAGTCTACCAGAGCTATTGTTATGTTAAGTTTCTTTCTTTCTTTCTTTCTTTCTTTCTTTCTTTCTTTCTTTCTTTCTTTCTTTCTTTCTTTCTTTCTTTCTTTCTTTCTTTCTTCCTTCCTTCCTTCCTTCCTTCCTTCCTTCCTTCCTTCCTTCCTTCCTTCCTTCCTTCCTTCCTTCCTTCCTTTCTTTCTTTTCTTTCCTTCCTTCCTTCCTTCCTTCCTTCCTTCCTTCCTTCCTTCCTTCCTTCCTTCCTTCCTTCCTTCCTTCCTTCCTTCCTTCCTTCCTTCCTTCTTTCTTTCTTTCTTTCTTTCCCCCCGCCCTCCCTCCCCCCCCCCTTTCTTTTTCTTTCTTGGGAGTATTCCGGGGTTTTAGAAACTGTATGGCAGACAGTTAGGAAAACCGAATTAGAAATATGATAAAGTTTCTCAGTAGTTTTCTCTACAGGAGTTTCCTTCCATTTTGGAAACACCTGTTCTCCCTCCACGCATGTGAAGTCGCATCCAGTTTACTCTATAGCTACCCTGTAGTGATAGGTTTGGGGATTGATGCAAAGACACTCCGTGTTCATCCATTAGGCCTTTTGCCTCCAGCTGTTCCCAAATTATAGATTGTTCCTTCAAAGCAGAGGTTTTACATATATCATTAAGGACTTTCTCCCAAAATACAACTTTTCCAGCATACCATCCTAGATCTGTTTTAAAAATTTATATTTACTTAAAATTTTAAAATACTTAACCCAAGGGGATCAGTTGCTTTTCCATGTTGTGGAAATGTTGTGGCTCTGCATATTATATTTCCACCTAAAAATACAGAGGAGGATTTGTAAAATATTTAGACTAGGAGGCTATAGCACAAACCTAATTTATAATGTGTTATAAATAATAATGAAGTTTCCTAATTAGCAGCTGTTTCTCCAAATAAAGACACACTTGGCAGTTTATTTCTGTAGTCCTTTTTAAAAAATCAATTCATCAGCGTATTTGAAATCCATATACCAAACTGGCAGAAAATCAAGATATTAATTTTATATGGGAGAGGAAAATCCCTAACGATTTCCATTTAAATGTCTACATCTTGGATTCCTGTCAGGTTCTGATTTAAAATCGGGGGTTCGATATTTTATGGCAGATTATAAGGCAGAATCCAGAGAATCAGATGAGACATTTTCTGACTCATATTATCTCCTTGATGAACCGAAGGCGTGCTTTCAGATTCATTTTCAGTATGATTTCCCTGCTGGATACGTCCTGGATGCCATGGCGAGAAGCCGGTGGGAAAACCCCAGGGAAGAGGTCAGAAATGATGCTATCAGAGAGAGAAATGTCATGGGACAAGGGCTGAAAATTGCAAACAATGAGAGAGGGAGAGAGAGGTGGGGTGGAGGTGCGGGGGGGGGGGGGTGTAGAGAAAGAGAGGGGGAGGGAGATTCACATTGCAAGGGAACACAATATAAGAAATAATAATATGGAATATTGCTACCAACATGATCACTTTGCTTCCTCTCATTTAAGTCCACTTTAAGCCTTCATTTGTAATTAATAAGAATTGCTATTTAAAAAATTTCAGAAGGATTTCTGTTTAGTGTTGCAATATAAAAGAAAAATATTGGCCTTTCATCATCTCCAAAGAAAAAAGACCCACACAATTTAGATACATACTTTGCAGTAAAAGGCCCTTTTACAACTCTTGGAGGTGATTATAATAGAAGCCAAGTCTGATCTCCCCAAATAATAGAAAAGTGGACAAAAAAGATAATGCACCCTACCATATAAGCACGTGGACCACATCATTAAGAGTGGTTCAAGTAAGTGCTTTTAAATTAGTCCTAAGAAGACAATGCACTGGAATTTTTGTATAGAAGCCTCTGCTGATCCATCAGAAATAGGAAGACTCTTTATGGTTGCTTTCCTAAGAGTGGTGGTGGCATGCACCGAGCTGGCCACCACCCCTCCCTAAGCCAGTCTTCCTTGGGACTAATGTGTTGGCTATGGCTTTTCTTCTTCTTTGAGATATATATATATATATATATATATATATATATATATATATATATATATATAGCTAGATAGCTAGATATATATCTCTATCTCTATCTCTATCTCATCTATATCTGTCATCTATATCTATATCTATATCTATATCTATATCTATATCTATATCTATATCTATATCTGTATCTGTATCTATATCTATATCTATATCTATATCTATATCTATATCTATATCTATATCTATATCTATATCTATATATCTATATCTATATCATCTATCTATATCATCTATCTATATCTTTATTGATCTCAGAGAGAGGAAGGGAGAGGGAGAGAGTTGAACATCAATGATGAGAGAGTCATTGATCAGCTGCCTCCTGCAGGCCCCTGACTGGGCATCAAACCCACAACCCGGGCATGTGCCCTGACCGGGAATTGAACCACGATCTCCTAGATCCTAGGTTGATGCTCAATCGCTGAGCCACACCTGGCTGGGCACTATGGCTTTTCTTCTAAATGAGAATTCACACTCCCCCTTACTTACCTAGTGGAGAACACATGAATTATATATGTCAGTGCTAGTACTCATTTGAGCAGGTTACTTAATAGGAATAGAGTTTTGATGGAGGTGAAAACATACTGGGAGGAAGAAATTAGCTATAAATTTGGTGATGAAGCCAGCTGAATTTTCCCCCAGAAAGGCCAATTGAGATGCACAACTTGAAGCATGCAGCCAACATGTGATGGAGAGCCTGACTCTTAATAAGTTTTTCCACTGAAGAACATTTGGGAGGTGGGGGGAGTTCGAGCAGAGATAAATAGCAATCTAAGACCGGGAAGCATCCTTAGAGACAATCATTTTTTAGATAGAAAACAGAAAGGCTTATGTATACAGCTGGTATTTACATGAATTCCTCCCACTGATGCCTGGGACTTTGGAAGACAGACCAAGAGATAGGAGGTAAGCAGCTGTGTGTGCAGATGTTGTCAATAAATAGGATGTGGAATGCTGATCTCTTATGTAAAAGCCTATATAACCAGTGACTTTTACCTGGGGGTCTGGGGAAGAAAGGCATCGAACTGACCTCTAAATGCTGGTGTGTACAGGGCTTATTCCTGAGCTCCCTTTATTATCTGTCTTTTCTCCCCAGGTGAACTCACCCAGTCCCACCGAGTATGTAAATGCAATCTCTGATGATTTAATGTTTGTAAAGTGCTGAGAAGCATGCCTAGTTCACAGTAAACATCATAGAAGTGCCAGCTATTGTTATTTATTACAGCTAATCGCCTAGTAACTATTCCCACTTGAGTGTTTGATGGGTATTTCCAAATTAAGTCCAAAATGGAATTGCAGGTTTTACTGTTCCCCTAAACCAATCTCCCTGGGTTGTTTTTACATCTCTATAATAGCAGCTTGACCCAGTGACTCAGGCCAAAAGCTTAGAAATCATTGTTGAACCCTTTTTCTCTCTTGCTCTTCACAACCAACTCATCAGCAAGTCATTACGGTCAAATCTCTGAAATAGAAATCAAACCCATCTACCTCTCTCCATCTGCACTGCCCCTGTTCTCGAACAAGCCTCCTGCCTCTTACCTGGAGGACTGTAGAAGCCTTTGCCCTGTTCTCTTTGCTACCACTCTTCCATTGCAATCCATTTTCCATACAGGGGCCAGAAGGATCTCTTTAAAATGTGAGTAGGGGTCAGGCCTATGACTCACCAATGACTTACCAGTGCATTTTGCAGAAAATGGAATTTCCTTCTGTTACACAGTCCATTGGGGCTGCTATACTCAAACTCCCATAGGCTGGGTAGCTTGAACAACAAACATCTGTTTCTCCCAGTTCTGGGGGTTGGAAGTCCAAGATCAAGGTGCTGGTAGATTTGGTGTCTGGTGAGAGCCCCCCTGCTGGTTCATAGCTGTCCTCTTCATGTGTCTTCACATGGCAGAAGGGGTGATTTCTAGGGTCTCCTAATGCGGGCCCTAATCCCACTCATGAGGGCTTGGCCCCTCACCTTTTATTTCTCTGTTTCCCTTTAGTTCATAGAAAGGGATGTTGCCTCTTGCTACTCTAACCCCTCTCTTCCAGTTCTTTCTGGAACGCCTTCCAATCAGGCTATCGCAACTAGTGCACCAGCCAGACTACTGGTGCGAGGCCAGGGATGGCCTTTACGTAATCACATAATTAGCCTTTGGTCCTTGCCTTGCTTTTCTTATCAGTAATTCTTGATCTCTCTGTCCTCCGTGATATGCTGTTTCACTGGCTTCCAATACACCTCAGTCTTTTGTCGCTTCATTTGGTTGCTAGTCTCCCGGTCGCCTTCCTCTCAGTCCTTTCTGCGGGTTTCTCCTCATGTACCTCAACTCTGAGCATTAGAGTGGCCCAGGGCTCAGAGGCTCGGCCTCTTCTCTTTCCATCTCCACTCACTTCCTTGGTGGCTTTATAGAGCCTCACGGCTTTAACTTCCATCTCCATGCTTACGGCTCCCAGGTTTCTATCTGCAGCCTGGGCATTTCCCAAGTCTGGCCTATTCGTCACTTCCACTTAGCTATAAATGCAACCTCTCAAGAATAAATGTCCAGAACAAAACTCCTGATTCGCTTTCACTCAGATCTCCTCCTCCATTGATGTCTTCAGCTCAGAAATACGGTAACTATATGATTCCCCCAAAAGGGGGAAAAGAGCTTGGAACTCTGGATCTGTGCTGAACTCCTGTCTTCCTTTCAACGCCTGCATCCATCCTGTAGGCTCTACTTTGAAAACGAACCCAGAATCTGACAATGCCTCTCCACGTCCACCCTGGTGGAAGCATCATCTTTGCCTGGACTATTCCAGTAGCCCCCTAACTGCTTCTCCTGTTTCCTTCCTGTCCTATTAGAACCTGTTTTAAGCATTGGAAGCCTGAAAGACTCTTTTAAAACCTAAATTAGCTAACATCACTACTCTGCTCAAACCAGTGCTTGCCTTCTTGCTCAGGGTAAAAACTGAAGTCCCCCAAATCAACTCTAAGTACTTTATTTCCTAATAAACTTTGAGGCTCCTAGGAGCTTTATACAGTGCCCACAATGGCACCTGCCACACTGTAGGTGGTCAATGAATATTTGCTAAATCAATAAATTAAAAAAACAGATTCGTCAGGGAGGGAGGCAAGGTAACACTATATATCAATAATATGTTAAATTGGAGCAGAGCCTCCCAGTGAGCGTACAGCACGTGAGAAGCGGTCGGTGACAGACCCTTTCCATGTGGGCTGTGCCCAGTCACGGACCTTTCCTCATCTCCAAGCTCTCTTGCACTCATTTATCCCACTCCAGCAACACTGCTTTTCATAGCACTTCTCAAGCGCATCAGGCATGTTCCCGCCTTGGGCGTTAGTATTTGTCGCCTCCTGTTCCTGGAACCCTCGACCACAAATACCTGCATGACTTTCACCTTCACCTCCTTCAGCCTTTTCTCAAGTGAATCTTTTTTCAGCAACTGACCATTCTTAAAAAAATTTTAATCCCACACTCATGCCAGCTTCCTCTTCCCTAAAATATTCTCCTCTGTATAACGGGTCACTATCTCACACTCTATAATTTTATACTTTTATTTGATTAAATGTAAACTCCTTAAGGGATTTTTGCCTGCTTGGCTCTCTGCTAAATCTTCAATAGTTCCATGGCACCTGGCACACAGGAGGCGCTCAGCAGACAGGTGCTGAATGGGTGAATGATGTAACGAATAAATGAACTCGGATGTGAAAGGGCAGAAACCTCAGCTGAATGAAGCTTTACAGATAGACAGCTCAGGGATGGCAAATGACTAGTTTTTGCACATGAACCCCGATTATTTCTCATGATTGAGAAGAACTTATAATTCAGGTTATTGAACTGCTGTCGGTTATTATTATTGAGAAATTAATAAGAAGGAAAGATGTACCAGGAAACAATGGCTATCAAAATTTATTCTAACTTTCAAAACGGGATAAAGCATAGATTCAGCAAAACTTAGGTGGGTGTATTGCCCCTGAACAAAATTTTAGAACTGATCATTATCGTATGTGTTTGCCTTCTAGTGGAAGTTTCCCACCAAGACAAATTTTAGTACACTAAGAAGTCATGCTGGCTAAATTAATTTCTTATTTGCCTTGTTGAAAACTAGAATGCCAGAGAAATGTGAGAGACAGAGTATATTTGCATTTTAGCAAGTCACTAATGAAAACTCTCCCATTGTTTTCTTGTGGATAAAATGGAGAAAAATAAGCGAGAGCTGACATAATTAGATGGATTAGTAACTTGTTTGACAATTAAGGCGATTGCTATCAGCCTAGATAGAAATTGCACTCAGAAAGTTTTAATCAGTTCTCTGTGTTTGGTAAGCATTCTCCATGCTCTCCTTTTCTCCTGGAAGTAGAGGTCAACAGTGCCCTATTTCTCTCTCTAGCCCGAATCAATATATGTATCAATGCCTTTATCAATATTAATTTTTCAAGTGTGACTCTCTTGGGAGGAATGGCGAATATATTGTATGACAGAATCTGGATCCGATACAATCTAGGTTGGCTTGGAGGACAAGTTGCCCAGGTTTAAATAGCTGCCTGCACCTGTGATAGATGGGGCAGACATAGCTTAGCGGGAGCCCATGTGAAAAGCATTAGAGATGTGATCAGGTAAGGTGGAGGTGAGGTTGCTACAAAAACAGACCCCACGAAGGTAGTCCAGACCTGCAGGGGCAGCTCTGCTCCACGTGCCATTGCTCTGCCATCCTCTAGGATGTTTATGTCAGTGTCCTAAAGTGTAGGAAGAAGAATGTCCATGGAAAGTGATTTACTTTTTAAAAAATTATTTTTAATGTATACATAGTAAAATTCATTCCCCCCCCCCCCCCCCCCGTGGTGTATAATCCTTTAGCCAGAGAGCTTGGAGTTTCCTCTTTGTGCTTCAGAGCTCAAGTCAACATACATCAGAGACACAAACAAACAACAACAATACTGCTGGGTTGCTTTGGCATCCTGACCTTCCTATCCAGTGCTCCTGTTCTTGTGTACTTTTCTGAGTCCTCTGGTAGTTGCTTTATATATTTTCCCCAGGCTTTTTAGTTGTAGTAAGTGGGGAAGATAGTATGGGGTGTGCTTACTTAACCAGACTTGAACCTTGGGATTTCTTCTTAAATGCATGGAATGATAGAAACACTTCTCACTTCCACTCACATTCTGTTGGTGAGAAATTAGTACCAGGGCCACACCTAGCTGCAAGGGAGGCTGAAAAATGCATCCTCCAGCTTAAGGTAATAGGACAAGCTAAAACCCCTTTACTAAGAAAGGAAGGAAGAACAGATTTTGTAGATCACTGGCAGTCTGCCACAGGGATGACAGTAAATAATAAATTCAGTGTGGCTTGAAAGAATAAGTTGGCAAGTAAGATCTCATGCTACATACTCATGAATATAAAATAACAGGTTAGAATGAGACTCTTCTTGCCTCAGTTTCATCTTGGACTCCATCATAATAGATATTAGAAACCAAAGTGAGGATTAGACAAATCACTGCAAGCAGAATTGCAAAGGAAATAGCTACAGGCCAGATTGGACTGTAGAGAGGGGGTAAATGTGGGCAGGAAATTACTTTGTCAAAAGCTGTAACCTTTACCTCTAGCTCTCTGAGGGAGCTTCCATTAAGTCATTTGCAGAGTTTCAGTGTGTGTTCATTACAACTGTTAATTGGGAAATTGATGCCCAACTCATACCTGAAGATAGAGTGGATGCATAAGACGAGCTGATGCACCCACAGTTTGTTGAGATGGGGAGTAAACCACAGGTAGGCCATACTGAAGAGATAGAACTGATGTGAGGCTATCTTGAGTCCTGTTTAACCTGCCTACCTGGAAGAGAGGGAGGACCTCAGCAGTAAGAACATGAAGGGGAGTGCTGGACTCAAGGGGCAGGGAGGGTCTCAAATGACAACCATTCAGGCAACAGCTGAAGTAGAGATATATTTGGTAGGGTCAAGAGATTTTCAGGAGCCCAGCTGGCGTGGCTCAGTGGTTGAGCATCGACCCATGAACCAGGAGGTCAAGGTTTGATTTCCTGAGTTGCAGGCTCAATCCCCAATAGGAGGCTATCAATCAATGACTTTCATCATTGATGTTTCTCTCTCTCTCTCTCCCTCTCCCGTCCTCTCTCTGAAATCAATCAAAACATATTTTTTTTTTTTTTTTAAAAAGAGATTTTCAGGAATATGGTCTCCAGGGATGGAATTCTCAACAGAAGCACCAAAAACACCCACAAAACAAAAATAAAATGGTATTAAACATCTGCCAAGCCCAGAGAGAGCAAAGCCAGGTTAGATTCAAGACCTTTTTAAAAAAATCTTATCCATTCCAATTTTGGAGAGGTCAGAAATTAGCTAGCAAGCTGAGAAACAGATAAGAATCCACCTACCACTCACCACTTCCACAAACACATGAAATCACCACCCTTTCCTGTTGCAGCTTCCAGCCTGAACCTGCCCCAAGCCGAAGAAGTGGGAAGATATAACATTAGATCAAATTGATGATTTGGGGTTAATAAATCTATTGGGCTGGGCATTTTAATTACTGAATTGAATCTATGTTTGTAACTTGGTGTCCTAAGGAATTTCTGTTACTTAAGAGTAAGAAAAAAAATGGTTTCATTTATACCCTCGGATTACATTTTAAAGAACTATATGAGACAAAATAAGGTTGCTTTTTAATTTGCCAAGAATTGTGCCTTGTCAATATGCTAACTACAAGTATGGAGTTTTTCAGATCAAGAGGGTAAAACCTGCTCTTATTTGCTCACAGAAGAATTTTGAGCATTCGTAGAGGAATGCAGAAAGGAATGAGTTAATCTTTAAGGCACCTTCTAATCCACTTCGAGATTATAGGGTTCTATTATCTCTCTGACCAACTGTGCTTATAGTTTTTAGAAACCGTCATTTTGTCTCAAACACTCTGAGTTAAATTTAAAAGTACATGTATTCTCTCATGGAACGAGCATCTACTCTGGCCGATCATTTCTGTCTATTTGAATCTCATAGGAAACTGGCCAACTGGAAAGAAGCTCCAGCAAGTTTTAAAAAATCACGAATCCCTAACTAAAAAAAAAATCCCTTGAATAATGACAGTTTAGCCAAGTCCAAATGATAAGTAAATTTGTTTTATACCACAAAAAGAAACATTCCAGCTCCCCGTTTCCTTTCCTCATCCGTGGCTGCTCTCCCTGCCAGTCACCCTCTCTCAGTCATCCACCAGCTCTTCCCAGCTCAATCCACAGAGAAAAGAGCTCCCTGCTCCAGTGTGTCCAGGCCATTGTCTGGATGCATTTCCCTGGAAGAGAGTGGAGGAAGCACAGCTGCTCTTGTCTAAAGACGCAGCACAGGGTTCCATGTGCTGCCAGTTCTTTGTAAGAGTTGTTTGTGCCAATGCCTCTTACATTTTCCTCAGATTCCACAATAGCAGGAATCGCAGGGTGGGTGCTCAATACATAGGGAAACAATGATCGCCGTCTTTTCATCTCTCACTTTGGGGAGCTACTGCGAGAAAACCAGATTGGCCTCACAAAGGAAGCCACACAGCTTTGAAGAGCTCTGAGCATGGCTTTTATCCTCAGATATTTACCAATGAAGTGGAATTATAAAGACAAAGCAAGCAAGATCCCTGCTACCAATATACCAATAATCTAGTTGAAGAAATATTTTAATATGGGAAAGTAGCCATAATAGCAGAAAAGGTAGGAGTGTGATAAATGTTGTGCGTAGAAGTCTAGGATCTCAGTGTGTGTGGGGGGGGACCTTGGAGATGAGTAAATTTATACTCTTGTTTTTACAGTTGGGTAAACTGAGGCCTTCCATTTCTTCTGCAGTCTGGACACTTCCATCTCCATTACCTGAGGCTCTGCCCTCGGTGTGACCGATATTGTTGCTTGCTTTCCCAGCAGCCATTGTCTGCTTCCTGCTGACATGATTTTGTTGTTCGAGCAGCAATGTGCTGAGCCTAAGGGATGACTCGTGATAGGTTTAAGCCATCGTTCCTCTTTGCCCATGATTGATAGAGGGCCGCAAGTGTGACAATGGGATTTAAGGAGAGTAAGCTGAAGGCTTGTGGGGCAGCTTTCCTTTTTCATTAAAAAAATAGGCAAGTGAGAAGACTCTTTTTGCATCTTTCCCCTTTGCTTCAAGGGTAGATGCTATTGTCTGAGGGTGTGGCACCTGGAGTTGGGGCAGAGGTATTTGTACCATGCTGGGAGACATTGCTACACATGCTAGATGACAGATGGGTAAGGTCAGAGGAACCCAGGGCCGATCTCTGTCTAGACTTCTTGTTAGGTAACAGTAAATGTTCTTTTGGTTTAATTCTCTGTGTGCTTTTCTTTCACCTGCAGCCATAAACATTGCTAAGTGTTATCTCCTGTAACCCGTCTTCCTTCTGTCTCCCTTCCTGTCTCATTCGACTGGAACCTGGGTTCCACTGTAAATCATTCTGATGCCATCACAAAACACGCTTGTCTCTTTGCCTAACCTGAAGCCTGGCTCTCCTTGGAGGGCACTGAGTCTCTTGCAGCCCTTTCAGAGAATCATGTCATTTTCCATTCTCTAAATGGCACAGGGATCAGAGGTAGGGATGGCACTCTCTTAGATGCCCATTGCCTTGGAAGACCATATAATTCTCTACTGTTATGAAAGAAAAACAACCCTCCTCCTTTGAGGAGGCAGGAGGAAACAGATTGTGATTATACCTGATGATGCCTAATAATAACTACCATCTGGCTCAGGCATCCTCTCCCCCTGCATGTTGTTGCCATGTTCTCCTCTCGTATATTCTCCCCCTCCCCAAGCTCCTTCATATTCCTTTTCTGAAGTTCCTGACAACTGGTTCACAGGTTTCCTATTTGCTATAAATACTGTCATCTTCATGGTGATTTCAGATTCCATGAGGATGTCCTTTCTAATTTTTGAGTTTCAGGAACAGGTGTTCAGCTTCTCGCTCAAATAGTCCTTTCATTATGGATAATCCTGATGTAGTGATTTTAACACATGTTGGCAAATTCTTTGACACCCCTTCAATCAAGATGTGAGGTCTATGTACCCTCTCTTTGAATTGAGCTGACTTGGGTGACTCCCGATTAGCCAATAACATGCTGGGATGGTGACACTAGATGACATCTGAGGCTAGGTTAGAAAAGACCATGCAGCTTCTGCCTGGTGCCCTTGGGATGTTCATTCTAGAAAGGGCTAGTCTTTATGTAAGAAGTCCAGGTACTCTGAGACAGCCATGCTGAGCAGCTACGCGTGGGTGCTCCAGGCAATAGTCCCAGCTAAACCCCAGCTCTCGCAGAGCATCAGTGGACAGCACTGTTAGTAAGCCACCTTGGGCATCTAATTGCACTTTTAGATGGTTCCATCCTCTAGCCATCGAATTATCCCCACAGCTTTTGATTCTTTCCAGCTTAAGCCTTAAATATCATGGAAGAGAGACAAGCCATACCCACTATACCCCATCTGAATTTATGAAACAGAATTTTTGAGCATAAGAAAATGGTTATTTTAAGCTGCTAGGTTTTGGGTAATTTGTCATACAGCAGTAGTAAGCAGAACCCCTGCCAATGGTCTTCAGGGAGTGCAGTTCACCCAATGCTCATCAAAGTCCTCAAGAGAGGACCTTCCAAAGCGGGGAGGCGGGACAGAGAGCTGTGATTATACCTCACTATACCTAATAGTATCTAGTGGATTTTGGAAATGACCATTGTGCCTGGCACTGTGCTTAGGTCAAGAATGTGGATTTTGATGCCAATATAGGTCTAAATTCCTGTCCTGCTACTTACCAGTGGTGTGATTTTGAGCTAAAAGCCTCTACATTTCTGTGCTTCATTTTTCTCATTTGTAAAATGGGAAAAATAACAACTATAAGCTAGTTTTAAAGATTAAATAAGATAAAGTATTAAAGCCATTGACACTCAACAAATGGTAGCTATTTTTTTATAATAGTACAAGAATAATATGATATGTACAGAGCAGAAATGAGAGATGAAATCATATTGGAAGGAGAAAGTGAGGCTATAGAATCTTGAGCATCAGGCAATAGAGGTTATAATTAGGGGGAACTATAAGTTTTTAATTTTAAATTTTAAATAAACAGGTTTTTAAAATATCAATTTAATCTTTAATTATGTGTGAGGGAGTACCTTTACTCTTCTAAAAATTATATTTGAGACTCACTCTATGTATTTATCATTTAAATTTGAAAATGTTTAGTTAAATATTTCAAGCATAAAGCAAAATACAAAAATAGGAAATAATATATTATTCACCGAGGACCACCCCCTACCCCACTCAGATGCTAATATTGAAATGCCTTTGTGTTTGAGAAGATGTAGTTAGTAGAGTGGGACAGAATGAATTGAAAGTTGGAACCTCTGATCAGGGAGGCTAATTGGGGTATTTTAGCTCCTGCATTGCTGGTAGGTCATGTGGTTATGATTCAGGGACAGGTGGGAGGCTGAATGGAAAAGTGTGGATGTGAGAGACCCCAGGAAGGAAGGCTTGACTTTTCAGGAGACCTGTAATCCAGTTCCCCTCCCCAGCCTCCAATAATATATCATTAATCCTTTTTTTCTTTTGCTTGGGGAAAAAAAATAAAATTACCAAAGTGTGACTACTAAGCAGGTTACACTAAGACGTGTGAGCAATTTTGTCAGAAATATCAATTCTACATGTTGCACCAAAGAAAACATGGACTGTTTGCCAAGTTCTTGTGAGAAATCTCTGTCTAAAAATTGTGCCAGCTTGCTAAATATAAAGTTGTTAGGAAGAGCAGAGCCAACTGGCCTGTTAAACCCATCTCAAATGAGATGATGGTGTTAGGTTGGATCTTACCCCACCCATCGCTTCTCCCAGCAGACTTAGGAATGGGGTCAGGGCACCTTTCTTCCCTGGAGCCACAGTCGCCCAGTGTCGGTAGCTGCGCCTACCCACAGAAAGTGGCGGGAGTGTCCATATGTCCCATACACCTGAGAAAAGTATAAGTCTCAGATGCAGATGACTGAAAGAAAGCTGGGTGCTATCTGGATACTGTTTAATATTTTTCCAGGTAAGGAATCTACAAAGGGCAGTGGAGAAGCTGTTTGAATGCTCTCCCAGTGTCCTGAGACTTCAGAACCATTGCTTCTTTTGAAAGAAAAGTTAGGTCTGGCTCCAGGGAAGGAATCACCCTGAATATTGGAAAGCTGGTAATTGCCTGAATATCAAAGAGTCAGAATGGCGCAGGGTATGAGAGCTGTAACAGGAAGGGGGTCTGGGCTGGGGGAAAGGCACACGTGTGATTTTGGATATCATGACAATAAATAAGCAAGTTGCTGTTGGGGAAGGTGACTTGTATCCTGTGGGAACATGCTGAGAGGGCCTGCTTGTGGACAGAGGTGCTGGAATCCTGCTGTAGTGGGTTGAATTGTGTCCCCCCAAAAGACATGTCCAAATCCTAATCCCTGGTAACTGTGATGTGAACATATTTGAAAATAGGGTCTCTGCAGACGTAATTAAGGATTCGAGATGAGGTCATGGTAGATTTAGGATGGATCCTAAATCCAACACCAGTGTCCTTATGAGAAAAAGGAAAGGAAGGTTTGAGACACAGAATCACAGAGTGAGAAGGAGGCAATGTGAAGACAGAAGCAGAGATTGGAGCAATGCATGGACAAGACCAGGACCACCAAGGATCACTGCCATCCACCAGAAGCTAGGAGACAGCCACCATGGAACGGATTGTGCCCCAGAGTTCCTAGAAGGAAACAGCCCTAACAACTTGATTTTCGACCTCTGGCCTCCATAACAGTAAGACAACACATTTCTGTTGTTGTATGCCACCCAGTTCATGGTACTTTATTACAGCAGCCTCAGGAAAGGAATTGAATCCCCCCCTCCCCCCAAAAAAATACATGCAAAGAGAGGAGACCCAGGACCAGAGAAGGGGATCTTGACAGATCTAGAACTGTGCTGTCCAATATGGGAGCATTAGTCACATATAGCTTTTCAAATTAAATAATTAAATTAAATTAAAAATTTAGTTCCTCAGTTGCACTAACCACAATGCAAGGGATCAGTTGAGACACGTGGCTGACAGCTACCCGACGGGACAGCCCACATAGAGAACATTTTCTTCAATGCAGAAAACCCCGCTGAACAGTGCTGCCGTAAAAGGCGCAGCTCGAGGTCCCATCTTTATGAGCAAGTGGCGTGCGTGGGGACTATTGGCTTCAGATCTGTCTTTTCACTCACACCTGCACCAGAAGATAGCAGTTATCACCGGTAGTGTCGCTTTTGATTATGAAGAAACAACAGCGGCAAAGTGTAAATATAATGCAGCCACCTGTCTCAGGTTTCCTCAAGCAGCACACAGTAAACGATGGTATTGACAGGCAGGCCTCTTTCCAGCCAGCCTTAGGAGGGCTGGGAAGTCTCAAGCACGTCGCTCTTGCCTGTGAATGCTGTGTGACTCAGACCCAGGTGAACACATTTACTCAGATCCCTTCCTTGTAAGTTTTTAAGAGGGATGTTTCCTCCTTACAGCAATTTACCCTCTGGTGGGCTCTGTGGTTGTGAGAACAGCAGGAGCTCCTTCATGGGCTTAGAAAACTAGGGAAAGAGTCATAGGAGGAGGATGCAACATACACTTGATTTTCCCCAGAAGATGAATCTGGCAGGGCTGTTAGGATTATTTGAAGGGGTAAAGGCTGTCTGCTGGGCGGTCTTAGTGAAAATGGCAAAGAAATGATGCTCTGAATTGCAAACGCCGTTGTCGCCGAGATCCACCTGTTCAGAGCTATCTTTAGCTGCATCTGGGAACAGTTTATCCACATAACCTTCTCTCCCTCACTCCTCTCGTCTCCAGGTACAGACGAGGAGGCATTTGCAACATTAAGATGGAAAACAGCGTTACAGGATTGCATGTGTGTGCGTGTGTGTGTGTGTGTGCGAGAGAGAGAGAGAGAGAGAGAGAGCGCCATGAGATGTTTGTGTGGGGTGGTGCTTTCTGGCAGTTACAGGTGGTATGAATAGTGTGGCACTCAATAGTTTCTTACAACCCGACCCCAAACACATTACCCCCTTCACCCCAAATCCTTCCCTCTCTCAACCCTTAGAAGCACACGTGCTGTTCCCCAAATATGCCACGGGCCAGTGCACTTCCATCTATTGTCCTTACTCTTTGGGGTTCCTTGCCCTCTCCCTGGGGGAAGTTCTTAATCATTTTCAAGACCAGTACATATTGCTGCTGCCTAACAAGAGCTGTCTTTTGCTAGTGTCCTCTCCCTTCTGGAAGGCGTCCTTGCCTCTCCTGTCTTCCCCCCTCGACTGCCCAACATGCTCATGCCCCGCAGAACCTGAGCAAGTCGCGCTGCCATTACTGTCTTTGCTTTGGTTGGCACAGTGGGTCCCGGCACCATCCTCTGTGGGCACCCCGGGAAAGCATTCCGAATGGGCAGCTTAGCTGGGGGACGCCGACTTGGAAGTAGAATGGGCAGCTGGTGCCAGGTGTGACTCTCTGAGCCATTTTTTCTCTTTATCTGACACATGCTGCTATGGCCTGTTTTGGTTCAATAAGTTAAATGGCCCATAACTTGGAGGTAACCTGTCATTTTACACCCAAATAAATTACTCATCTAAGTGACAGATCTCTTCATTCTCTCACCCCCTCCATAGGCACTTGCCCCGCGGATCCCTGTTGTAGTCTTTCCCATCTTAGTAATGACAACCCACCCACCACCACCTCAGTTGTTTAAGCCAGAAAGCTGAGAGTCACGCGTCCTTTCCTTTATGTCCCCTCCAGCCCAAGAGCACAAACAGCAGTCCTGTTCATCCTGTCACCAGCACAGTGCCTGGTACAGAGCTTATGCTCCGTGAAATGCACATTGAATGAATGGATAGGCGAGCGAGTGTTCGGCCTCCTCTCACCGTCCATTAGCTATCATGATCTTTCTCATGCTTTAAGACTTATCTCTAATGTTAGCTCCGCATAAAGTCTGCTCCAATCCTCTTACTCAAAATGAACCCTGACTCTGAGCTCTGATGTTGTTTGTTTAAGGCTTTGATGTTGAAAAGCAATATATGAAGTTGTCGAGAGAACAGGCTTTGGAGTAAGTAAGACTTGGGCTGGATTCTTGTCTAGCATTTGTCACCTTTGTGATCTCTTTGGGCAAATAATGTAAATTCCCTACTTTTGAATTCCTTACACCAGCAAAAAAATATTTCCAACCTCATTTGTCTGAGGTGCTTGGCACATAGATGGAAACTCAGTGAGGTCTGATAGCTACTATTGTATTGGTTCATAATTTTATATGTATTTTTATATAAAAGTTTTCAAAGCAGGAAACAGTGAGCCCTAAATAACACAATGGAAGGCATTTGATGCCTGTGGCCCAGTTTGAAAGCAGTTTGATATTGGAGAATATCCCAGGTTCTGGAGTCGTAAAAATCTGGTTCCAATCCCTCAATTTACCACTTATTGGCTGTGACTCTGTATATATTTCTTATCCTTTTGAAGTCTGTTTCCTAATACGATCAGAATGATAATAACTATCTCAACAGGGGTGCTGTGAGGATTAAAGATAACATATGCAAAGCCAAGGATCAATGTCTAATCATAGCTACATAAAGTACTTTAATACTTGATCTGTTTCAACAAATCAGGACAGAAACTTGGTCAAACCGAAGGTGATGAAATCTGACAGGACTAACAATGCTAGTAGAATTCCTGTCAATTTCTTCAAGCAGCCAAGCTTACCTAAACCTGACAAAAGAGAATTTTCCCTGATTGATGAATCCAGTATAAAGGAATTTATCCAATTCCTGACCATCTGTTCTAGGTAGTGGCTTCAACCACCCTTGCAATAGCTGTGGGTTCAAGGTGACCTCTGGCTGAGACTGGATTAATGCTAAAACGTGGTGTGTTACAAAGGTTCCTGATCAGCTGGTAGACTTGTCTTGGAGGGACATCTGAGAAACCTAGAGGCAGCTAAAGCAGAAAGCCTTCTCTAAAAGAGTGAAAGAAATATCTGACTCCTCTAGGGAATGGGTATTCATACCTTCCTGATATTTGGTTATTAAAAGAGATATATATATGATGTAAAACTTAAAAAAGACATTTAAAATGATATTCTAAAGGAGAGGAACTGGACTATGTACTGGGTTGAATAGTGTCCCTGCAAAAGATATGACTACCCAGAATCTGTAAATAGACCTTATTTGGAAATAGGATCTTTGCGGATGCAATCAATTTAAGATGAGGTTATACTAGATTAGGGTGGTCTCTAATATGACTAGGGTCTTTATAAGAGTGAGGGAATTTGGACACAGACATAATACTTGATCTCTTATAAAGAGAAGATGGCCATATGAAAACTGAGGCCGAGATTGGGGTGATGCTTCCACAAGGCAAGGAATGCCAAGGCTTGCCAGCAGCCACCAGAAGCTCCATGAGAATTTTTCCCCAGAGCCTTCAGAGGAAGCATGGCCCTGCCGGCGCCTTGATTTCAGACTTGTATCCTTTAGAACTGTGAGATAAGACATTTCTGTTGTTTTAGCCACCCAGTTTGTGGCGATTGTTACAGCAGCTGTAGGAAACTAATACAGGCTGGAATCCTGAGTATATTCTTGGGCAACTTCTCTCAGCCTGAGTCATTTATTTATTTTTTAATTTGAAAAAGACCGTGAGAGCAAAACCAGACAAATACAATAAAGAGAGGAAAGATACACACCAATTTCCCTGGTGAACATGTATGCAAAAATCCTCACAAATTATACGCAAATCGAATTCAACAGCACATTAAAAGGATCATACACCATGATCAAGTGGGATTTACCCCTAGGATGCAAGATTGGTTCATTCGCAACCACAGGGGTAGACTTTAAAGACATTAGTGAAATAAGCCTGTCACAGAAGGGCAAATGCTGCATGATTCCACTTTCATGAGATATTGAAAATAGTCAAAATGACAGAAGCAGCAAATAGGATCGTTGTTGTCAGGCGGTGGGGGAGGAGGAAGTGGAGAGTTGTTCAATGGGTGTAAAGTCAAGCTGTACAGTAAGCTGATGAAGAAAATCCAGAGACCTGCTGTTCAACATAGTGCCTGTAGTTAACAGTGCCATGCTGTGCACTAAACACTGTGTTAGGAGGGTAGCTCTCACGGTAAATATGCTCCCCACCAAAACAAAAAGGGCAAAGGGACAGGAGGGAACTTTTGGAAGGGACGGGTGTGTTTACTATCCTAATTCTGATGACGGTATTACGGATGTATGCGTATGTCCAAACGCATCAGATTGTGTACATTAAATATGAGCAGTTCTGTTTGTATAGTAATTATGCCCCAATAAAGCTGCAAAAATGGTGAATTACAGGAATGTTAATAAAAGATCTTTGAAGTATATCACAGGAAAGAAAGAAAAACAGCATGTGTGAGACACCTCTTGTGCCCCATTTCATGTCGCCTACAGTTTTTCTCCAGCTGTGGCTGATGACAGCTTCAGTGCCCCGCGCACGGCTCACATTTTGTCCCAAGGCTCTTCTGCTGCAGCCACAAGGGTCATCCGCAGGACTCGCTAGTTTTAGGCATTGCTGCCCTGGAAGTGTTATAGTGTCAGTACCACAGGCTAACTCTTGATTCTGTCAAAAAGGACAGAATCCAGGGGGAAAATATTCCCCTGAGAGTCTCAGATAATTCTGGGGTGCTTTCTGCCAGCTCCTCAGAGCTGCCCTCACCCGTTGCTCAGAGTAGATCAGCCAGACGACACTCCTGGGTCGGCTTCCCACACCTCCCCGTTTCTTTCTCCCCAGTCTCTACTCCTTTTGCTTCACAAAATAAACTACCTGAACACAAGCCCTTGGCACAGGTTCTGCTTTTTGGGGAACCTAGGCAAAGACAGTGATAATCGTGGTATTGACATCACAGTTTTGTTCCAAAGATGAACATTTAACTATATGCACAGTGCTTAGTCTCATAGCTGGCACAGAGAGAGCAACCAATAAATGTTAGCCATTTTCCCCATAGAAGATGGAATGTTCTGGAAGATGAATTTGAAATGCACTATCATCAATCTAAGTGTTGAGTGGATGCATAACAGTAAAAGTTGTTTGTGGTTTTTCAGCTTCAGCTCCCATGGTCATTAACACAAGTGGGGCTGTAATGGCAGAAAACAAGATATCGAATTTCACTCCCCTTTATGACACCCACTTGGAGCCCTGAACCCAAGAACTAAAAGTGAAATAAAACCATTTACCAGCCAGAAGAAAAGGAGAGTAACAGCATGTGGCTTATAAACTTAACAAATGTAATCATAGTAATTGAGCAGCCCAGGAAATAATTTGGCCGGCATAATTATATTACAAATTACATATTGCACAATTAAACAATTGCATTTTGGCCACAGATGGAACTCCAAATATACAATTTGTGGTGAAGTGGAGAGGTAATTTAAAATGAGGAAAGAAAAGCGAAGGCTCAAAAGTTCATTAACATTTATGCCCATATTGGAGGGAACCAAGCAAAGTAATAAGGGAAAGGTCACTGTTTTCAACAAGAAAAAAAATTCTACGGAGGGGAATGAATTTTGCCAAGTACTATGTCGATGCCTTACCAATATATGACTTCCCAGCATGAGTAAAAATTCTAAAACCTCATTATTTCTTAAGTAGACACTAATGTCTTAAGGGTTCTTTAATTTGGCTCTGGCATGGGATTGATAAAGTTCTTAATTCAGTGGAAAATTCTGATATCCATCATTAAAAACAAGTTGGAGGAGTCCAACCTTACCTTTTCTTGTCGAATACCTACATTTCTGAAATATGTCAATTGTATATGTCCAAGAAAAGTACAATATTTTTCTCATTCTGTTCAGAGCTCTCAGGAATGTGGTCGTTTGATCGGCTGTTTACTATGGGCTTTCTACCTTCCAGGTTCTACTCCAGGGGCACAGGGGGGAACTTAGGGGACGTGGTTGTCTCATGAAAAGTGTCCTGGAGGAGTGAAAATAAACATTAAACAAATTATTACAAATAATGACGGAATGATGACAAACATGTAAAGTATTCAGAGGTAAAGGTACAGAGTACCAGGTATGCACGTAACAGGCGAAGGGGAGGAGTGGACCAGAGAGAGGGACCCAGAGGTTCACACCGAGATCTGCGGATGCCCAGGAAATACAGGGTGGGGCAAAAGCAGGCGTAGAGTTCTTTGTATGGAAAATTATACAATAATTAATAAACCATAATACAAGAATAAATTCTGTGTTTCTTGTACTCACAATTGTTAACCTACTTTTGCCCCTACCCTGTTTAGGACTCCCTATTTTTTTTACAATTAGTAATGGCATGGAAGCCCTTCTGGAATTTTTTGCCTGGGGGCCCCAAATTCTAATTCCTGCTATAGATAGAAATCCTAAAAAGGCAAAAGCAATTGGAGAAAATATTCCCCTGTCAAAAAAGAAGCTTAAAAAACCAAAACCAACCTCAATAATTTTAAGATGAGTTCTATAATAATTCTTAGTTTGTGTTTTAGAGGGCTGGAGATTTACTATGTCTTGCCCGTTGGATTTTTGATACATGCTCTTTGAAACACCCAGATTCTCTTTGCTCAGTACTTGGAAGTTTAGGGGCAGGATACCACGGGGTTTTTTTGAAAAACTGTCAAAACAATATTCATTGAGGACCCTAGTTATTGAGTGGGTTATTGTGAGCCAGATTCTGCCGAGGGCTTGTGTGAATTCTTCACAGCTGTCCGTGTGGCCGGGCTGTTCCTGCCCTTTCTGCACCTGAGACGACTGGGGTTTACATAGGGCAGGGAGATTGTTTTAGGACCTCAGCTAGTGAATGGCATATCTGGGACTGAACCCGGAGTCTCTCTGACCCAAATGTCTCCTCTCTAGCGTTTTGCTCTCAGTCGTTCATGGGTGAAGGTGAAGAGAAAAGAGGAAGAGAAAGCCCTTGTCAGCCATAGATCAGGCCCCAGGCTGTTGTTTGCTATCATCTAGGTCTGGTTCTCAAAGTGTTGTCCCCAGAGCAACATTGTCAGCATCACCTGGAAACTTGATAGAAACGGCTGAGTTACTGAATCTGAAACTCTTGGGGTGAGAGCCAGCAACCTGAGTTTTGACAAGCCTAGAGGGATTGCAAAGCCAGTAAAAGCCTGAGAACTGCAGGGCAAGGTAAATATGGGAGACTCTGCGACCCCCTTCTGTTTGCTAGGGGCCTGACAGTCTCGGGCGACACGGGGTATCGGATTAGTTTCCTTCTGCCGGGACAGCCAGAATTGGGAAATAGATTTCCCATTCAAGCTGTAGATTTAAAGCATGCTCATGATCTGATATTTTTCTTCTCACTGCCTACCCTGCACTAATTTATAATTGATATTGGGCCCTCGAGCTTTTTTTAAATTTTTGATTCAAATCAACTGCCTTTTAAAACGGATGACCTCATTAAGAAACTTTTCCTGCCCACCTCAAGGTCCCAGCTTTGTTTATATTTGAGTGTGTGTATCTTAATTGGAAAATGTGTCAGACCCAGTTAGAATGTCAAGATCTGATTGAATCCTGGGAAGTGTAGATTTTTCAGGAGAACTTCATGAAGGAACTTTCTCCCCAAGACAGAAGAGCAACACCACAGGGAAGAATTTAGTAATAAAAACAAAGGAAGTAAAAAAAACCCACACAAATCCCAGTGAAAAAGGAAAATATCAGCTATATGGAATTAGGTCTTTCTCATAAAAAGAAAAGCAATATCAGAGTGAGATGGAAAAGCCTAAGGACAAGAGCCATGACCTGGGTGATTTTTCTTTCAGTTAGTTTTTTGCTCTTTCAGGTTAATACTAACTTGAGACGCATCTTTACATGACTAGCAGGTCATATTACAGTGGAAAAATAACCCTAAGACAGGTTTTGTGGGTCACCCCTTCTGACACAGGCAAGATGAGAATTAAATTTGGAACATGCTGCATGTTTCTTGGAGGTTTGGGTACACATTAAACATTCTCTCAGCACTTAAGCTCTGTTTCAATACGTGTTTCTCTCTATTAATTTGATTTTATAAGCATTTTTATAACAATATTTATTAATATCCTGAGAACACGCTGATATCAGGTCTTCAAGTACCAAATGGCCTTTCATCCAAGGAAGTAGTGTGGCTGAATTTGTGACACCCTTTATGTCTCTCTCAAAACTAGACACTTGTGGACGGTGTTCTGGCTCACTGTGTCTGTAACACACAGTGGATCCTTTATTTTTTACATGTTTGGGTTGCAAGTCCATCCATCTGGTAGATAAAACTCGCATAGGTAGTTTTCTGGTCCCTGTTGGAAAGTGTTTCGTGATAGACACCTTGCCCTGGGTGTTCTCTTCTGCAATGTCTGCTTTGGAGATGAAGGTAATGAGACTCAGCCTCGGCTAAAGAGTTTTGGGGGGAACATCATTCCTGGAGGCAGCAAGCAGGACTAGGAGGACAGTGAAGGCAGCTTGTGCCTCTCCCAACCTCTTAGTTCTTAGCAATGAGATCTTCAGCCGCAACCTCAGTCCTGCTCATTTGCTGAGCCAGTCTTGCTACAGGGCTTCTTAACCTGGTCTGTGAGATCCTCCACGGCCAGGCCCCTGCTCCCCTGTTCAGTCTCACTTCTCACCACTCACCATCTCACATGCCACTTAACTTTTTTTATTCCCTTAAATACACAATATTCTCCTTCTCTTTCAGGGGACCATCATATTGTTCCTTCTGCTCCAAACACTTTTGTTTTCTTCTTTCCTAGCTAACCCTCACTCTTCTTCCCAACAGTTTTATTGAGATGTACCCGACATGCATCACTGTGTGAGTTTCAGGTGCACAGCATAAAGGTTTGACTTAGTTATATTGTGAAATGCTTACTACAATAAGTTTATCTAACATCCATTATCTCATACAGACACAATAAAAAGAAATGGGAAAAAATTTTTAAAAATCCTTTTTGTAACGAGAATGCTTAGAGTTTACTCTCTTAATAACCTTCATAGACATCACAGAGCAGCCCCACTCCCCTTTCATATCTCAGTTTTGATATCATTCCCCTTGGGAAGCATTTAATATTTGCTGGGAAGTGGTTTTAGTGGTAAGTGGTAGAAACCAAGTCTGGTTTATTAAGCAGAAAAGGTTATTACATGGCTCATAAAGTTTTGGAGCATTGGCTTGACTTTGGAACCTGACTTGACTAGAATTGCTCCTGCTGCCAGGGTTGACGCTAAACCTGATTCAGGAGCCTGACTCTCCAACCAGTGCAGCTGCGCAGGCTTGGGTGCCTCGAAGGACACATGGGTCCACGGGGGCCTTTGCAGTCATCTTGCACAGTCCTAAGCCAGAACCTCTCAGAGGAACCCGGTTAGCGTAGCCTGTGCCCAGTTACAAACGAGGCTGGGGTGGCCAGATTTCTGGGTCCTAACTCAGAGAAGAGGAATGCATAAGGCTGAAAATTTCCAGAGGATTCAAAAAGGGACTAAAGATGCTTAACTAGCAGCTAACACGACAAGTGCTCACCATCCATTTCCTTAATTTTGTAATTCTGGGTTAGGTGCCCCTTAGCATCCTGCACCTCCCATCCTGGCATCTCCCCTCCAACTCCAGATTGTAATTGGCTCTTTACTGTTTTATAACTTCCCCCAGACTGCCTATGAGAGAAAGGACTCTGTGGTGTGAATTTATTTTATTCACAATCGCAATCCCAGTCCCCAGCTTAGTATTGCTTTGCACACAGTAAGTGCTCAGTAAAGATCTTTTGAGAGAATACATTTGGCTCAGTTAGTCTAGGCTTCATTAAGCTGGCGTTCGAGGGACCTTTATCTCATATGTGCTGTAGTTTTCTATTGTGGATCAACTTTAGCTGCCTTTTTCTTTTTCCCCCATCGGCTTTATTGAGATATAATTGACAAATAACATTGTGTAAGTGTAGGGGGTACAATGTGATGAGTTGATGTATGTATATACTATGTATATATTATGAATTAACTACTACAGTAAGACTAGTTAATATCCATCACCTCACATAGTTATCATTTTTTTAAAGTGCTGAGAACATTTAAGCTCTATTCCCTTAGAAAATTTCAAGTATATAATAGACTATTGTTAACTACAGTCAACATACAGGACGCTAGATCCCTGGGACTTATTCATCCTATACCTGGAAGTTTGTACTCTTTGGTCAGCATCCCTTCATTTCCCCCAACCCTCAGTCCCTGGTAACTACCAATCTAATCTCTGTTTCTAAGAGTTACACTCTTAGATTCCGCATGTAAGTGAGACCATGCAATATTTTTCATTCTCTGTCTGACTTATCTAACTTAGTGTAACACCCTCCACTTCATCAATGTTGTTGCAAAGGGGAGGACTTCCTTTTATTTTATGGCTGAATATTCACCCTGGGCACTTACCCATCATGGACACTGAGGTTGTTTCCATGTCTTGGCGATTTTGAATCATGCTGCAGTGAGGATAAGAGGGCAGATGTCCCTTTGGGATGGTGATTTCATTTCCTGCAGCTCTATCCCTGGAAGTGGGATCGCTGGATCAACCTTCCTTTTCAGCGTGTACACAATTCTATCACTGAGGCAAGGAAAACCACCTTGGGCTACTACCTTTTTACTGAAATGGGCCCTGGAAATCTGCAGGCTTTCGCCAGCTCCGTATCCCTGGAAGCTCTTCTCTTGTACCCGCAACCACTGAAGGAGACCATAGTCCCAGGCAGGAGGATGACTCCGGGGCAGCACACGCCCACCTGCCTAACTTCCACACTGCTCTGACCCAGCGATGTTCAACCTTTGCCATCTCATGGCACATGTAAACTAATTATTAAAATTCCGAGGCACACTGAAAAGATATTTTTTGCTGATTTGACAAAAAAAAAAATAAAAAAAAAATAGGATGGCTATTGTGTTGGCTTTGGCCATTTTTTTATTTGACAGCCTAAGGGAAGAGAGGTCAGTGCCCCTGACTACATAGTCAGGTATTCTTGTTTCAAAATTTCTTGTGGTGCCCCGGTTGGTAACTGCTGCTCTAACCTACTGGCCCCTGCTTCACTGTATCAGCTTCCCTTGCATATGTTATTCCAGGGCTTACTTGCCTTTCACATTAGATAGGCCCGGCAGTTGAACTTATTCTTTTAGCTCAAGGCCTCCCCGTTCCAAGTCCTCGCTTCCCCCACTAGCTCAGCACAGAGGGCCTAGTGTTCCTCAGGGGTAAGCCCAAATGAGAGTGGATGGGGGAAGAGTGTAACAGTCCACTTTGGCTTCCCTAAATTTGAATTTTGGGTGGAATGGCCCAGCGAAAATGCTAAGCAGGAAGTAGTAGGAAATACTGATCTTGATCCTATGCATGAAATCAGAGCCAGAGAGCAGTGGGTGCATTCCTTCACGGTGTCCACCTCCAGTGCCAGTGCCAGCCTCCGTGGTTGGCGACCACACCCTATTGCAGCTCAAGACTCACGTCATCACCTGGCCACTGTAGCCCTACTGTTGGCAATGGCCGGGCACAGGAGTCAGTGATTCAGTGAATTCCGTCACTTCTGGCCAGGTGCCCGAGTTGGAAAGGCTGGGCTCTAGGAGGAAAGAGCACTTTGGGGTCTGGGTCACTGGGGAGGAAGGTGAAACTGGCTGAAATGGCACCCCGGGCAAACGAGGTGGCCACGACGGAGCAGCACTTTTCTTCTTTGTTATATAAACACATAATATTTTGTTTTTATCTCTTGGTCCACAAAGCCTGAAGTATTTACTACCTGACCATACTTTGATCTACAGAATTCACCGAGAATTATGATAAAATAGTGTTGGAGATAATGACAGTGAGATAGTGAGATAGCAGAGAAAAACCTTTTTAAAAAACCTAGGAAAAGTGAACTGAGGGTTAGTAGTTGACTGAACCAAAGAGGATAGTGAATGAAAGAATGTGATGACATGAGATTAAAACTTGGGTCCTGGGTCCCCTAATTTTTAATAGTTTTAGAAAGCATGGATGGGGAGATGGCCAAGCAGTGGCAAAGGTTATTACCAGAATAAAAGTATAGTTTCAAATGAGTTTTAAAGAGTCACTGTCTTACCATTATTGTGTGGAAATATAAATGGTTATTGTGCTAAAGTGAAATTTAATAGACATGTGAAAAGTATAAGAAAATTAATTATATAACCAATAGCAGACCATCAATGATGAGTTTTTAGCAAGTTTTAATGCAGTTCTGAAGCTCAGCTTTCCTATGAAGCTATTCTAAGTGTCCTTGGTTTCAACTCTAATGTCTTGCTCAGAAGTAAACTTGCCATGCAAATTATTCATTGCCCGAAGAGACAGGGTCCACAGGAAGCTAAAATTAGAACTACCATCCGAGGAATTGTTATTGCATATTTCAAAAAGCCGATGCTCTCCTCTATCACAGCCATGACAAGGTACAGAGAGGAACAATAGAATCACTTTTAATGGATGGATACTTTTCTAGGCTATTTATTTTTTTGAAAATTATTTCCAAGTGCTGAATCACAACAGTGGGAGGCAGCGTGACATAGCGAACACCGAATTTAAGTCAGAATCCCCAATTCACCATTTCCCAGTGCTGTGATATTGGGCAAGTCACTAATGTCTTTGGAACCAGTATCCCAAACTTTAAAATGGGGATGATATTACTGTAAAATACATTGGGAGATTATAAATCTTAAATAAAATGCTTGTGAAAGGTTTTAGCACTGTATCTGGCGTAGGCTGGCTGGGTAAACTCTATGAAGGAAGAGTAGATTGAAACCAACAAGATGTTTCATTGACCCTGATCTTTCAGGGTCATGACTTTTCAAAAATGAGTTTATAGCTTCATGGAAAAGAGACATTTTGTTAAAATTATTTCAAATGACCATTATGTGTTGTTTAAGCAATAGGACAGCAACGTTAATGGAAATCTTCAGGGGGAATATGAAATGTTGTATAGAAATTGAATTCTTTACACTCAATTATTTATTCTATGTAACAGGCAATGAGCCCAAATTCCACAAAGGAGTGCCAATAGCTTAAGCGTACACATTTAACAGCACTCAAGTGCTTTTTGGCAATATGTTTCTTCCTTCCCCAAATCATCAGATTTAGTTAGTGGGCCATCATTTCTTGACTGTTTGTTAGACCTTTGGTTTTGTTGAGAGAAACGTCCAGATCTTTATGAATATCCTCTTAATTCTGTTGAGATTGACCCACTTCCTACACAGCTCTGTTGCTGAGAGCTAACTGCATGCATTTTTAACTTTCATTAAAATTTTATCTTTTACTGTACGGTCATTTGTCATGAAGAAACAAAACTTTTGTCACCTCATGGGAGTTCCGCACATCTGCATAATGAGTTCAGAACAGCAAAGACCCATTGACATGTGACTCCTGGGGTTAGGCTGATTTTCTAACTTAGTGGTTTGTTCTCATAAGATAACTCCAGAATCATCAGAGACTTAAATTCTGCTTCAGCAAATTAAAGATTGACTGCAGTATGGCTAAAAGTTTGGAAACCCTAGCCGTCGTCATAGGGCCTGGTTCAGATCCTGGTTCCTTGCCTCATTGGCTATGTGGCTTTGGATGAATTGCTTAACGTCTCTAAGCCTCATTTCTTCAGAGAGTTTCAACATGGCCAGGCCAATGATCAGTAGGAGTGGTCAGAGGAGGCTAGGATGAGTGGTAAGCCTTATTAGGGAAAACGGAGTCCAAACCAAGAAAAATAACATCATTGCAAAAAAGCAAGAGTAGAATTGAAAATCTGAGCTATAACCATAGAAACCAAGAGCCAAGTAGAAGCAGGAGTAGCAGACAGACCAAAGAGTGAGGGTAGGACAAACCAAAGAAAGGGGTGCCAGGGATCTCCCAGACAGCAGGGGCTATTCCTGAAGCTTGGTTTTATCAGATGCTAAGTGCTTTCTGATTTGAATTCCAGTTGCCATGGTTTAAAGCAGAAATTGCAGACTGAAGTTTCAGTGGTCAAATTTTGGCTTATAAACCACAGGTAATAATAATAAGAAAAGTAATGGCTAATATCTATCAAACACTTTCTACACCTGAGGCATGTTCTAAGTATTTTGCACATATTAACTCATTGAAACCATCCTTGAGATGGATACTACTTGTAACCTCAGTTTACAAAAGGGGGAACTGGGTTAATAGCCAGAGAAGTCATAGAGTTGGGCTTCAAATCTAGGTAGACTGGCTCCAGAATCTATGCACTTAACCAACACTGAAAAATAGGGGGCCGCATGGCTGGGCGTGGCTCAGCAGTGGAACATCGACCTAGGATCCAGGAGATTGTGGTTCGATTCCCGGTCAGGGCACATGCCTAGGTTATGGGCTTGACCCCTAGTTGGGGGCGTGCAAGAGGCAGCCGATCAATGCCTCTCTTATCATTGATGTTTCTATCTTTCTCCCTCTCCCTTCCTCTCTCTGAAGTCAATAAAGACATAAAAAAAAAAAAAAAAAGATAGGGGGCCTATCCTAGTGGTAGGGAAAACACACTCAGGGGATGGGTGGCAGAATGAGGGCCATGCTCTGGGCTGACGAGGGAGCAGACATGTAAAATAAGCTTCCACCTTTTGACTTCTTCATGCATCTCATGGTCTTGCTTTCACACCATTTTCTTGAGCATCTTTTCGTCACTGTTTTAAGTGTCATCAACATACCTTAAAATATTAACATATCATCTTACCATTTCTTTGTAAACGCTGTGCTTTCATTGGCAAACATATATTTTGTCCACCCTGCGTTTAAAAAACATTGTCAGTAGTTGCCAACATTTTAAAATTTGGAGATTTTTCATGGAATCATTATTTCTGACTTTTCTTGAGAAATTGGAGAGCCTGAGCAAGTTTAGGATGGTGTTCCTGCTGACTACCATGATGGTTCCTGATGGAGCAGGTGTACTTTCCAGAGTCCTGGGGTCCCCAACCACCTCTGCTCATTTATGTCACTTGCTTTGCCTCTGTAGGCCTTTGTGACCCCTGGTTTAAGGTCCAGGTGGGCTGGAAGCATCAAGCATAGCAGAGTGGCTCCAGGATAGTGCAGAAGGATATGCAGATAACAATCAAACTTAAATTAAAACGGTGATACTTTAGCAATGGACTAAGCTACCCATCATATGCATCTACTTATATGACTTTAGTGCTTTTAATTCTATAAATAATTGCTAGCATCTATTTAAATCTTTTCAGTGGCAGATACGATACTATTCATTCACCAAACTAGTTCATCTTAAGCTGGCACACATAATGTAGGTTATGTTGGCCGGTGTCCTGGCATCTAGGTTGGGTCCTGAGACTGGTTCTGGGGAGAGTTATGCATGTCATTACCTAGCCTCACCCTTAAGAAAACCTTCCAGATACACTCGTCTTCTCTTCCCTTTCCATGGAGTCTTGGGTATCATGTGTTAAAGATGATGGCATTACAAGACAGAAGGAGCTAGATCCTGGAGTCATTACCTGGAGAATAGCCTCCTGGCAAGGACCATCTGTACTGGAGAAATAACCTGTTGTTTTGTTGAGCGACTGGGACTGGCGGTTGCTTGTTACTGTTTTAAACACTTTACATATAAAACACATTTAATTCTCCCAGCTGTCTTCCAAGTTCTTTGTTATCCCATTTTTCAGATGAGGAAACTGAGGCATGGAGCAGTTAGTAACTCGCAAAGGTTATAGCGCTAGTAAGTAACAGAGCAGGATTTGAACACAGGCTGACTGGCTCCAGAGTCTTACCATCCCCATCCTGCCTCCCAACAAATTCCTACCGAGCACGTGTGAAGGTCCAGGCACGAAGCAAGGCTCTGGGCGCGCAAAGCGCATAAACACACACTGTTCCTGTATTTAAGGAGCTCGCAGTGTAGCAGTGGAAACAGCCTCATGAACGGATTTGGTGATCTGACATTCTCAGTCGAGCGCATACTGTGTCAGACACTCCTGAAGGGGAGGAAGGTCATCTGCTGGGAAAGGCGGTGGAGGCTGGCAGGGTGGACAGGTAGAGGAGGAGGTGCCACTTCATGCGGGAAAGGCAGGGGACACTTCCTGTGGGAGACAACAGTCCATTTAGCTCCTGAGGGCTGCTTAGGCTTTTGCCAGAATTAGGATAATTCTAGGGGTTCTTTAGATTCATCGTTTCTCTCAAGTAGGCCCGGAGACCTTTCCCCTCTGGCTTATGAGCCTTTTCTTCATGCAGGGAAACGAACCTCCCCGCTTGGTCATTTCAGAAACAGGAATAGAGAACAATTAAAAAACCATCAATTACTGTAAATAAACTTGACAGTCAATACCCCTCATGATACCATAAACCCATGCAGCTATTCACTCAGCAGCAGGTGAATAATTCTCTGGGATCAATGGTGGCAATCATGCTTTGCTAAGTTTAGAATCATCAAAATAAACACGCAAGTACTTAGGGTCAAAACAATTCCTCATAGTCACAAAAACAAGTGGAAAAAACATCCGCTTCTCCTTGAAATGAACTCTTTCCCCCCCGTAGAGGGTTCTAGAATTATATTCTCTGTTCCTAAGCTTCATGGTACTCCTGGCAGCAGTGACGCTGGCTGGGGAAAATGGGGAGTCTTCAGCGGCGGTGCAGAGGCACCCCTCGCAGAGGCTCCGGGAGGGCGGCAGCCTTTCGCGCCCCACGCCTGCAGTGCGTGGTCTGGGCAGCTCTCTGCCCGCTCAGTTTGCTCTCCTGCTCACGGTGCGGGTCATCACGGCATTTGGCATACGCTCCACCCGAAGTGTGCAGGGTACTGAAACTTCCACAGTGGGGCTTACAGCAAGCCAGGATTTTACGCGGCCCGATATATTCAAATACTTGTTTCCACACCTGGATGCATGTGGATGCATGGAACTATGCCCTGTGCTCAAGAGTGAGTCCAGGGAGACACGAGTTCTAATCCTGTGTCTGCCTGGCTTTGGTCTTGGCCAAACTCGTTGACCTGTCTGTGCCTCTGTGTCCCGATCTATTAAATTCAGTTAATAAGAGAAGCTTCCTCACAAGATGTAAGAGTATAAATGAATGGAAGGATAGGTTTATGGAGAGAATACAGAATAGTGTCACAAATCTTTGTCCTTTCAACCCAACTCTGGGAGTCTCTCTTTTTCCTATATTTTGCTCAACCTAATCTATAGTCTTTCTAAATTTGAAATAGTACAAACTTACCATTTATTCGCTGTGTGGTTTGAATAGGCTGCCGGACCTCTCTGAGCCACGGTTTTCTCAACTGAAAAAGGCGGATGATGATTATCCGACAGGTGACGGTGAGGGATGAATGAAACACGGAGCACAGAGCCCCACGCATCACATGCGCGCCCAGTAAAACACTCTGCCTCTTGCTTGCTTGAGGGAAAAGTCCTCTAAAGTGTAGGGCATCTGGGGGCATTAGGGATCATCATCATCCCGACGGAGCAGCTGGCCGGGCAACACTTGCGCAGCTTCACAGCCCTTGTGTCAACGCGTAAAGGCCTGGGCGGGAGGCAGAGAGATTTCACTTCCCAGTGTCAGGTTCCTCCAAGTCAGCAGCCGCGAATGAGAGGCTACCCCAGCGGGATACGCATAGGAACCAGGCCACTATCTTCACAAATAAATGTTTCCCATGTTTTCAGCAGATACCTGGAAGGGGGATCGCTGGATAATATGGTAGCTCTATTCTTAGTTTTTTTGAGGAATCCCCCCTTTTTTTTTTTTTTTAATATATCTTTGTTGATTTCAGAGAGAGGAAGGGAGAGGGAGAGAGAGAGAAACATCGATGATGAGAGAGTCATTGATCCGCTGCCTCCTGCACGCCCCCTGCTGGGGATGGAGCCCGCAACCCGGGCATGTGCCCTGACCGGGAATCAACCACGATCTCCTGGCTCCTAGGTCAATGCTCAACCGCTGAGCCACGCCAGCCAGGCTTGAGGAATCTTCATAACTCTCTTCCATAGCCGCTCTCCTAATTTACATTCCAACCAGCAATGTATGAGTGTTCCCTTTTTTCAACAACCTCTCCAACACTTGTTTTTTTTTGTTTATCAATAATAGCCATCCTACCAGGTGTGAGGTGGTATTTCATTGTGGCTTTGATTGGCATTTTCCTTATAGCTAGTGAGTTTGAGCTTCTTTTCATATATCTGCTGGCCATCTGTATTATTCATAATAGACAAGACATGGAAACAACCTGTGTTCTGTGGACCACTGGACAAAGATGTGACACACATTATAGACAATGGAATGCTACTCAGCCATAAGGAAAGGTGAAACACTGCCATTTGTAGCAACATGGGTGGATCTTGAGAATATCATGCTAATTAAGATGTCAGACAGAAAAAGCCAAGAACCATATGATTTCACTCATATGGGGGATATAAAACTGAAAGCAACAAATGAACAAACAAGACAAACAAACACGCGTAGACACAGACAACAGTGTGGTGGTTACCAGAGGGAAGGGGGGTGGGGGTAGTAAAGGGTCAAGGGGTCAGATATGTGGTGACGGAAGATTTGGCTTTGGGTGGTGGGCACACAATGCAATAAACAGATGATAATTATAGAATTGTACACTTAAAATCTATATAATTTTTTAACCATTGTCATCCCAATAAATTTAATAAAATAAAAAGAAAGAAAAAAAAAATAATGCCATTATAAGACATATGACAGAAGGTGTGAAACTGACAATATTAAAAACTCCATCTGGCAAAACATTACAAGTTGGCCAGAAAGTGAAGTGGGAAAAAGTGAAAAAGAGAATTCTGCGTAGGACAGGTTTTCCATGGGCTTTTCCATTTGGGAGAGACCAGTGACTTCTCCCTGGAGTGCCCTCCCTACAGCCAGCACTTTGGTCTTGGCCCACACACCCTTCAGCTCTGCCAAGCTGTCCCTCTTGTGAACTCCTTGGGTTAAATCAACTGTCACTTCTTCCTGGAACCAGTAAACACCGTTGTGCATGATATTTTAGAAAAGCAACTTTTTCTGCCATTCAAAGCTACTGCTGCCTAGTTCTGTTAGGTTTATGGGTGTTGGTTATACTTTGTTTAGTAGCTACAGACATCAGTATTTCAAGTCCTTTTAACGTCCCTTTGGTTCAAATGACCTATGAAATGTAGTGACCTATCCTTAATGGGATAGTCAATTTACCTTTCCATGCCAACACCAAGAAAGTTTTCCATTTGGGTGTTTATAAAAATTACTGTGATAAATCATGTTGAGTCCCAGTTCCATTTCACTTCTGATTAGATACCATGCCAAATCTTGTTGGGCCTGCATTCGATCTGCTTCCACACAGTAGAAACCTTGTGCACCCGAGGAAGGAAAGTGGCCTTTATTTTTCTGGTGGTAGAAAAAATTGCTCCTTCTCAGACATGCATCAAGCGAAACAGTTCCTCTTACAAATCCTACAAATCCTCTGTAAGACGCTGGTTTACGTTCCTGTTGATAAGTGACAAAAGAAATACAATAACTGTGACAGTAGGAAGTTATGGGACAACTACTTTTTAAACAATTTGTTGTTGACAGTATTACAGATGGCCCCCATTTCCCCCCTCTCTTTGCCCCTTCCACCCAGCCTCCCCCCATGGGTTATGCATATATGAGGACAACTACATTTGAATATTTATATTTTTAGGCAGTTTAAAATGCATGTTTAAAAAAATAATAGACTTAACAGATATACCGCTTATTAAGCCTATACCAGGTACAGGTAATGTTTTTGGTACCTATATAATTTGTCTCATGTAACCTTTCCAACTTTATGAAGTGATATTATAGATAATTTCTCTAAAGCCTTGTACCTGCCAAGTGGTGAAGCTGGTTTTGAATCCAAATCTACTAGATTTCAAAATGGAAATTATTTTTATTCTACCCTGCCAACTCCCTCTAACTATAGAAAATTGTAAGCAAAACTAGTTTTGCATTGGACATTTTCCTATCAATCATATTTTTCTGCACAGCTCTCTATTTGATTCTAAAATGGCTCGATAACTTATGGTGAAGGGGAAAGAACACCAGCCTGGTTTTTTACTCTAGGCTCTGTAACTTGCTAGGGGTGTGATCACAATCAAGCATCCTGGATGCTCAAATCCTTAATTTTCTTGTCTGTAAGGTGGGAGTAATAATATCTGCATTGTAGAGTTGTTGTGAATTTATACATACTACATGCAACTCTCCCAGCAGAACATCTGAGTTTTTCCATAAAAAGCAACCTTTCTTCTGATTGTATGAGTGAATATTTACTCGGTGATATTGAAAAGGTTATGCCAATTGATGGTAATATTTTGAACTAGAAAATTAGAATGTCTCCTTCATAAACTGTCAGGAAAAAGGAATGGCTGAGAAATGGCTCCTTCACACATATAACTATTGCAACTCCAGTAGATGTTGAAGAATTATAATGCAACCTGCAAGGCAAATAAGTCTGTAAAAGGTTGAAATAACAAATGCATTTCTTTCTTTTTTATCAAGCTTAAAATGCTTAGGGTAAAAATAAACTTGTAGTTTTCCATTGAGCCTTTTTACTTATTCCTTTTTTAAAAAAAAAAAAAATCAGGTCATAAATTTAACAGGTCCTAAACTATAAATTAGGATAATTTTTAAAGTAGTAGGCCAAATTATATGGATGCTACCTAGCAGCATTTTCCTGAAAATACTAATATTGCCCTAAATAGTGTCTAAATGGGCAATTTCTGAAAAAGCAGAGAAGAAACGTTGCAAGCATTTTAATATTACATTCGATGCTCCTCTGGCTGAAGACTTTTAAATTGGAATAATTCTGGATAATGAACACGTGAAAGCAAACAAGCGTCACTCTATAGATGGCTTTTCTTTCTCTCTCCCTCCTCTTCGGTAGCAGCAAATATGCCGAAGACACTGAAAATCTGAACCGCAGCTTTTATCAAGGTGAAAATCACTGGGGACTCTGCCTAATGAAAATCACTGCATCCAATGACAGGAAACCAAAGGGGTCAAAACTCTAACCTTGAGCGTTAGATTAGAACCTTCTGTGACCTTCAGAAGTGTTTCCCTGTCCTGGCGTATGGCAGCCCCTGGGGCAGGGTGGGCATTGGGGAGAGGTGGGCAGTTCCGAGTCACCTTTGTCATTCCAAGTCCAGCATAACAGTCTGGAGGAGATGTTGGCATTTTAATTATTGTCCCCCCTTAAGTATTTCCAGATGACATGCATTCAGTGCCTTAACAGGCAACAAGTCTCCCTCGCTCTCTCCCTCTCTCTCTCTCTCTTTGACAGAAATTCTCAGAAACTCTGAGTGGACTGAAATTTGCATATAAATGTGAGACTCTAAAGAATCCAGTTACCTATGGAAAGTTACACAGCATTTAAGACAGAGCCAGGACTCAAACCAGGTCCTTTGACTGTCAACCCCTCACTTTGCCTTCAGGAGAACCCCAAAAGAGACCGTTTTGCTAAGAGACATGCATGAGGAGCTTGTGAACTGGACCCCTAAGCAGGTGCCAGGAAGAGACTAGAAGGTGAGACTAGTCCAGTTTTGTCCCAGTTCATCAGCCCGAGCAGCTCGGCCCCTATGCAAAGGAGATTCAAGGTGTTCTGCCGCAGAGGCAGCAAGCTGGGGAAGGCATCAGGGATGAGCAGGCTCCTACCTTGTGTACCTCGTGAGGCTGAAGAGACAAGCTCGGTAGCCCTCTGGGTGCTTCTCGCCTCTAAGGACAGTAGTAACTATCTCTCTGGGTTATTTTAAGGGTTCAGTGATCCATATAAAGTGCTAAGAACATGGCTGGGCATTGAAAAAATGACTAGATTAGGGGTAATACTCATTGCTTTACAAAGGAATGTCCCATCCTTTCTTTTATGAGTGTTCATGTCCATTGTCACCGATTTGAAAAGTATTTTACTTAACAATTACTTAATTAGTGCTTATTATGTGCTTCACAAAATAAAATCATTTCTTAGTCAGGGAGTATTATTACATCTTCATTTTCAGAGAGGTTATAAAACTTGTCTAAGGTAACTCAGTTGGTATCAGAGCTGGATTCAATGCCCAATAAAGCCATGGGTCAAATTGCTACCCTATGTTTTTTCTCAAACAGAAGAATGAACCAAAAATATCCATAATCCCACCACCCAGACAGTTTAATTTTGTTTCTACATGTGTTTACCTTCTTCTCTCTCTGTGGTAGTTCACTTCAAAGAGAGGTCATTTTATTTTTTATTTGATTACATTTCGGGACCATGCTTTATGATTTCGAGGCAGGGCAAGTGCAGGAGCGTCATGTGCTGGCAGCCTGCTACATCGCAGTGTTATGCTTAGCACTCTACATATACTTTTCAATTTGATCTTTATAGCAATCCTGTCAGGTGGGTCTTATTTTTCACATGTCATTGATGAAGAGGAAAGGAAATCATCTTTGAAAAGCCCTATTCTTATATTTTTACAGGCTTCTCATTCAAATAGAACTATGCAGCAGAAATTAACACAGCCGTTTAGAAGCAACAAGGAAACTTGGGGTGGCACAGCCTGATTTTACAGATGAGAAAGCAAGCATGGAGAGGATGTATGACTTTTTCAGTGTCAGCCTCAGGCTGGGGACAGAGGGATGACTAGAAGGCCATATCTCTAAATTCCAGTTGAACGCTGTAAGACCATCACACGGCCCTCCCCTCCCCTCCCCTCCCCTCCCCTCCCCTCCCCTCCCCTCCCCTCCCCTCCCCTCCCCTCCCCTCCCCTCCCCTCCCCTCCCCTCCCCTCCCCTCCCCTCCCCTCCCCTCCCCTCCCCTCCCCTCCCCTCCCCTCCCCTCCCCCGCCTGCATTGTGTTTTAAACAACTACTTTGTTTTATCGGCTCCTTCTTTGCTATTCATTTCCTCCAAGCAGTGGAAGTGACAGCGAGTCAATGTTTCTGAGCGGATCTGTCCCTTAGCATGCTGCCTTGCGATGCGCGCCACTGTCTATTTGTCTGAAAAAGCTTCCACCACACTGTTGATTCTCATGACTGCTCCCATCTCCCCGGATCACCCAAGACACCGACATCCTTCTCTTGAGGGACCTATGTGATATGCAGAGGGACGTTAACTTTGGGCAGAACAAATTGGATTTGGGAGGACATCTCTGATCCATTTTAAGTTAACAAGGGCTTAAAATAAAGAGAATGCACTATGGTTGAGCAGAGACGATATGGAGAGACATGGTTAGAATCTTGTCAGATATAATACAACAGAGAATTAGACTGTGGACATCCTACTGATTAGGTTGAGAGTATATAAAATGCATTTTTAAAATAATGGCCACTGGAGGTAGGAGTCAACAGAAATGTAAAAACAACAACAACTCTCATTTATATTGAAGGCTTATTATGTGCTAGGCCCTGTGCTAAAACACTTTCCATATATTATCTCTTTTTACCTTTATAACCAGCCTAGCTTTAATCGCTCCCCTGATAAGGAAGATAAGAGTTTATGTCATTTTCACCTTATGTAATTTACAAGCACTTACAACTTGTAAGTAACAGGGCTGGCAGCCATATATTTTTTAATAGATATATTTATTTCCCACTAAAATATAAGCTCCAAACGAGTAGGAATTTTTTTCTCTGTTTTGTTCACTCTTGTGTGTGTCCTAGGACCTAGCACAGTGCCTGGCATGGATTTACAACTAGGAAGCCCTCAGAACTGGTTTTTGTCACTCAACAGATCTTAACGGAGCCAAACCATGTTATTTTCGTTTGCTCTGTAGAGCCAGGAATGATGTGGTTGTTAGCTCTATTTAGTCAAAACTATTAAGTACTTCTACTGATAGCAAAAACTTGAGTGAAGAGATAAAACTCTTAACTAGGGTGAATGATCTGGGCAGAGCCAAACAACCAGAGAGACTGTAAGTATATCTTCTAAACCCATGCTAATGAGGTGGACAGAGGTGGGAGAGATTGTCAGTATGAGCAGAGGTCAGTTGCCATCACGTAATAGAGGACTGATAGCAATAGCTGGGTGCCTTTGCAGTGTATAGTCTTATAAAGTGACAACTCTGCACAAATTGCTTTTATGATGATAATAAAGATAATGGGAAAAACGTCTCTTTTACTCAACCTCTGTTTCCAGAGTTTAAGATAATAACGATTGCTTGCAGAGCACTTTGAAGGGTTACTTATTGCCATTCTGCCAAATGGGATTCCTCCGCTCTGACTCCTGTGGACCATCTAAGTGGGCACAGATCATGGCCTGTGGTGGAAACTGTGACTGAATGTTTCGTGAATTAGCTCAGCCTTGTGGACCTTAACCTTGTATAGGTAACTCTGGAATTTTTCCACTGAAGTTATAGTTAATATGAAAGGAATCAGAAGTTACATAGTAATTAGTAAGATTTTGAGTCCACAGAAAGAGAAACTGTACACTAATGATGAGGCAGACTAGGCATGACCTTTGGCCAGTGATGGGATGATAGATTTTGGCTTTGAATGCTTGAGATGGTATGACCTTTTTTTTTTTTAAATTTTATTATTTTTTCAATTACAGTTTACATACAATATTATTTTGTTTTAGTTTCAGATTTACACATAGTGATTAGACAATCATATACTTTAAAAGTCTTCCCCCCAATATCTCCAGTACCTACCTGGCACCATGCATAGTTATTACAATATTACTGACTATATCCCATGCTGTATTTTATATTCCCATGACTATTTTTTAACTACCAATCTGTACTTCTTAATTCCTTCACTCTTTTCACCCAGTCTCCCAACCCCCTCCCCTGTGGCAACTTTCAGTGTGTTTACTGTTTCTAGGAATCTGTTTCTGTTTTGTTTGCTTGTTTATATTGTTCTTTAGATTCCACATACAAGTGAAATCATGTGGTATTTGTCTTTCTCTGACTGACACTTCACTTAGCATAATACCATCAAGGTCCATCCATGCTGTTGTAAATGGTAAGATTTCATTCTTGGCCATTGTATATATGACCACAGCTTTTTTATCCCTTTGTCTATTGATGGGCCATTGGGGTGCTTCCATATCTCGACTATTGTAAATGATGCTGCAGTGAACATATTGTTTTGAATTAGTGTTTTGGATTTCTTCAGATATATACCCAGAAGTAGAAGCGCTTGGTCATAAGGCAGTTCCATTTAAAATTTTTTGAGAACCCTCCATACTGTTTTCCATAGTGGCTGCACCAATCTGCAGTCCTACCAAAAGTACACAAGGGTTCCCTTTGCTCCACATCGTCACCAACACTTGTTTGTTGACTTGTTGATGGTGCCATTCTGACAGGTGTGAGGTGATATCTCATTGAGGTTTTAATTTGCATCTCTCTGATGATTAATGATATTGAGCATCTTTTCATATGCCTATTGGTCATCTATATGTCCTCTTTGGAGAAGAATCTATTCAGGTCCTTTGCCCATTTTTTGTTTTGGATTTGTTTTTGGTGTTGAGTTGCATGAGTTTTTTATAAATTTTGGATATTAATTTTTTATCAGATGTATTATTAGGAAATATGGAATGACCTAATTTCTTGACTATACTATTCAGTCACTCCTATAGTGAGAAAATATATATTAATGGCTGATTATTGTTAATCACAGTAGTAACAAAAAAGGCCATTGGCACTTTGAACTTTTTCTTTATTCAAGAGAAGTCTGCGTGTTGCACTAATAAGGACATGGGTTTTAGAGACAGACAGATCTGGATTCAAATCCAGCTCTGCAGTAAATTTCCTGTGTAAACTTCAACAAGTAACTCCAGTTAGTTCAGTTTCCTTAACTGAAGTTTGGAAGCTATAATACTAGTATTAGGCACTTACTGATGGTATATAAATAAATGTATTTGTACCTTTGAAGGCTGTTTTAAAATATTAGAAAAAAACATATTAAAGTACCTGACCCATTACAGTAATTCTACAAATATACGCATGTATTTCCTTGTTATATAACAGAAACATTAAGGATAAAAAGTGTCACTTCCATAAATGACAGTGCCAAATTTAAAAGACTCAAGAAAATTCTTGAAAATTTGTTTAAAATTAAGCATTAGACAAAGAACATGCACAAGCAAGTCATTAAAGAAAAACTGTAAGGGGACAATATACTTATAAAAAATTCTGAAACCTCACTTGTTTTGGGAGACGCAAATTAAAAAATAAAATACTATTTTCATTAAGTATATAGGAGAAATAGAATTTGAAAAATAAAGACAATATGGAAAATGGCAGTATCACTTATCAAAAGTAATTAGGCAATATCTATTAAAGAAAAAAAGGAATGTATTCTTTGACATATAAATCTTATTTTAGAAATCCAATATATAAAAAAGAACCATAACATCATAGTCTGGACCATAAAACCACTCTTTAATAAATTTCAAAGGATTGCAATCACAGATATATTCTCCAATACAAATGAATTTAATCAGAAAACAACAAAAGAAAAATATCAGGAATATCACTAAATGTTTGGAAATAAATGACATACTTCTAAAAAACTGGTTGAAAATGAAATCACAAGAGGGAGTAAAAAATATTTTGAACTGAATGAAATAAAAATAAAATACCAAAATTTATGGAACAGAGTTATCAAATTTTTTGTAAAATTTATAATATAGAACACATATTAAAAAATATTAAAAAGGTCTCAAAAATGATCTAAGTTTTCACCATAAGAAATTGGGGGAAAAAAACAACAACCCCATACACAAATAACCTGAAGTATGCAGAAGAAAGGAAATAATACATATGAAATAGAAAGTAAACAAACAATAGAGAAAATAAGTGGAACCAAAAGTTGGGTTTTTGAAAAAGATCAATATAATTAATAAAACTTTGCTAGACTAATCCAGGAAAAAGCAGAAGACAAATTATCAATCTCAATAATGAAAAAGGGGATATCACTACAGATTCTATAAACATTAAAGTTTAACAAATTAAAATTATGAAAACTTCATGCCAATAAATTTGACAACTTACACAAAATGAACAAATTGCTTGAAAAAGACAAACTACCAAGTCACCTAAGGAGAAAAATAGATAACCTGAAAAAACCCCTCTATTTATTAGAGAAATGATATTCATATTTAAAACCTTCCCCCAAATTAACTGCAGGCCTAGGTGGCTCCACTGTTGAATTTTGTCAAGCATTTAGAAAAGAAAGAATTCCAATTTTGCATACTCCTCCAGAAAAATTAAAGAGGTGGGAGTAGTTTTACTTTCACTTAACGAGGCCAGTATAACTCTCATATCAAAACTACACAAAGACATCACAAGAGAAGAAACCCACGGACCGATATAATCAAACCCGGCACTATATAAAAATACAAAATAATATATCACGAGGAACTGAGATTTAGTCCAAAGTTTTCCAAATTTGGTTTCATATTTGAAAAGCAATCCGTGGAAAGGGAAGGGAAGCCTCCCTTTTGTCCTGAGCTCGCCGCCTGCTAGGCACTTGCACGGCTGGGTACCCTCGGGCCTGCGTCCGGGCAGCCACCTCGCTCCATCTCCCAGCACCGCAAGAAGGGCGAGCACAGCACAATAAGATGCTTTCAGCGAGGCCATTTTCACTTAACTTTTATTACAGTACGCTGTTTTGTTTTATTTTATATTAGTTATTAGCGTTTATCTCTTAGCGCGCCTAGTTTATAAATTACACTTTATCATAGGTGTGTATATATAGGAAAGCCCCGTATGCCTAGGGTTTGGTGTTACCTGATTCCGGGCACTCACCGGGCGTCTTGGCGCCCCGTGGTCAGGGCAGAGCGCTGCAGCTCCTTGTGGGGCCTGGACGCGCGCCGCCTCCGAATCCCTCACAGTGTATTTCAGCGTTCAGTCCGCAGGCTGACTTGCTAGATCATAAGCCGCTGGAGGGCAGGGAAGACTCATATTTATCTTTGAACCTCTGGGACATTTGTTTATCAGCTATCAGCTGCATACCCACCCGTCCCAGTCACTGGCCGTGCAGTGGCCTCGTGTTCCCGTGTGTATTAGAGCGTCGGTGCTTCTTAATTGCTGAATTGAATTCAGGTATGTTATTTCCTGGGGGCAGAGAAATGATAACCTTAAGTGAATACACTGCTTTCCCTTCTAACAAATGTGAAAGGAAGAAACCGTAATATATGTCCACTTATCATCTAGCTTAAAGTGGAATTTGGCTCTGTAACTTCAGTGTGAAAAAGAGGGTTGAGAAATGAAAAATTACATAAAAATCCAATTTAAGTTGTTTTAAAAAGAAGCCATATGTTCAATATCTGTTGCTCAGCGCTTCCGCCCATACCCATAAGACTGTAATTAAAGATCATAAATCACAGACCTAGTAAAAATTAGGACCACCTAATTTCATTAGAATTCATGTTTTTGCAAATGTTAAGTATGTGAGCCTATCAGTATTCTGGTAGGAGAGGTCTAATCCTTATAAATCAGTGTACAAGAATTAAGTTTGACTCTTGAGGTGGAACATTAACTCTTTCAAAGTCCACAGGTCAGGTAGCCCTGAAGAGGCCCAAGTCTCATTCATGGTCACTGTGTGCACCCTAACATCACTTGCATAAATAACCTGAGGTCACATAGTGAAAACCCTGCACCTCCCACACCCCACAAATAAACAGTAACATGAATATGGATTTCAGAGCTGCTGGTTTTACAATCCAAGCCCAATCATTTACTGTCTCTGTGCCCAAGGGTAAATTGTTTTAATTTCCGTGTCTATATATTAAAAATAATAAAAGTATCTACCTCATAGGATTGTTATAAGGCTTAATGAATTATATTAATTGTCAGTTACCTGAAACAACCCCTGGCCCATGAAAAGGTTTTGATAAAAAAAAAGAGCAATGCTACTGCGCCTGGTAAACCGGTGGTGCACACTTGCTGTCTCTGCGACGCCTTAGCAAGCGGGAGGGGCCTGGAGACATCATCTCAGTCCCAACTTCACTTCTGCGTCACTTTGCCGTGATATTTGATAGTTTTACCTCCCATTTGTAACCAGGGGTGCCTATACCAGAAACATCAACTAAAGAAACTTCTAAATGAAAATATTCACAAGAAGGGAATGTAAACAAGTCTACACCATGCCAAATTTCTTCATTCTAGGATTCAGGGCTGGGACTTTGTCACAAATTTGAGCAATGGTGTTATAAAACAGACTGACAAGGCTGTGAATTGCAAGGCTACATCAAGCTGGAGTCCTAAACTGTTACACTTTTTTTTTTTTGCTTTCAGTTTTTACCCCATATGCTTACCATTTCTGCTGACATACTTTCATGCATTGAGATTTCTATTTCTCAGGGGGAAAAAAATGCTGGGGTTTAAATCAGTTAGGATTTTACTGAGTCTTAGGGCAAGAAAGCTATGACATTTGGGAAGTCATAGGGAAAGAAGGGCAGGAGAAAAATCTATGTCTCTGCTTTGTTCCCTTTCCGGAATCTGCCTGTACTGGCATTATTTAAGCTGGTTTTATTTTTCCATTATATTGTGAGTCTTCTGAGGTCAAAACCATGTCTTGTTTATCTTTGAACAATAAATGGTAACTGTAATAATGACAATGGGCAGTGTGCTGAGTGCTTTACCCGAGTTAGCTTATTGAATACGCACAATCATCCTAGCTATTGCTTTTATTCCAGTTTAACAGATGGGGAAACTCAGGCTTAGAAAGGAAAATTAATAAGCTCAAGGTTGTATGGCTAAGTGGCACAATCAGGTTTGAGACCAAAGTTTGTCCAGCTTCAAAGTGCATTCCTTTGACCTATACCCTGTGTTTCTCATGTGGCATACAGCTAAGTGCTGGGAACCTGCTAGGAGCTCAACCAGTAAATGTTCCCTCGTGATGGCAGCTGGATAGAAAGAGCAAGATTGAGAAAAGCATGTGGTGGGAGCTCAATAGAATAGCTTTTGTTCCCCATCCTTTAAAAAAAAATATATGTATATATTTATTCCTTCATAAAATTTCAGTAATTAAAATTTGCTAGTTTTTATGTTTCAAAAAGCATTTCAGAGTAATAATACCTTATAAAAGTGAGGATCACACAAATTGGTGTATGTGAAAACATCGTAAGTCATCAGGAACTTTCTCCATGTAAGCCATGATCAAGTTCATCTTCCCTCAAGTTGCTAATGCCTTGGGAACAGTGCAGACTCTTGTCCATGATGCACCTGAGAGAGTGGATCAGAGATGTCTAAGAAAGGTGGCGGAGATGTACAAGAAGAATAACACAGAGGAATATTTCCCTAGGATGATGCAAAGCGTAGCATGATCACGCCTTTGGCCATGCACACTGCCCCTTTTCTGACCTCTCGGGTGACAACTGGCAGTTTGATGGGGAAGACAAGAAGAGAAGAGAGCAGGAGCCTCCTGGATGAATGAAGATGAGGCTCAGAGGAGTGAGTGAAGATGAAGGGTGTGGACTTCTGAAGGACTCCCAGAAGAGTCTGAAAATACAGAAGGAAGATTTGCCTAGGCATAGTTTTTATTGAGTATGATGCACAGTTTAGTTAAGCTTTAGTTTTACTGTCATGGGCTGAATGTTTGTGTCTCCTCAAAATGTATATGTTAAAGTCCTAACCCTCAATGTAATGGCATTTGGAGTTGAGGCCTTTGAGAAGTAATTAGGATTAGATGAAGTCACAATGATGGGGCCCTCATGATAGGATCAGTGCCCTTATACGAGAAGACAGCAGAGAGTTTGCTCTCCATCTCTCCCCCCATGCACTCACTGAGGAAAGTTCATGTGAACACACGGCCAGAAGGTAGCTGTCTGCAAGCCAGGACGAGGGCCCTCACGAGAACCTGACCATATCGATTGTCTGATGTCAGATTTGCAGCTTCCTAAACTGTAAGAAAATAAATTTAAGCCTCCCAGTTTATAGCATTTTGTTATGGCAGCCCTAGTGATTAAGACACTGTCACAAAAGTCAGGTAACTTTTGGAGGCTATAATTCACTAGACTACTGGTTTTGTTCTCAATATGGCAAACATTCAGTGTAAGACAACCTCTTGTATCATAAGGTCGAACACAGATTTATCTCTTTTGTACTTAGGATTATCTCCTAAATGGAATCTCCCCCACTGTTCAAGCCCCTTTTCTTTCCTTTTCTCCACTGAAAATATTATTCACTCAACATGGTTTAGATTTGATAATTTTAGATTTTTAGTGCAAAAGAGTATCTTTAAACACTAGGCCCATTAAGTCTAAATACCTAAAACCATCATTGCCCCCCGCTCTCCACCACACACATATGAGAAGCTTTACTGAAGAGCACAACTTCATTTCCTACCAACCTAAAACTCACTAGCCTACCTGTAAGGGATTAGGGGTTGAAAAGATGTATTCCATTTGAAGATCAAAGTGATGATAAAAATAGAACTAACTAAAGGCCATTTCACGTTTGGAATTAATAACAAAAGAAACTTCTACCTTGAAAACAGAATTTATTTCTTAATTAAAAAAACAAGCAAATGGAACTGGTGATTTTTATGTATTCCACCAACCCTCACTCTTAGCCTTGGAATAATTGTAAGTTTTCAAAAGGACATGAGAAAATGCTAGTAGAACCAGTGTCCAAGAGATCAACAGTGATGGTAATGAAAAAGGCATTTCATTGTCTGCCCATCATAAATTCCCTTCCACTGCATCTTCCTCCCAATGAATTAGAAAAAAATAACGTGACAATGTCAGAGTCTCAGGAGTGAGAAAAAAAGAAAGCTTCAAACAAAAATGTCCAATACTGTGCGTGGTAAGTTACTTCTGGCAGGTTGACATCCCTGATTGATCATGCCTTCAGAACCACCTTCTTTCTTGCCTGGAAACAACCTTCAAATTCTGGTAGCAATGAAGATTGACTTTATGCTTCTCATAGCAGAGTCAGAGTAATTCAAAGACAGAATTGCAGACCTTATCCCATTGTGCTCGTAGAGAAACTGATTTAGAAACCTGTTTGCAGAGAGCAGTTTTAACCATGTTATCGTCTAAAACTGGGTGCTCTTTTTGAGACCGGGTGAAATTCGATCCTTTTGTCAATGAGAACTGAGGGTTCATTGCTCACATGCTAGAAGCTTGTGTATGGTAGGTGATTCCTCAGATTTTCTCCACAGTTACAAAGCAAACAAAATCCACTCCGGGCAATGTGATGTGAGGAAACTCAAGACCTTGCACAGTGCAAGCCTCTGGCTTCACCCATGAGCAGGGCTTGACCATGATAGACATACATCTCTCCTGCAGTGCTTCCCACATAGTGCAGGTCAAGTTCCTCCCGTAGAGCAGGACTACAGAAAGCCTCCAGAGGCCACCTAATTACCACATTGACACTCAGTGGTACCACCTTTTTATCTTGCTGTGCCTCAAGCCCAGTTTCTCTTTGTGCATCCTAACCATGGAAGGCAAGTCCCTGTCTTCTGTATTATAAATCCCCTTGAGCAGAAGGCAGCTCTGAAAGTAGCTTTCATTGCTTTCTCTTCTTCAGGCTGAGTAATCCTACATTCTGTAAAGTTCCTTCTCGTAGACCCTGGTTTCTATCTCATAATTCATTCTATGATTAGCTGTGGCTTTCGAAGATCTTTCTAGAGTTTTGGTTGGGCCTAACCAAAGAGACCCATGATGGGTGTGTCTCAACAATGTGTGTACGTGCTGTTTGCCTGGAAGTCTCTCTATCTAACTGGATCCCTTATGCCCAGAGCTCCTTAAATCACTAAAGTGATTCATCACTCCTGTCTTTAAAACCACACCCTGTTGAAATGCATAAGGTCACGGGAGTGGAAGGGGGAGTGTTGTTCACAGGGGTCTGTGTTGTAGGTTAATGTTTGGGGTTAGCTGGCTGACAGCATGGTATAGCGGGTAGTGACATGGTTCAGTGTGGGCAGGGTGTAGGATTTTCCTCACCCTTGCCACTCACCAACTGGGTGATCCAGGATACGTGTCAAAGCTGTGGATCTCTTATCTGCATCAAGAAGACACTGGAGAGATGCTATTTACAATTCTACTTATGCCTGACATTGGGAATTCCATAGCAATATTAAGCAGGCCTCTAAGAGGATACAATACACATTTTCTTTCCAGGGTGAAAAGAGTTGAGTAAGGCCAGGGCAGAAGGTGCTCTGGGAGTAGAGGAGCTGCAGAGGAGAGCTGTGAATATCTGGGTATAGAATATAGACTTTGGATGCTTGGAAACTGGGGAGGTGGGGTAAAGGTGGGCTCCCATTTTGCTCAGGCCTCAGCCAGAGTAGAAGACATCATCTGAACTCTTTTCTGCTTCCTTACGTAAGTCCAGCTCTGCTGAAATAGGTCTCAATGATACTGGGGACATTTAGCGTTCACCTCATATATACCTTTGAGGAAAATCTTATTTGTTGAAGGCAAAATCATCTTCTCTTCTAGAGTTGCCAAGATGATAAATATCCTGGCAGGAAGGTTGATGACTCTTTATCAAGTTCTGCAGGAAACCCAAGAGACAACTAGGATTTATCTCTCCTTTAATTTCAAAACACATAACTCCAAAGAGCTCCACAACCAGCAAGGTTTTGACTTTCCCCAGTGCTTTTGTCATGGCATCAAGAAGTGATACGTCTCAAATGAAATAAGCAAAAAAATCTCTTGAACCTTAGACCCAATGAGTTTGTATTAATTTAATAGTTAAAATTGATAAAAGTAATGATTAAGGGCATACATTCTGGACACAGCCAAATCTGGGTGGCAGTTCTGACTCTCATTCAACAGGCCAATGATCTCAATGAAGGCCAAGGCTTTTGGCTTCTATTTCTCCTCATTTGTCAAGTGGAGATAATAAGAATGATATCTGTATCATAAGGTTGTCATATAGACTAAATAATAAAAAGTTCTTGGCCCAATGCTGGGCATATGTTAAGTGCTCAATACACCATCATCATATCATCATCATATCATCATCATCATCAATTTCATAAAGTGATAATCTTGTGGTCCTAAATTGTGCAAAAATCACACTCAGGGAAGAGAGGTGCAGTCTTGCAGTGTGCTTCCCATTTCTGTACACTGGACATGGCCCTCTGAAATGAGCTGGAATGTGTCAAATAAGAATTTCACAGAAATAGGTTGAGGGCTGCTTCGAGCTAGATTCCCACGCCAGGATAGTGTCTGATATTACAGTATCCCTGGAGTCATATTGAAGTATTATTACTATATGTTCCTTTGAAAACAAAAGTGGAGACCTGTGTCCTCATTGTACCTTTCAGGCTATGTTGATTGGTTCAGTCAAGCTTCTCATTTTCTGGCAGAATCATTGTTTTGATCATTGCGAGACACAAGGCTGAGGACAGATAGATGGCCGAGTGGCTTGTGTACCAATGCCCTAGCTTGTTTATAAAGAATAGTTCAGAAAACAAATTTCACTGTGGTTCTGAATCTGGCCCTCTATGGATGGAGTCATTGTAGTGATAAGGGTCCATAGGAGATGCAAACAATATTACATTTGATGCCATCACACCCAACATTTTTAAAGTGCTTTATGCTTTTAAGTGCTTTAAAAAAATTTTTTTAATGGAGGTTAGTGATAAGTTGAAATCATTGTTGACTAAGAGGTAAATGCATAAAAGTTGTATATGGGCTTTTCATTCTTAGTATGCTTTTTCTCTGTCAATTCAAAAGTCACGGTTTTATTTTTTATTTAAACAAGTTCAAGCTGCAACATGACATCTGTGTTTATATAAAACAACAAACATCGTCTGAATTTATTAATATAAAGCATTTTACACCTAGAAGACACTCACATAACCAATGTAGTAAGCAGATGGGAAACTGTAATAAATAAATAATCTGTCTTTCATAGACATTTATATCTTTTCCTTATTCAATAATGCCAGACTAAATAGGCAAATGGACTTTTTATAGTTCTAGTCTAGAGCAGTTTCTTTGAAACTGCTTTTATCGGAAACTCATTTTTAATATATTGGATTGAGTATCTAACCAAATGATCTGCATTTTATGATGCAAAAGTTTTAAGCCATTTTTTAGGGAAAAAGAGAAACCTAATTTACAAGGGTTTTCCAATGTAAATAAAAGTCATAAGTGTTTTTTGAAATGGGGCACATTTTAGTGAAAGCTCTTCAACTTAAGGCATTTAAATCTAAAATTTGCTTTTAGATCTATTTGTTCTAATACACAAAGCAAAAAGTCTAAGAGCAAAAAACCAAATGGGCTTAGGGTTTTCAGCTTAAAGGAGAGAAAAACCAAGGAAAAATAAAATTTAAAAGGATCTTCCATTTTAGATCGGGTTTTGACGGAGGGAATAGAGATATATTGTTCTCTGTCTTTATTTACTTAAATAATACTTAAAACTTTTAAGAAAATAAAGAGTCTATGAAAACTACCCTATGGAGACTTACAGTGGGCAAGAAGCCACCATGTACTGTTGGTGAGAGTTTTTAACAGGGGGTCTGCAGGAATTTGAAAGCCTTTTGTGAGATCTTTGGAAATATGACAGAGTTTTCCCCCAAGTCTGGCTTGAATTTCTCAGGTGTGATTGTGTGCAAATCCATTCCCACCCTCTTCAAAATACCCTACCTTCATTTGTCCTTTGGCAAAGTGTGTTACATTTCTCCATAGAAGTCCTTCCAGCCATGTGCTATTAAATTCATTAAAAAGGAACCCATTAGACGGAGGAGTTTCTAAGGCTTTGGTGGCTCACATAGGCAAACCCAGACCGAAGCGTGTAAATGCCCCCAGGTTATGAAATCGAGGTCTAAGGACAGCCTGTTCCACACGGCCAACTAGGGGTTAAGCTACAGCAAATCGGCCCATTTCCTTTCTTTGCTGCTGCACCTTCTCTATATGATTTTTGCCTCAAGCTCCTGGCTGTGGAGTGCCCCTAACCACTTCCAGTTTGGTGCTGCCCAATTCAAATGGATTTCACTCAGATAAACTCTAAAAACTTTTAATATGCCTCAGCTTATCTTTTAACAGTGCTTAGGGGAATATTAGTTAGTAATTCTTTTTAATTTTTATGTCCACTGTGGTCAGAGAGCAAAAACAATTGTCCTGCTCATATATTTCAAATCCAATTGACATCTGGAAACATAGGGAAGTAGTTGTTTTTCTGGATGCTTCTCGTTGTACATTTTTTTAAAAAATTTGGGTGCATCTCATAATAAGAGTTCTTTCATTGTTTATGGCTTTAATTTTTTCATAAGTCCACAGATAAACCCAGATGAAAAAAAACGTCAAACCGGGGGAACATCATGTACATGGGTGACATTGGGTAACAGATGCGATGACAGTCACAATGAAAGAGCAATCTGCATCCACACACCATTCTCCTTGCATTCAGTTGCCAATACAAAGCAACTTTGTATAATTTTTTTGTAAACGTTGCTTAATTCAAAATAGGAATTAGCATAAATTCAGATGTAGGCTTCCTTTTTATAAAGGCCACACGTAGTCACTCAGTGTACTCCTCAGATCCCCAGATTTTATCTTGTTTGATCCCAGCTGCATTTAGAGGGATTCAGTATACTTTTGGGCAACTGGGAGAATCCTTCTTCTTGTGTGCAGCTATTATCAATCTTTCCTCTGGGGATATTTTTTCTAATGGAGATGGGAAAAGATGGCAAAATGGGTGTTAGAGAAGAAACTAAACTTTGCTTCATCACAGTCATGGGTAAATAAAGTTACCTTTCAGAACTTTTACCCAGAAGAATGAAAATGGGGGAAATTGAGTTAGGGTCTAGCGAGAACCACTCTAAGTGTCATCGTAAACAGACAAGGGGCTTTTTATTAGGCATATTATCTGAAACCAGGCCATACCACATTATAAGCGCTCCCTAAAACTAAGGGAGAGAATGCAGGCTTTGGAACTTGAGATGAGTTTGCCTTTTATTTGGCAACTCGTTAACCTTTCTATACTGAATTTCTTTGTGGGTAAAATGGACATCGTAATAGTAGCTATTCCTAGGGTTGCTGGGAGGAGTAACTGCCACAGTGCACATAAAGACTTCACATGGCACCTAGAGCATAGTAAGAGCTTAATAGCTACCATCCTACTCACCATTATTATACTAAAACATGTTCAGTAAAGAAGGAATTGTAAATATAAACTTAAAGCAGAGTGACTGTAATACATAATATGTTTAAAACATCAAGATAATTTCTTTATAAAGGGTGCTGTCTTTATAGTTTCATTTTAGGGAAGGTAAAAATATAAGGTTTACATGAGATTTCTCCTGACATTTTCCCCTTAGCACTGTATTTATAGAAATAGATATCTCCATCATTTATATATGTATGGAAATATAAATGTTAAGTTACTTAATTTTCATGTCATTTACCACTGAGAATTTAAGGATTCTAACACTGATAGTTGGGATGGAACTCACATACAATAGCACTCTCTATATCAAAACACTACCTTCTAAAAGAGACCTGTTAAACAACAAAATTCAACTGAGTAAATTTGAAGATCTAATTGGCTTTATTAAGTGATTCATGAATTGGGCAACATCCCATCTAGCAACTAGAAGGGTGCTCTGAGGGGTAGTGCAAAATGGAAGGGTTTATAGAAAGAACAGTGGGACAAAGGAGCTATTAACAAAAGAAAAGAAAAAATTATGTTTAGACCAGAACTATTTCTTTCTGGAGAAGGGAAGGGCAAGTGTTTTTATTATGCAGATTGCCCTTCTTTCCATGGGAAGGTGGAGGTGGTGTGTGTGTGTAGGGGGAGGGGGCACCGGGATGGAGAAGGCCCATGTGACTGATGACCTCATTGTTGTTGACCAGAATATTCCAGACTGGTTGATTAAGATTTTATTTTTTGGAGAAGTTGAAACAGCAATTAGGTCTGTTATTAAATCTAGTTTTCTATCACGTGCTTTAGCACAAGTGATGCCATTTTTGGCCTGTGGTTTTCTCTTTAACTGACCTCTAGCGCTTTAGGAGAAGTAAGCAAAAAATCACAGATCTCCCATCTACTCATAAGCTTGTTTTGTTTGTTTGCTCGCTTGGTTGGTTTTGTGTCTTTTTGTTTGAGGGATTAGGAAAAGTTGGAATAAAATTAGAGTATGGGGTAAGAAATTTGGAGCAAGTGTGCTAAATAGAATAACATTATTTCATCACAGCAATTCTTTTGAAGAAATTAATTAAAAACTCATCTGCACAATTAACTGACAGAAGATTTAATTTTGAATCTGGCTTTAACAGTGACTGAAAATATACTGAATTGCAAGTCAATTCCAAATTCCAGTCAAGCTTCTTTAAGAATCTGAATCATTTCCTAATTTCTATGACAACCAACTCATGCTTCTTTCTGCCCCGTGTGAAGCTTAGAATGACGCTGACCCAAATCAACACCTTTAACAGCAGTGACTTAAGCTTTCAGACTCCTTTACATTTTATGAGTGCTGAAAAAAAATATATATCCATGCCTTAAAATTTCAAAAATTTGTTTATACACTGAGGTCACCTGAGTGTGGAGACCAAAATTTCGGTAGGCAAATATCAAATTTTATTGGATTTTATTCAACAGCTTTTCTCTATGCTCATCTATTCCTTCCTTAACCTTCTTTTTTGTGCTCCCCACTTAGTTCAACCCTTTAAGCTATGATAACTAAATTGATTCAATTCAATAGCATTTATCGAGCACCAGGTTCTATCGAAGTTTTGAAGATGTAGGTGAAAAGATGGAGACAGTTCCTGCCCTCATAGAGCACACACTAGGTAGGTGAAGACCAATGAAGAAGGAATGACAGTGTTAATGGGGTAAAGGCTCTGATAGGGGAAATGCAGTGCTAATGATAATGCCACTCAAGTCCTTCTTCTTTGATGAGGTAAGATCAGGTGCCTGTGTTCGAAAGACCTTGTCCCCTCCCTTTGTCCTTTAAAACCTTGAAGACACAAGCAGTTCTAGGACTCATTCCTCTCTCATTAGTTGCCTTCAGGACCTTAGGCAAGGAGATGATCTTCTGTGTTCACACAGTGGTGATGATTGTGGCAGGATAGTAAGAAGCTAGGAAAATTCCTGGGCACGTGGAATAGGGAAACTGAGACAAGAAAATTAAACAAGGACAGTTTGAGCAGCTTGCAGCCAGCTTGTGAATTGCCAAGACCTTATCTTCCCCAACCAAGGACACTTGAGAACAAATGGTTAATACCTCTCCTCCCCAGCCAGAGAATACATAGCTTAAATCACCCTGGCCTGGGAAAATAGAGAACAGAGACCCCAACTAAACCCAAGGACAAATATCACTTGGAGGATGTTAAGGCAGAAGGAGAGAAAGGAGGACAGAAGGGAGAGCTTTATCTCACCCACTGAACAAAGAAGCCATTAGCCACAACAATGTAAAAGGAGACTTTTAAACCGAATCTATTGCCCAAGATATCCAGCAGAGGAACCTTGAAACCTGTGGACAGAAGGGTATAAAACTCCTTGAATCCCTACTGGGTGTGCACTCAGATTAGCTGGGCGCCTCTTGTGCTATCTGCCAAGTGTATTTTTAATAAATTTGCTTGCCTTCCTTCCTTAATAAATTTGCTTGCTTTGCTACAACACTGCTGTTACTCACCTGAAAACTTTCTTACAAGACTGACAAGTACCAAGGAGGGGATAGCCCTGCCCCTCTGACTCAGAGGGCTGTCCAATAACAGTGATGGAGGGGTGGTTAGGGAGGCTCAGGTCTGTCACTGGAAGTCATCTTGCTCTCTGAAATGATGATGGCCCCACATGTCAAATAGCTTGCCAAAAAAAGGTGCCAACTTTTTAATTTTTTACCCCTATTTGTCAGCACTTCTTTAGACTCAATATCTGAAGAGGAGAAAACTGAGTTTGGCTCAGCCTCACACATCCCCAGCAAAATTGTCAACATGCTATAACATTCAGATCTTATGAGGGGAGCTAGAAAAAATAGAAAAATGATTCTTCTTTTTTCTATTTTTACTTTAATTCATTTTCAGCAATATATAGGGCAGTTGGCTAACACAAGTAAAGCTGGAAATTTACCTATGATTTTAGTTGTAAAGGTTACATTTAAATGCACATATGGAACATTCAGTAGGTAAATAATAAAGCAGATAAAGTATTGGATTAACAGAGATATCTATAACTAGCTGGGCTCCTACAATCACTAATGGTGTATTGCAAAACACATCAGTTCACAAATTCCAAATTCCTTGGTCTCTCATGTCTCCTGAACTATCTTCACCTCTTACCATTAGCTCTTTCTAAAGAGTACAGATTTTCTGACCACATAAATACTCATCTCTCCCTCCCAGTGTATCTCTTTCTATGAAAAGTCAACAAAAACCCAACAGTATGACAAAAAGTTTCATGGCACACCTGGCAGAACACAAAACAGAAAGTTTTGACACTTAATGGATTTTGTGTCCCAGAGCAACTTACTTCATTTCCTTGAGCATCAGTTGCTCGTATGCATAGTAAAGTCTCATCTCTCGCACACACACACAGACATACACACATTTTTCTTTGTTTTGCTTTTCCCTGACAGGGCTTTCTGTCACCAAGACTGCTAAGTCACATATCTCCCATCCTGTCTTTCAGGCAGTTTTTTTATATACTCTTTGTAGTTTTTTAGTGAAGGTAAATGTATTTACAAGGTTTACATGAACCTTAGTGGGTACCCTCTGCATTAGAGATTGCTGAGTGTCCCGCATTATCTATATTTCCCTTCTCCAATTTTTAGGGAGGCTTATGATCACTGCATAAAGACATTTCCCAGCTGCCCTTGCAGTTCTGTCATATGTATAAGTCCTGACCAATGAAATTCATTCATTCATTTAACACATAGTTATTGAGTCCCTACTGTAGCCTGAGCTCTAGGGATATAGCAATGAATAAAATAAACAAAAAACTCCAATAATCCCTAACCCCAAAAGAGTTTATAATATTCTAAGAGGAAATGGAAAAGTTAAAATGTATTATTTCAAGTGATGACAGGTGCTATGTCATCATGAAGCAAGGTAGGAAGATAGAGGTGGGAGTTGCCTCATCTCCCTAAAGCTGAGCGGGAATTAGAGTTTGGGGATGAAGGTTAGTCTTGGGTTCGGAGGTCCTTGTGATGACTAATGAACAGGTAAAAGGGAGGCTGAGACAGTGACAGGGCAGACAGTGGTGGTGAGGCTGTGAGTGCTGAGATAAGGGCAGAGGGAAGTTTAGCTAGAGCACACAGAGTCCTGGGGCCCCTGTTTACTCCTGCCAATGGTGGTGTGCAGGTGGGGACAGGAGCAGAGCCTTCGGGAACACAGAGCTTCCTCCTGACTCCTGCTACTACAGGCGGGGGGCTAGAGGAGGGCGGGAAGGTCCTTGCTATGAAGGACACAGAAGTGTCGTGAGGCAGCTTCCACAAACTTTCCTTTCAACATCATCTGGTGAGCGCCCTATGTCCTTTATTATTTATCCTTTTATCCATCCTTATGCTGGGAACAGAGATATGATGGCAGGATTTCTCGCAGCCACTTTCTATCGTGAGGTACAGGGCCATACCCTAGGGAGCGGCCTGGTTCCCAGGGACTTTTGACAGCAGAGTCAGCATGCTGGCCCTGGACGGCTCACTTCATTCACTTAAAAAAGCAACACACTCCCCTCTTATTAAGTCACCGTTATTTGAAGTTTTGACTACTTTTTTGCTACTTTCAGCTACTTTCAAATTATAGCATGAAGGTGCAAGGCCTACCATTGATCCCTGGAATGTTTAATTTGGGGTTGTTAATGCAGCATGTTGGACAGTTCCTCCTGAATATCATTTTCCTGATTCATAAAATGAGAGTGATCATGCTCAACATTCCTGGCAGAGAAAAGAGTGAGTGTGTCCCGTTTGCAAAGCTGGAAGTAGTTCAGTATGGCTGCGGTCTATCCGTGCCAAGATTTGACCAATATTTGGTGCCCCAGGGCCCCATCAGTGTGCCCTGGTGTGCTAGCTAAAAACGACTGACCAACCGCTAGCTCCATGGCATGGCACAGAGTTCCCCAGGATCTGGCCAGTGCTCTGTTTCTAGCTTTGTCTTTTCTTTTCTCCACTCGCATTACCCTCCAGACATACTGAGCTGCTTGCTGTTGTTTTACACTCACTCATCATGTCTTTATACTTTAATTCATGCTGTTCCCTCTGCCTAGAATGACAGCCCACGGCCCCAACTTTGCCTGTATAACTCCTACGTTTTCTACACACTATTTCAAATGCAACTTGATTGTTACCTCCTCTAGGTAGGCTTTTTGGATAATACCCATATTATTGACTTGTACTACCCGTGGTGGGTTGAATGGTGTGACCCCCTTCCTGGAACCCGTGAACGTGACCTTATTTGGAAAAAGACTCCTTGCAGACGTAATTAAGAATCTTGAGATGAGGTCATTCCTATCCTGGTTTACCTGCATGGGCACTAAATTCAATGACAAGTGTCCCTATAAGAGACACACAGAGGAGAGACAGATGGGGAAGAGGGTAAGACCATGTGAAGACAGAGGCAGAGATTGGAGCTATGCAGCCACCAGCCACGGAACGTGTTGAGCTCCCAGACCCTGGAAGAGGCCAGGATGCAGTCTCCCTTAGAGCCTTTAGAAAAAGTGTGTCCCTGCTGACACCTCGATTTCAGACTCCTAACCTCCGGAACCATGAGAAAATAAATTTCTGTTCTTTTAAAACAGCACGTGTGTGGCGATTTGTTACAGCAGCCTTGGGAAATGAGGCTTTTATAATTACATTTAAAAATTGTCTTTCCATTCAGTTATTTGTCTGTGGCTGTCTCTCCTGTGTAATTCAGAGAAGATCCTTGAGAAGAGGCAGCGTGTCTTTGTCACCTATTCCATCCTGTACCTGGCCCAGACATGACACATTTGTTAAATAAATGAAAAAATGGATAAATAAATCAGAACTAAAGATTTCAGTGTCTGCACTGCAAAGTGTTAAAAAGCAAAACGTGTTTGTTTTTCTGAAAGATGTTTGTTTATAAACATTAGGTGTCCATGCGGTCCTGCCCGCTGCGGGTGTCTTGCTGGGTTTTCTTTAGCATCACACCCAGTTGAGGGAAATTAGGTGCTCGTGCCTCCCTGGCTTCCCGCGGCTTAGCCTTCCTTCTGCTCAGATCCTCCGGCTCCCACAGCAAGGCAGGTGCCGGCGCCCCTCTTTCTTTCCTGAATGCACACAGCTCTGGCCCGGGTTCAGCGTGGGGATGGTGGATATTCACTCTAAGGTGTTTTTCCAATGCTGTGACACCTTCACTGCGCCATGAGAAGGACCTGGAACCGCACCCCGAGCGCCTGGCTAGCGGGGCTCCTAATTAGGCCTCTCACTGTCCACTCTACTTGGCTCAGACCCACTCGCTCACTGCGGCCTCTGCTGGGCTTTGATGTCTTCTGGAACCTCCTTTTCATCCATTTGACAAGCCAAGTTCAGAGATCAGTGGACAACTGAATACAACTTAAATGTAAAAGAGCCGTGTCCACTGTCCGTGGGCGGGAAGGCAGCTTGCAGGCGGGGAGGGGCGGCCAGGAGGGCCCTGCGGTCCCCTTGAGCTCTGCCTGCGCTTTGCCGTTTCGCTGTGGCTATGATGACACTGCCTCCCAGGCTTCTAGACTGTCCCTGCCACTCATTCAGTCAGCCGTTTATTGAGCACCTACTGCATGGCCAGGCACTAGTCTAGCTGCCGGGGACGCAGCCGTGAATGAAACAAGAGAAACAAGTCCTGCTCTTGTGGAGTTTAGACTCTAGTGCACTTTGTAAATTGTAAAAATATAAAAATACAAACAAACAAACTTAGTGACTTTTTCATAGCCTGTTCAGGTATGGCTCACCCACTAAGGCTTCCTTGTGAATATTAAAATGGATTCATCAGTGATCTATAAGAAGCCACAGGGGACAGAAGGAGAGATGCTTAAGTCAAGCACCTGTTTGTGCTCCTGAAGAATTTCCTTCGGGCTTTCTCGACGCGCCGCTTCTGAGGGCAGGGCGTTTGGCCTCTGCAGTTCCCATGCTGAGTTTCTGTAACGAGGACCATCACTGACTCCTGTTTGGTACTTGTTCACTTCAGTCAGAGCGTAACACAATTTGAAAGACAGCATCGGAAGAGTCATTGGAAGGTGTTTTGCACTGCCTAACTGCTAAACTTAGTTAAAAATTGGTAGGCATTGCTTTCTGGAAGGTTCTTTTTTATTAATGATAAGAAAAATGAAGATAAAAAGCATAGGTTAAATTCTCCCATCTGACACATTAAAGGGAAATGATTTTGACTAAAATATTAATTAGGGGATTAATATTTGAGGGAGCACTGGCCATACATGTGATATGACCAGAAAGGTTAAGGAAAAGCAGAGTGGTAGATATAATTCATAAGTCAAAATCAAAACAAACAGCCTCAACACCAAACTGGAAAAAATGAAGCATGCAAATTTATGATAATTTGTATTATATATATCCTGAAAAGGAAGGCAGCATGAGAGAGTGGAAATACTTTGCCTGTGGAATCAGGCGAAGGTAGCATTGCAGTTTCCTCATCTGAAAAATAAAACAGAAATTAACACATACTAGACACTGTTCTCAAGTACCACACTCCTTCTCTTGGTTCAAACTCACATCCCTCTATACAGTAGGTACAAATACAATGCAGAAGGTTATTTTATGATTAAATGAGAAAAGATACAAAAAGCTTCTATGAAAACACATCATAAGTTTTGTTAAATATTATTATTGTATTTTAGACAACTTTGCTTCAACCTATGCTTGCCCCTTCTCTGCTATGTGATGTTTTGGGCCACAAGCTTAATCTTTGTAGGCTTCAATTATATCTCCATCATAGGGTTTTCATCATACTGAACAATTTAACGCAGGTAAAGAACACAGGATAATTTCTGGAGCATAGAAGATGATTTATAGAAGTTAGTTCCCCATTAGCAATCTCAGCATGGTAGACGAGGAAACCTTTATCTCTCCATACTCCCAAGGTTGATCTAGAGCAGTGCTATCCAATAGAAATATAATGTGAGACACCTATATAATTTTAAAATTTTAGTGGTCACATTAAAAAAGTAAAAAAAAAAAGTGAAGTTAATTTGAATAAGATACTTTATTTAACCTAATTTATCCAAAATATTATTTCAATCTGAAATCAACATAAACTTATTGATCAGATATTTTTATTTTATATTATTAAGTTTTTGAAATCTGAGGTATTTCTGCACTTACAGGACATCTCAATTTGGACACTAAATTTTCATTGGAAATACTTGATCTGTATTTAGATTTCATGAAATTAATAATTGACAATGTGGAATCACACCCCCAAGTTGTTCCTTAACAGTTTTCCAGTAAGGGAATTGAGTATCAGTTTTTAAACTTAACTGATATAATTTTTAAATTAAATTTATTGGAGTGACATTGGTTAATAAAATTATATAGGTTTCCAGTGTATAATTCTATGATATATCTGTATATTGCATTATGTGCCCACCACCCAAAGTCAAATCTCCTTCAAATTAGAATGAAAATTTCCTCAGTCACATGAGGCATATTTCAAGTGCTTGATAACCATTTGTGACTAGTGGCAACTCCATTAGGAAGGACGAATCTACATTTTTCTACATAATCAGACAAGAGTGGGACTGCAATAAGAACTTCTGTTCTCTCTAACCCCAAGGAACCTCTGGATTAGGCCTCTTAGTTTGGGTCAAGAAATGTCACTGAACTCTTATTTAAGATGGAACATAAAAATGATGCCCAGCCTAACCGGCATGGCTCAGTGGTTGACCCACGAACCAGGAGATAGAGGTTTGATTCCTGGTCAGGGCACATGCCCAGGTTTCAGGCTCGATCCCTGGTAGGGGGTGTGTAGGAGGCAGCTGATCAATGACTCTCATCCTTGATCTCTCTCTCTCTCTTTCCCTCTTCTTTCCTCTCTCTGAAATCAATAAAAACATACTTAAAAAAAAAAAAAAGATGCCCATTTTTATGAGGTTCTTGAGATTAGGGCTGCTGTTGGAAAGTCCTGGATCCCACTGGGTCAGTGCTGATAAGAAAGCTCCCAGATGGATGAAGCCTGACCAAAATTCAAGAGACTCAGTTGGAACCAGATGGACTCAGTAACTCAGCCAGTTGGATTTCTATATAAAAGGCTGAAGTGCATTTGCCGGGCTGTTTCCCAAATATTCAGTTGGTAAGAAATAAAGAAATGGCCATAATCCTGAAACAGAGAATAAAAAGAGGAAAGAAACTATGAAGTTTTTCTTTTTAGGTTTTATTATTGTATAGAAAAAAATAAAACCTAGAGCGCTTTGGAGGCCTCTGGAGAAGCAGTGAATTCAGGAAAAGCAGGATTTGTTCTCTGGGACAGTGGTGAGATGTTACTTGAAATACCACACTGTCTTTAGCTCTTGCACTAACTGGTGGGTGGAATTCAAAGAGAAAGATAGCTTAGAGTGAGAGTTTCTAGTTGGGATAAATGAAAAGACTTGCAACTTGGAATAAAAGCCTGAAGAGAGCATAGTGTTCCACGGCAAACACCTCATGAATGTAATCATACAGCATCAATGCAAATATTTGACATCAAAGATGCACCATGATTTAGAGTAATAATATTACTGCTTTTGTTTGATTCAGAAATGGCCTAATATTAATAAAACCTTACAGTAAGTAATGAGACTTAATGGGCAATAGGAGCAACGGTAGTTTCATCCTGTGATGCCTTTAGAATTAGAACAGACAGGTAGATACTCACTCTGCTTGTAGCAGAGTGCAGAATACAGTCCACTAAACAGAGATACCACCAGGGGGTCAAATTAGAATTCTTCCCTTAGACATTTTTATGCCAACTTTAAAAAAAGGTAGTTAACATGTATATAAATAATTTGTTTCTAAATTGAATGTGCAAGTTGATATGGATTTCCATAGGCTGTTGTCCTTTTGGTAGACCTTTTATTAAGTCGAGACGTCACCCTTAGCTCAGTGCCTGGCAGAGAAGCAGACAAGGCTCAGTGACTTGCCCAAGACTGAAGATGTGGTTAATGACAGAGCTGAGCCTAGAACTCAGGTCTTCTGAGTCTCTCAATTCCACACTCTCCCAAAAGAAAACCTTGTGCTTTCTACAGTTAAATGGGAACGCATTTAAAAATAGGGCCAAATCCAGAATTATGATCAGAACACATTTGAAATTTTCTGGTTGTTTAAAGAAAATTTCTTATGGATACATACTCCCAAGTTATTCTGAATATGTATTCTAGAGACATGATGAAATTTAAAAGTCCACATTTATTACCATTAGTACATAATGACTTTATAGTCATTTTAATTAGGGCAGCATGGTGTAGTAAAAAGAGATTGAATTCTGCCAGTTATTAATTGAGCAATCTCTCTGAAACTCTTTCTCACATTTCAATTTTTAATTAATTCATGCACACCATCAACAGATATTTACTGAACCCCTATTTTGTCCTGTCCTTGTGATAGATCTAAGATGTCTAAAATTGAAGACGGAGTTGCTCCCCTCATAAAGCTCACAATCCTGAGAAAACCCAGACATGCGAACCAGCATCTCCAGGGCAATGCTGTAATAACTATGATGAGAAAACACCAAAGAGCGCGTAAGTGAAGAAAGGAGACTTAAGGCTCCTGGGAGAATCGGGAAGCATCTCCAAGGAAAGAGTTGCTAAGCTGAAATTTGAAGATGGAATAAGAGTTCGGTGTATGAGTAGGAGGGACATTCTTACGGAGACAGCAGCGAGCACAAAACACAGAGCCATGAGGCAGCAAGGGATATTGTGGAGCTATGACATCTGGTGACTGGGAGTTGGGAAATTCAAGGTGAAAAGTGGCCGTAGGTAAGGCTGGACTGATGGAGGTGAGAAAATGAGGAACCTTGTATTTATACCGAGAAGTTTATATTTTATCCTGAAGGCAATAAGCAATCATGGTAGGATTCTTAGAGGGGATTTGTGTATTCTGAGGTACTAGGGGCCACGACTTCCAACATGTCGTTTGGGGGGGACACAATTCAACCCTTAGCAGGTGGTTCCTAAGATAGAGAATACAGAAGATGGAGTTGACTGGTTAAGCATGAGGGATGGGAGGGTGTGTGTGCTTTTGGACATATTAAATATAAGTTGCCTGTGTGGTACTTAGGAGACACTGTCATAACATAGCTGGTTAAATGGAAATGGGGTGCAGGAGTGGGCCTGGGTTGCAGACAAACACGTGGGCGTCAGGGGCGCCCAGGTGGTAACTGACTCGCGAACACTGACTTGGAAGAGCGTGTAAGGGAGACAATGTGAGGGCCACGGACAGAGCAAAGGAGGCTTCGGTGTTTAAGGGAGAGCAGAGGAGCCTTGAGGAGAAACCAGAGGTGGAAACGATGTCCGGTGAAACTTTTTCTGATGCAAGTGACTCCAAAGTTGCTCTAGTTGGTTTAAGCAACTAAAAGGAATATACCAGCTCACATAATCAGAAAGCCCAGAGGTAGAATTCAGCCTAGGCTAAATCCAGACACACGTTATCGCAATGTGGTCTTTTTTCTTTCATTTCTACTTCCTCCCCCACTTTGGTTTTATTTAGAGACTCTAGTTAGTGTCAAAATGACTGCCGATTTCTATGGTCCTGCTGAGAAGGAGGACCTCTCAGTTGTCCCAATAGAAGTCCTGGGATTGTTCTGCACTTGTTCTGACTGAGCTATTTGCCTGTCCCTGGACCAGTCACTGTGGCCAAGGACCAGCTATATCTGACTGGTTAGGCCTAAGTCACAAGCCCAGTTTAGTCACTGGAGGTATATCCAGCACCACCGAAAGGGAGGGAGGCAGGAGTGTCTCCCTAACGCCAAGCCAAATACCATTACCAGAATAAAATTCTGGGTGACAAAACAACAAATGTCCATCCCAAAATTCAAGGGAAGAAGAAGTTGAAAGAATAAAAGATTCATCAACAGTATGGAATACTCCTGAGACGTTAAGGATGGATAGGATTTTGACAACAGGGATGTCACTAAAGATTTTCGCGAAACAATGAGAATGAATGGGCTAAGTGTGAGCTGGTTAAGATTTTAAGATTTGGAAAAAGAAAGAGGTCTTTTTCCAAATCTTAAGCCACTAAGTTTATAATAATTTGTTATAGGAGCCATAAGAAACTAATACAGCCATAGAAATGAATTACTATAATTTACAAATATAACTTTGGAATACACATTTGAAACATAATGGCCTCTTCTCTTGCTGAGACACCAGTAGGTTTAGACATGCTTCTAGGGAAAATACAGGGCAAACATATACACTGCATGCTCAAATATAAATCTATTATGCAGCAGCACCCTTAAACATATAGCCTGCCTTGTGCTTGTCTAAGAGATTTGCAAGTTTTGTTCTTTCTAGTCTTCCAATTTAAATGAAATTCCAGTACTCTGCTAGAACATTGTACAAATGAGCAGACTTCTGTATTTTCATATGAGAACCCTGTAAGAATAGTCAGATGTTTTTAGAGTCAAATATAAAATCAACCTGGCAAGGTAAGTATGGCTCCCATACTTAAAACTCTGAAGAAGATCACCAGAGTGCAGGAAAAGCTGATTGATTTGATCTTTCCTTATTACTGGTAACCACAGAGATATTTCTATCATGAGAACATCTTTTTATGAAGCAGAAACTAGACTGCCTTGTTGCCTCTTTTAATCTCAGCATTTAGATAATCCTGTATCATTTTCTTATTTTGAGGGTCCCTTTTCAGGACAGGAGCACAGCTATATGAGGGGCCTCCTTCTTTGGAAATACAAAAACAGCACTTCTTATTATATCTCAGTTTCATTATAGGACAATTTTAGGTTGACCCAGGCTGTGTGACTGACTAATGTCCAATCATCATGTGTAGCGGAGGTAGGAGAGCTAAGAGCCTGACTCCCCTTCAACTGGAAAATTTGCAGACAAATATTTATTTTATGAGGATGCTTCCTCTTCCCCATTGAGCTGATAGCACATAGCTAATGCTGGCTGAATTGCAGGACCAAAGGCAATATCCAGAAACCACTTACATCTCCTGATTTTTATTATTTACTGTGGGTACATTGCCTTATTTACTTGCACCCACATTTCATAGATAATTGCCACACTGTAAATTCCTAAGCCACCAAATAGCCGTACATTTAAACTGTGCAACCCTCCTCCCCAAAGAAAATGTTGTGGAAGTGTTCACCTTTAGAGCCAGCTGACTTAAAAACAGCCTGGAAACTCCCTGGTAAGTGTCTTCAATCCAAATGAGAAACTGCTACATTACCCTTATTGCGCCTATAATACGTGATGTGTCCTGCTGTTGGGGCTTTATGTGTTTACTGCCTGGCTTTACAGTTCTGTTTAGGACTCATTCTCCCTCTAAACTCATAACCTAAAGCTTCCTCTAAACCTACCTCCCAATAATAATGACCAGCGTTGTATGTAATGCAGAGTAATCAGTGGTCTCCATGTTTTGAATGCTTCCTTGTGTCAAAATCTGCACCCAGGTTATCTCTGTCACCCTCATCACGGTACTGTGAGATGGATATTATCAAACCCATTTTACAGGTGATGAAGTGGGGCTCATACAAGGGCAATATCTTGCAGATGGCCAGGAAGCTAATCCAGGCACTAAGACCGAATATCCGTCATGACTCCCCACCTTGACTCTACATTGCCTTCCACAGTATTTCAAGCACAGAATAAATAATGAATGGGCACTTAACTTCTTAAAATCCACTTTTACAAATTTAAAATAGGAATAAATGTTGGGGTGTAGACTAGCACATAGTGTATGATTACTAACATTTCTTTTTAATTTTTACAAGTTATTACAATATTTAAAATTATACTTGAAATGCTGAGATGAAAGTCCAGGGGCTTACGGGATGTTTATTAGTAAAACTATAATCTTACAAAAATTGACATTTTGTGCATATTTAAAATCAAGTTTTCTGCTGAGTTTTGTTATTATATAAATGGAAAAACAGTGTTTTCTTCCAAAAATGACTCACCCACAAAAATAGTAGTATGATGGGATATAAAATAATTTTACGGTTAGCAGTAAATCTTTGTGGAATGAGATCCTAATCTTTTTATGAAAACATGGGACATGCTTCTAGATGCTGATCAGCTATGTGCAGAAACTACAGACAGTGGTAAGTATTCTAGTCATCTGTTCTAATTGAAATTGAAATCTGGGTGCTAATGAATAGAAGCTTAGGTCCTATGGGAACTCTTCAGGGGTAAGAGGGAAAATGCACAGAGGCAAATAAAGATTTCACGGAGGCATTTTCTTCCCATGTGCTTTATTTGAACATATGATTTATATTTTATATAGGAGCACGCCTTTCCTTGATGGAAGCCAACCGCTGTCCTTTTGACATGGACATTCTTAAAGTTATGTCGTATCCCAATAGCGCAGGCCCAACTGTGTCACTGTGGACACGCTGGCATTATCCCTTGTGACACCATGTCTCAGGGAAATTAGGTGACAGCTCAGCTCTACCCAATAACTGAATTCATAAGTACCAATTTTGGGCATGTGATCTGGCTCAGACAGGGCTCAATGTCAAAGGTTACTGCTGTGTTGAAGAGGAAAAAAATGTTGGTTGCTAAAGGTATAATAAAGAATAAAACTTAAAACTCTATACAGATTTTATTAGGCAGCTTTAAAAATTCATTCTGGATGTTGAGTTATTTTGCAATATCCCTTTAAGAGGTATGCGTTCACCACCACGCACAAGCTTCCACCCAGAGAATGCATTCAAAGAGATAATTAATTCAAAACATTGACAAGAAATAAAATGCGCAAAATGAAGATGTTTCAAAGGAAGAGTGTAAAAGTGGTGATTTCTTACTAAATGTCTTATTGTCATAAACACAACCTAAATGTAGGAGATAGAAAAATTGAAAAATCCATTTTTAGTGTTTTAAAAGACTTATATTTGTGCCACTTCAAAAAGAAGACATTTGAATCAAATCAAATTCAACTATTTTTTTTAAACCTTGAGCTGCATTTGTTGCTAAAACATGACACTAAGCGTGTCATCCCTCTGTCTTGTAGAATCCCTCCTGCCGTATTTCTCCATGTTTATTCTCTTGAATTAATTGGGGAAGTGAAATTAATTGTCTATTCAGGATGCCTTCTCAGTCAAGAACAAAGGCATTGCACCTATAGCAGAATATCGGAAGGCAGAGGCCGTGCTGGCAAGGTAGTAAACGCCGCATTAGGGTGTCTGGCTGTGAGCATGCCACAGATAAAAGTTAGCAACTGCCCCTCAGATCCTGGGAGTGGGAGCCTGCATACCTGCGAGGGGGCTCACAGCTAATCTGTGGTGAACAGCATGCAGCACCCCTCCTGAACCCCCTCAGTTACTATGCGGAGAGGGGCAGGGAGAGGACCAGCTCCCCAGCAGCACTTAAAGGAGGCTCAGGCTGAAAAACACACACAAAAACACAGCACACAAAATAGCAAGGGCAGATCTGACTGGGACTACCAGCGGAGTTTGATTAAAATGTACCAAAATCATAATTTTTCCTTCCCTATTTAACTGTGAGACACAGTCAATGTTGGTTAATGTCAATGCTATTAATGAAGTTGTCAGGCATGTCACTTTCATTGAGTACCAACTTTATGAAGAAACTGATACTACAATTACCTTCAGCTCTGTACGATTAAATTCATTAAGTGTGCCCAGGCTTCAGACTGCGCCAGATCTTTGAAGAAATTCCCCTTTGGCTATGGAAGTCTGCCCCATCAGAACAACTCACCAAGTCTGGTGCAAGACCAAGCTTAGAACAGTCATAGAGAATAAAAATATATTTAGGACTTTCTCCTCTAAAATGAGCCACCTGGAAATGAGAGAATTCCACTCCCCATGAGGAGAACCAGCCTTACTCACAGTCTGTGGCACTTTTTGAGGCCCTCCAGGACTCTGTGTTCCTATTATCTGTCTTCCTGCCAGAAGTGAAATAAAATTCTATGATTTTCCTTTCTTCATTCACTCATTCCTTTATTCTCTCATTCAAGAAATATTACTTCTGTAATATTAAGAAATTAATTAATGCAAATTAATAAGTTAATATTAAGTAAGACATTATTTCTGGATTAAGGGTGGACTAAACATTGTAGGTGATAAAAAGAAGAGCAGGTCCAGGTCTCTAAGAACTGGGAATTCTAATAGGGTAGAAAGACATGTGCATAAATAGCTGACATCCAAGGTACACAGTGATAAGCGCTGCGAGGAAGATAAAGTATTATGGCTGGAATTCAGGTGGGAAGATAAGGGAAGGTTTGAGGCTGAGGTTGATCTGAGCTAGGCTTTCAAGAGTGGATATTATTTGAATATCAGGAGTACTTGCTGAGCTCTCCCCCTGAAACCCTCTGATCTTCTCATGGCTGGCTCCTTTTTGATATTTACTTTGAAATCAAATGTCATCTACTCAGAAATATCTTTCCCTGAATGCCCTGTGAAGGACACCCCCCACAAACACACTGACTTTCTACCCCGTCACTCTGTTTTTTTATTTTCATAGCACTTACCCCTGTCTGAAATTCTTGTGTTTATTTATTTACTCTTTCCACTCATTAGGATACAAGTTCCATGACAGTAGACACCATGTCCCACTTGATTAATGCTGTATTCTCAGGGCCTAAAATAGGAAAGATTGGTGGATTCAGGTGTCTCTGGATCCAGGTGCTCAAAATATATCCTCAGGGCTTATCGTCTCTATCTCTCAGCTCTACTTTCTTCCCCTATTGGCTTCAGCTTCAGGCAGGAAACTCTTCTTGTGGTTGATTTGTTCTTTCAGCTCGTAATTTCATTGAAATGAGAACCTCTTTTTTTATGGTTCTGGTCAAGCTTATTTGAAGGAAGGTGGTCTGAACCAACGTGGGTCATGTGTTCACCAGGTTTAGGGGATGAAGCACCCTGATTCTGGATCATGTGCATACCTGAAGTTAATAGGCCAAGCTGGATTTTTAAGGAATGCTAGAGATCGAAACATCCCTCAGAGAGAGAGAAATGCTGGAGCAGCATGGGTCCAGTATAGTTAGGAAAGTTTGAAGCTACACAAGACAGAGAGCGAGCGGAGAGTGACAGAGTGCAATGAAGTTCACCAAAGAAAAGCCACAGTTCATCACAGGAATAAAAGATGGATGTGGTCATTGGTAATTTCACTATTTTGCCACAAGGCCTAAATTACTCATCTGAAACTTAAAACTGGAAAATTTATGTGGGATTAACATTTTACTGGAGTGATAAATAAATGCTGGAAATAACCTTTCAAATGTAAACAGAGGGCTCCATCTGGGTTAGGCCATAAAACAGTTGCACTAAGAGAATAGTTTTGTTTGTAAGTTACTGGAAACTCGTACCTTTGCAAATTTTCAATCTTCCCCAAAGCAAATCCTCTTGTATAAATTTATGATAGAATTGAAGAAAACATCTAAGTGATAAATCGGATGCACCCTTTAGGTTCACGCTTCTTCTGTCCTTTCCCTACTTTTCCACCCCCTTGCTGTACTTTCCCCTTTCCTTCCACTCTCCTTTCCCGCCTCATGCCGAGGCATCTGTCAAAAGCACTGGCCCTCTGGATCGGGCACGAGCCCCTGCCATCACACAGGTAGATATCCCACAGAACGGAGCTAATAGTTTCTCGGGGACGATTTCCAATAAAAGGCCACAGCAAGGCAGGATTTCGCTACAGAAATGATGCCTGTCCTGAGGACAAAGTTTGCTCCCACGTGGAGGAGAGGAGCGGAGGCCGCCCAGCAGTTCCCAGCGCCGCGCACTGCACACCGCGTTACTCGGCTTGTCTGCTCTTCTCCTGAAGTCACCTCGTCCCCAGCTGCCGTGAGTCAGCTACAACCACCATGTCATAGGCAAGCGAACTGGGCTAGAAAGGGCTCAATAACTTGCCTCAATTCACCCAGAGAACAAAAGCCAAAACTTGAACCAAGTCTGCCTGATTTCAGTTCCCTTGTGCTTTCCAAGCCCAGTTACTGATTTTGTGAGTTTTCTGGCCCACCGCCGTTTTCTCTCCATTCTTCTCCTACGTAGTTCTTTAATCCGCACTCGGTTTCATCCACAGTAGTCTCCTTTAGGCTGTTACCTGCTTCCTCCTGCTACAGCAACAGCCTTTTAACTAATCTCCTGGACTCCTCCCTTGCTCTCCTTTATTTCAGCTCCACGTTTCCTAATGAATATTCTATATGCAGATCTGTTCGTGCCATCCATATTTTTAAATGCTTGAAAGGCTCCCAGCACCTGTAGAGTCAAGTTCAAAATCTTTAACACGATCCGACCCTCGCCTGCCTTTTCAGCTCCATCTTTCATTCCCCTCACTTATGTTCCAGCCACACTGAATTTTGTTCTAGGTCCTCAACCGGGGCATGATCATTCTGCCCACCAGTCTGTGTGCTTGCTGTTTCCTCTGCCACCTCCCATTTTCTCTTTACTTTGCTGATTTATTTTATCCATCAGGACATATTTTAAATATCACTGCCTCTGGGAGGCTGTTCCTAAACCCCTAGACTGTGTTGGATTCTGCTTAGTACCATGCATTTCCTTAGCATCACATGTCTCTCTGGATGGAGCATTTATCACATCACAGACTATAAGCCCAAGGAGAGCAGGAATCAAGGCAGTCTTGCCCACCAGTGACCCCCTAATACTTAGTGTAGTTTCTGACACACCCCAGTAGACACTCATTTTATATTTTCCAAATGGTCAGTGAATTCATGTCATGCTTGTTGCCTAACATAATAATCCTAAATAGAATCTACTGAAAAGTTGTAGCCCAAATACTGGTATTTTTTTGCCTATGGTCATTGGGATTATAAGAGATTTTGACTTTGGTTTTGCTTACCTAATTTTTGAAAATTCTCTAAAAAGCTAGAAATACCTCCCAAGTAGTTATAATGAATCCTGACACTATTATGAAATGGTTAAAGGGATAATTTAATACAAGTTCTAAGTTTTCTGAAATTGCCTTATGCTTTAGGGCAAGATACCAATTTGGGGGCCATGTATATATACATGAGAGCAAAACAAGCTATTTGTGAAGTGTGAAGATGAAAAACACAGCAAACTATGCATCCTTTACGGCCATCAAGTTTTTACTTTACACTATTATTTTTAATTTTATCCTCAAGTGCCACTTTCATTTTCTAATATAAAATAGCACACTGGATAATATACGTATGTATACCCAAGAGTCGCTTTGCTGCACCACAGCCCATGGAAATAAATCCTGCCCCTTCCCACTCTCGGGCCCTTATCTTGCAAATCTCCGTTAACTACACGGAGGCATTATGCATATGGGAAGCGGCATTTGCTTCTTTATTACCACTTGGTTGAGCTCACTCAGGCTTTCCCTGCATGCTAGTCTCTGCGTGCAGTATGTAAAATGGAGCCTTTCCAAATCACACCCTCTCTCTGCTTTGGCGTGGGCTCGCCTGTTGCTCCCCCTGCGATTTCTCCTCAGTTTCCAAATACCCTCCCACTGGCCTGGCGGAGCGGCTCCCGAGAACAGTGCCCTCCCAGCAGCTTAGCGAACAGCTGGGTTTCCTACGCAGGCCTTTTGGTCATGAGCAACTGTGCGAACTCCAGCGACTCACACGCTCATAATTATGTGCACACAGGGACTCCCCATCCTGCGTTTGTTTTTTCACCTCCTGTTGTGTTTAAGCCATAAAGAGAGGACGTTTCCCCATTTTCTGAACCCAAAACAACCTGCTTGGGGCAGCAATCGCACGTCCCTTTTGCATGTTTCTGTTTTCCCCGGCCCGCCGGTACCGCTGGCTTTCAACCAAGGTTTAACCATAAGACTCCCATCAGAGCCCTTAAAGAAGAAAGGTTAGCGGCATGAGTACACTATATTAATAAATGAAACCCAACCTTTTAAAAATTACGCTGTCAGGAAAACCCATTAGGCTGTAAAAGAGTTGGAGTAAACATTAGATTTTAATATCTACTGCTGCTTAGATTTTTCTGAACTGAAAAATCCCTGGTGAGCACTTAAAACTTCATTACTTCACTGAAAGGTTGTGAAAGGCTATTTAAAGGTTTTCAATTTTGTTGAAGTCTAGAGGTTATTACAGCTGGAAAGAATACAAACCCTAATATTACAAGGAATGAAAGGAATGAAATTTATGTTCCCTGCAGTTTAATCCAGGCCTATTAGAGTCGCCGGTAAAAATTAGGGCAGGTTGAAAACTTTCCTGCAGGTTTGATGAGAAATAATATTTGGACACTATGAAAAGCATTGCTGCCTGTGTCCCACTCAAGGAAACGCTTTATCTCCCAGTTCTCTGCTCAGAAGTTATTTCAAGACCGACCTCTGCTTAAGGCCCCTTAGACAGCTTCAAAACTCAGAAACTTAGAGCAAAGAAAACTCACAAACACAAAAACTTGGTGGTTATGTTCTTTTTTTCCATGACTTCTTTTTTTTTCTTCTTTTTTTTTAAAAAAAAGACCCTATTTTTATTTAATGGAAGGAGTTTGTCTCTTCATTTTTTGGTATTGATTTTTTAAGCCAGCTAGCGTTAGATGTGTTAGGTCTGTCTTTCATTCTTATTTCAAAGCCTGTCTTGACTCTCTTCGGTCAGTCTGCCTGCAGTGACCTGGCTTTGAGCTTAATATAACATTATTACCTGTATGTCCTTCCATCTGCTCACCCACCTCCCGATCTATTCAACAAGTATGGTTGGCCCTGTGCTGGGCACTAGGGAGTCATGGAAAGTTCGCCGACTATTGCGAAGTGAACAAGGTAACAAGTTGTAGCATCGGATGAAGGAAGAGGGCCATTCTGGCTGGTGTGGAAGGTGTGTCCAAGGAGTAGTGAGCTCTCGGGGGGAAAACCTAACCTTACCGGCTGATAGGAAGGTTTCTTTGAGGAGGAGATAGTTGAGTGGGTTTTAAAGGATGGGTCGTGGAGCGAATGGGACAAAGGGAACATGGTACAGGAAATGTTTTCCTTAGAAAGGCACATGGGTGTGTAAAAGCACAGCATCTCATTCAGGTTCAGGTGGGGTGGAGTGGAGGCCTGGAAAGGTGGTTTGGGATGAATGGTGAAAGACGATTGTTGAGAGGTTTACAGGGTGGGTGGGGCAAAGGTAGGTTTACCACCCTGTATTTGATTTGGTTAGGACATTTTATAATTTTTTCTACCTGTAAAAGTATGATACATACTTATTGTAAAAAATTGAAAATTTAGAGCAGTTTAAAGGAAAAAATTGGAAATTATTCCTTATATCATCATGCTGGTGGAAATTGTTGCTAATATTTTGGTGTATTTCTTCCTATTCATTTTATTTCATGCTTAAAAAATAGTTGTTTTTTGGTATAGTTGAAATAAAATAATACATACAAGTCTACATATTGCTTTTTCAAATAACATCATACTATATATAATTCTATGTCACCCTTTCTTCACAATCATGATGTTAATGGTTGCATCATAAGGTGCCACAATGAATAAAACCAGGACTTCGTTGGTGGATTTTTTAAAAAAAGGTTCTGACATTATATATTATAAACAATGCTGTGATGACTATTTTCTTACATAAATATTTTCCTAATTTTTGGATTATTTTCCGAGGTTTGCTTATCAGATAATGTATATGAGGTGCTTGGCACAGTAGTTAGTTCAAATATTAGCAATTATTGTCAGAAATGAAACCATTGGGTAAAAAAGTAAAAATACTTTTAAGGTTCCTGATCCACATTAATTTTTTTCAAAATTATTTTAATGATGTGTTCTGCATGAGATACTGTGAAAGTCCTTCTTTCACTCTATCGTCGCTCACAGCAAATATGATCACAGAAACAGCTTTGCTGACTTGATAATGAAACATAGCATGCCATTGTTTGAATTTATATTTCTTTGAGTACCGGGAACGCCACGTAGTAATTCAATGCTCACTGACCTTTTGCATTTCCTCTTCTGTGTTCATGTTCTTTGACCATTGTTTCCAAAGGGTTTGGAAGCCCTGCTAGAAAACTGGGCCATTATCCAGGTGGCAGTGGAGAGTCACTGAAGCTTTTAAAGTTTTTGCAGTTACACAAAAGTGAGCATCTTAGCAAAGTCATCCATTGCTCTTTGATTATTAGCTCCATAATAACACTACTCACATATGGTTTTAAGGGGTATGGTGATAATAAAAAATAACAACATGATAATAATAATAATAGCTGCTAGTTATTACATGCCTAGTACGTCCCAAGATTTTCTAGGCCCTTCCAATATTATTAATTCTCTCCACACTACAAAGTAGGTCTTAAAATCTCTGCACCATAGCTTGGAGGTTAGGAGTACCCGTTGGTCATCTTTCCCTCTTCCTCACTCTATCCATTAGTGAGCTAATACAAGGGACCCATTGTCTTGTAATAAAATTTCCAGACAACTTTAAGGATATATGTGGGATCTGCCATACAACATATTTAAATGCTCAACTCTAACATACATAAAATATAAACAATTTTCACTGTTTATATATAACTGCACAAGTTGATTTCAAAAATGTTATTATTGTTGAACCTTTTTCATTAAGAGAGATGATTTACATACTGACGAATTTCAGAGGGAAGGGGGGTGGAGGGGAAGAGATTAACCAAAGAACTTATATATGCATATATGCATGCCCCCTGGACACAGACAATAGTGCAGTGAAGGCCTGGGGGGAGGGGGGAGTAGGGTGGAGGGGGTCAGTGGGGGAAAAAAGGGGACATCTCTAATACTTTCAACAATAAAGATAAATTTTAAAAAGAGAGAGATGATTTAATAAATGATCTGGGAAAATCTTTGTAAAGTCATTAGGTAATTAGGCTGTTTTGTTGCGGGGAGCCTCTACAATTTCCCCAAGAAATTTCCTCTCAGTTTTAAGGAAGATTTTGTGGCATATATCCAATTTTAAGAAAGACTGGACCTTTTCTAAATCAAGCAATGCAAAAAAAATAAAGGAGAGGGATTCGCAATGCTGGCTTTGAATTATGCTTCATCCCTCAGCATCTAATCACTTTTTCATTCAAAAGTATATATTGGATCCTATTAGGGGTCACAAATAGGTATATTCCTGAAACTTGTCTTCATAGAGGAGATAAACAAGTAATCCAACAACTCCTTTAGAATTTTAAACTACAATAAATGTTCCAAGGAAAACTACAGAAGACCTAAAGGAGTAGGAGAGAAGACAGCTCTGAGGGAGTAGTGTTTGGCCTGAGTTTCGAAGGATGAGTTGGAAACAGCCTGGCGTACGTTAGGGAGAAGGTGCTCCAGGGAGAGGTCTGGAAGCACAAAAACATGTGGAGTGTTTGAGGAACTGAAAAGATCAGTGTGGCTGGAACCTAGGTTAGGGGGGCAATAAAATGGAGAATTGGGAGGAAATAGATCATGCAAGCCCTTGTGGATGTTAACATTTCTGTATGTCTGGGAAGCCATGTGAATCAGCCGCAGCTAGGGAGACTCAAAGTAAACTCAGCTAGGATCTGTCTGAGGGAGCTTACACTCCAGGTAAAACGCTAGAGAATCAGACATGCCTTTTTAATTCTTTGCCTCTTTCCCTTCTTTCGTACTTGTAGTGCCATAGTGTAAGGATGTGAAGTGGGAGCTGCAGTGGCCATCCCTTAGCCATAATGGAAGCTACTGCTAACAGCACACTGTTGATGGCAGGAAAGAAAGGTGGAAAGATCCTACTTCTTAATGGCATCACGGAGATGCCATATCTGCTAGCTCTGGCTGAGTAACAAACCACCCCCAATCTTAACAGCTTAAAACAAGCACCATTTACGTAGCTCAGGATTCCATAGGTGGCAATTTGAGCTGGGCTCAGTTGGGCGGGTCTTCTAGAGTCAGCTGGTCTGACTCACGCATCTGGGGTCAGCTGCTGGGTCAGTTGAGAGTTGGCTGGTGTACAGAGGTGGGAAGAGTTAGTGTACAGCTGGGTAGACCTTTTCTATTCCACATGGTCTGTCATCCTCCAGTAAGTTGGTCCAGACTTATTCATGGGGTGGTTAACTAGAGGTCAAGGGTAAAGGTAGAAGTGTACAAAGTCCCTTGAAACCTCAGCTCAAAACTTGTCTGACATTGCTTCTGTTGCATCCTCTTAGCTCAAGACCGAGGTAAGGCAGTCCAGACTCAAAAGATGAAAATAGGCTCTTGATGGAAGGAGCTACCAAGAATCGGGGCCATGCCCTGGCCAGCGGCTCAGTTGGTTGGAGTGTCATCCCATAAACCAAAAGGCTGTGGGTTCAGTTCCCTGTCAGCACATACCGAGATTGGGGGTTCGATCCCTGGTCAGTGCATAGGGGAGGCAACCGATTGATGTTTCTTTCCCACACCAATGTTTCTCTCTCTCTCCCTTCCTCTCTCTCTAAAATCAATAAAAATATATCCTCAGGTGAGGATTAAAAAAACAAACAAAAGAAGAATTGTGGCCATTTTTTCTCATCTTGCTATGTAGACCACACATATCTTTATGGTTTAAACTATTATGAGGCAGTTTTTCTGTTGCTTTCCACCAGCACATTCTAACTGATTTGACCTGCCCTCGAGCTGACCCTCAGGCTGAGGATACAGCCTTTACTCTAGAGAAATTACAAGTTAAACTCTTTAACTTTCAGAACAAAAGCAGCCCGCCTGCTACTTGGAGTGCTGGTATGCTGAGAAAATTATCCTCCTTTCAATCAGCACCCCAGAAAATCTGCATCTCTGGGGCTCGTGAGCGATTGCTGCTTTTAATTGTCCTCCACGCAGCTCCTGTCAGGGATGAGCTGAGACCATCGCCATCCCACAGGGATTACCTCTTAAATTTCCTCCCTCTACAGTCTCTAAGCCTCCATTTATTCTGCCTTATTTTCCAGGTGGCTGTTCGCACTTTGGTCTCCCCATTAGACAGCAAGGTGCAGGGCGACCAAAACTACGTCACGTTCATTGTTCCCCCGTCCCTTCTTGCTGCCACACCTTCCCCGTCGCTAGCGCTGACCACTCTGCCTGGCACTAGCAGGTATGCAGAGTTCTGTTAAACTGAGTAACAGGATGAATGCTGATAATGACGTATTAAATAATTCCATCCCCTAAAGAGTCATTTCACTAACAAATATCTACTCTTAAAAATCAACTGTTCTAAGGAAAGGCAACAGGGCTCTTAGGAATTTATATCTCATTATGAGTGTCTTAATCGTGCTTCTAGCCTTTGTAAACCTGATGTCTTAGCATGTGTCCTACAGGCATATGCTGGACGAGCCTCATTTTGCACAGCCTGATAATATGCCTGGGGCACCTTGCTTGACCTCCTCCAGAGATCTTCTCCTGGGGTCATGTTGTTTCAATACAAACCAAACAATCCAGAGTCTATAACCCCACCCACCTTCCTTATTGGGCTCTCACACTCTGAGCCACTGTAATCACCCCAGGGAGAGGTACCAGATAACCGGGGATAGTGACTATGCTCCAGGGCCCACTGAAATTATTCAAACTAGCCAACCCCAGGCCAGCTTACTCTGTCTTGTCTTTTTCTTCCCACAACAAAGGCTCTTGCCCACAATTCCCCCCTCTCTTCCTTGTGACCTATCCCTATGCTTTCCCAAGTGGCTCTCCCACAGCGTGGTGGTGATGTGTACTCCCTCTCTTGGGATCTGTAACTATAATAAAATACCTTTTCAAGGACACTCATCTCCTGATCTGTGGGCTTTACATTATCTAAATAATAATAAAACCTATTAAAACAGAGCGGATGGTTACATATCTGGCCAATGTCCAACCAGAGTCTAAAGTCAAGAAATAAATGTTTTCTTTTTTCCTTAGGGGGACTGGAAATAGAGAAAGGTTTAAGAAAAATAGAATTGACGAGCTGTTAGAGAAAGAAGGAAAACCAATATTTGTCAGCAAATTGAGGAGCTGGATAAGAGCCCTGGGCACTTGGAGTAAGGGAGTGGAAACGGAAAAGGGAACAGAAAGGGAGAGGGGAAAGTATAAAGCAATTTGACCACTTTGCCATTAAGCCTTAAAGCACTTGCCGAACATATGAACCCAGGTTGGGAGGAGCTTGGTTCCTTCATTTCTCCTTCCTGACTTTAAAAACTCCCTCAGGTTATTCTCATGTATAGCTAAGGTTGAGAACCACTGTAGTAGAGCCTCCCTATGTGAAGTGGGGTCCTTGGACCAGGAGCATTGGGAGCACCTAGGAGACATGGTGTTCTGGGCCAGCTTGTACAGGCTTGAAAGTGCCTGTTGCACACATCTCTTTCCAACTACATGTTCATTGACATCCTGTCCATAGCCTGAAATAGGCCCTGGAGGGGGTGTAGTGGTATTTACACCATGGGAATTGGCAAATGCCCTTCTCACCCCTGACCCTAGAGCCAGTTGTTAAATATTTAGCAGCACACCACTTCTTAGGGGTTTATAAGAAATGTAGCCTCTTTGGCTCCATCTCAAATTTACTGAATCAAGTTAACACTTAATAAGAAGCCCAAGTGATTCATATGCATATTAAAGTAAGAGAAGCAATGATAAAATCCAAACTCTTGACATGGCATTCAAGGGCCTCCAAATACATCTTCATATCCTCCCACTACCCCTCTCCAGTCACACAGTATCCCCTCACTAAAAGCCCTCAAAGATCCCAGGTCCTCATACCTCCCCAGGTTTTTCCCTTAGCCTAGAAACCCATTTCTACCTTTCTTTGTTTTCACTGCTAAAATCAAATATCATCTCTTCCAACTGTGCAGGCAGATGTAATTATTCTGGTTTTTGTACTCTCCAGCTTGACACATAGAGCTCTCGTAGGGTAATCCTTTTATTTTATGGTCCTATTCCCTTTACAAATCAATCTCCAGGACTTGCAAGGTCCCCCAGAGGCAGGCACCATGAAGTCATCCCTGAATCCCTGCAAACCAGTACATTGTAGGTGCTCAGCAAATATTTGTTAAATCTAGAAATTGCTTCAGTGAGGAAATGTAACTGAAAAGTTCTGAAAAATCTGGTCAGTTCTGATAAATATGCATCTGGGACAAATATGAAAACCTCAGGAACTGGCATAAATGACAAAAAAAGGGGGGCCTTTTTTTTTTTTTTTTGCTACGGATTGTGCCTAAGTACTTAGGAATAGCTGAAAATTAAAGGCTATTGCTGCTTGTTTTGTTGAATAATACATTTGCAAACTGGAAAACTGCATGTCTATTTTATTTACCAGCACAAATGCCCATTTGCTCAAACACATAGCTGTTTGCAAGCAAATTTTGTTCCCATGCAAAACAAATGTAAATTTGGCATTAAACAAGTGCCAATTATTTCCTGAATGTGGAAGGGAAAGGCAGGGCGATTTAGCAGAGGGAGAGGCTCTGGACCAGGAGGCAGAGGAGGCAGCGTAGCTCAGCTGCACGGGGCTTTGTCATCACAACGAGCGAATGTTTAATCTGCTTAATTAGGTGGGCATTCACTGCCGACGAGCAGGGACCCGGGGTTCCATGTCATTTTCTGTCTCCACGAGATGGCTGCTGTGACCTTCGGCAGTCTCCTCTGCCTGCTGCTGAAAAATAGGAAGCTAATTTGGGCTTGTTCTCATGTTTCTTTCATGCGGTGGAGAGAATTCGTTTGATAAGCCCTGTGTCAGTTTTTATTGTGAGGCCTGATTACTGTGATTAATTTTCATACTACCAGTTACCATTTATGAAGGACCCACTAGATGCCCAGCGCTATACTGTGGAGCTTCAAGCTCCCTGTCTCAGTGGAAGTTTAACCCTCTCCGTGACCTTGTTAGGGTGAGGTGCCATTGGCCCTATTTTACAGATCAGGAAACTGAGGCTCAGTTTCAAGCCATGTCTGGGTGAGTGGAGAGTGTCTGGGTGAGTGTTTTCTCTAACCACCCCAGCCCATTTTTTCCCACTGCGCCACAGTTTCTCATTTTAGTAAAAACTACCTAGTTAATCCTTTCCGCAGCTTGACCATATCAGCAACTCTTCTGGAAAATTATTCCTTTCTCATGGCTGCCTTAGTGGAAAGAAGCAAAGCTTACTCTCCTGCACCTTTACCTGCCTTTATCCCCACCCCTCCTCCCTCCCCACCCTCCCTTCCTCCTCCCCTCTACCTCCCCACCCTGCTTCCCCAGGCAAGCCAGCAGCCCTTCTTTTCTGGGTATGTACCACCTCCTCCTGGAGGCTCCAGCTTGCACTCCCTCCCTCCCTCCCTGTCCCTGCCACACACACAAATACACTTTTTTTAAAAATATATATATCTTCATTGATTTCAGAGAGAGGAAAGGAGAGGGAGAGAGAGTTGAAACATCAGTGATGAGAGAGTCATTGACCGGCTGCCTCCTGCACGCTCCCGACTGGGGATCAGCCCGCAACCCGGGCATGTGCCCTGACCGGGAATCGAACCTCCATCTCCTGGATCCTAGGTCGGTGCTCAACCGCTGAGCCACGCCCCGTCGGGCCCACACATACACTTAATACTTACCTGTCCTCAGCCTCATGCTCCAAGCACTGCAGGAAACAATAGCAAATGTGAGGAACTGTTTCCTGCTTGGGTCCAAATGGGTTTCAAATGAGTTCCTTTTAGTTCTATAAATTCTTATACATTCAACAAAAACGTAACGAGTGCTAATTGGGTGCCAGGTACTGTGATGGGCTGTGGATACCGAGCAGTCACCAACACAGTCCCTGCCCTCGTGGCGCTACCTGAGTGCTTTCCACCCCCCAGCACTGTTCTGGGATCCGAAGATATAAGTAGCATCAGTCTTGGCACTGGCACTTGGGTGACCACAGACAATTGGAAGCTCATAGTTTAACCTTCACAAGTAGAAATATTAGTAGTTAGTATTTACGGAGCATTTATTATGTATAAGACACTCTCTTAAGACCTTTGTGGATATTACATTAACTGAATTTCACAACCTACCCCAGAGCACTGGCCTCTAGCATTATCCTAATTTTGTAAAAGAGGGAACTTTCGACAGGGAGAAGTAAAGTGACTTTGCAGCTACACAGCTAGGGAATGGTGGAGGCGAGGTTCAAAACAGGATATCTGAATTCAGAGCTGAAGCTCCTCACACACCATCAACCCCTCTCGACGACCTTAATGTGGAAAGCTCTCCCGAGTACAGATGTCCTCTGTAGATGTATTTATAAGGACAGGAAGCTGGCGATCGCCGGCGTGTTTAGCCAGAGGAGGATGCTAAGTGGACAGCAGAGCATCAGGATCTTGAGGAGCCTCAGGAACCTAAGCTCAGTAACCACTACTCCCTTCCCCAGCGCCAGCCTCTGCAGGGCCCTGGCGATATCTACCCAAGGCAGACTCATGCCAGGTGCCATACTTTTGTTATATATTTCTGCTCCTACTTTTGTTTTTTGTGTAGTCTCAACTATTTTTTTATTTTTTATTTTTTCCCCTCCTAGGTAAACACTCCCACTTATGTATAAACTGTACGTAATTTGAGGTGTTCAAAACACAAAGCTGAGCACAATCGGTGGCATTGTAAATCTCGGACTCACAAGCAATGAGCTCAGGTGCCAGGACCAGAGAGTTCCCTGGACCCTTCCTCCCCTTAATCACACGGGTTTCCATGGTGATGGGAAGGAGGAGGGGCAGGAGAGCGACTATAGGAGACTCGTGTGGGGCATGCACAGCCTTGGAGAGTGTCTTGGAGTCAGGCTTGAACTGGAGGCTACCTTGCTACCATGGCCTAGGATCACTCTGGTCAGTCTCTTTTATGTTTTCCCACAGGTAACAAAGAAACAGAAAAAGGGAAGAAAAGGTGTGATCCATGCCAGTAACACATAAGATGAAACACGGTGGTTCTTTCTGCAATATTTATTATGGCAACAGTAGCATAAATAGTACATTTCTATGACATAAATTAAAGCAAAAATAGTGAAATAAAAAATTGTGTAGGATCAGGCAAAGGCCAGATTTGTGCTTATCCCCTGGCAAGTTTATCAGATTTTACAGTGTAAGATTTGTACTTGGTTCAGATTGAGAACTTGACCCAAGGGCTCTAACCTATCTTTTCTTTGCCTGTCTTTCTAACTTTGTTATATGCTTTTGGTATCTGAGAACGACTTTAAGTCTATTTTAAGGAAAAGTAGAATATAAATAAATTAATTAAATATTATTGTGATAGCGCTTACTTCCCCTCTTACCCTCTTTAACCTGTTCTGGGTTTCAGTCATTTCCCTCTTCTCAGTAGAAGTTTTGCTTTCTCGGGTCTGAAGATTTTTTTTTTAATTTTTATCGACAGGAGTGAACAATTAGGAATTGAGGACAAGAAAATGCTTAAATTACTTGCCATTTGGTGTCGAGCTCCAGGTGAAGTCTGAGCAGGGGAAAGAGCAGTGCGGGAGAGCTGATGGCCTGAACCCAGCAGGAACCCGAGAGGTGAGCCTGGTGGCCGCGTTCCAGCAGCAGGACCAATTAGCCAGAGGCTGGCTGGGGGCTAGAGTCAGAGGCCAGGCTGGGAGCTGCAAAACTGGGAGCCAGGTAGCCAAGCTAGGCAAAGAGTAAACAATAAAGAAAGTGAATTCTAGAAGCAAGAGCCTGTGAGTTAGAGAGAAGGTGCTAGAGAGACAAAGGCAAGGTTTCCTGGGGTTCATTGTGCCTGCAACCGCATTTGCTTACAATTTCCCTTCACCATCGTGGTCCCCCTTTCCTGTTTCTTGGGGCCTCATGTGCCCTGGTAACATCGTGCAGCTGGGCTTTAGTCCACTGGGACAGCAGCTTCTCCCTTTTGTCTTTCTGTGGCTTCCATAGATTCCTCTTTCGGAAGCACTTTGACTTACGGCCAGTTGTAGATTCAATTTTATGAAAGTACACTCTTTGTGTCGACAGTTCCCCGGAGTTGCTAATAATGGACTGATTCCTCCAAATAGGATCCAAGTTAGCCTTTTGTCTCGCCCTTGCCCCTGTGGATGGCACATGAAAGCACACATTGGAAAGGAGCACTTTTCATCCCCAAACAGGCCCCAAGCAATTTCTGTGAAATGGTTGTCATTTTACAGCAAATGGGCCCAGCATCACTCATAACAGTAATAAAATCATTATGCAAAGCAGTGGCTTTTCAAGTGAGCCGATGGTTTTCTCTTTTCTTTTAGACATCAAAAAGAACCAGTTTCTACTACTGATTTCAAAACATACCACCCACCAGGTCTGCACTGAAAATTCAAACAGCTTATGCATTTTAGTCTCTGATGAAAACATCTAGCATCTATGTTTGTTCATTCATTGATTCATATACCCAAGAGACACCACATAGTGAGAACTATGATGCTATGGGCACTGGGTCAACTCCTTCACAATTTATTAAATACTAAGAAAGTACTATGTGTCAGTCACCACCCTAGAGTCCATGGAGCAAAAGATCATTCTGTATAAGTTCACAGGGGAAGAAAAAATAAGTTGAATAAAAGTTGCAATGGAGACATAAAGGCAGAAATGGACAGTAATTTCTGGGGTTTGAAAGAGACCAAGCTTTTGAAAGGGCTACTTGTTGACCTAACTCCTGATAACTTGGGGGGAAAAAAAACCCAACAATGAAGATTTTAGATTTTAGCAAAGGTAGACTGAAAAATTAAAGAAAACTTGCCCTTGAGCAACCAAGTTACTATTCCAGTAGAAAACAGAAGTCGTTGCTGGAGCAGAAGTACAGTCAGATAAAAAGTACAGGAGGTGGTGCTATGGAGAGAGAATTGATGCCCCAGTATGGTCAGGGAAGCAGACTTTCTGAGAAGGGACTCCAGTCACTAGGAAAAGAGTCACTGCCTGTCACTGTCCCCCTACAGCAGGGAACCATTGATAACAAGTACTCTTGCCTTAAGTAGCTAATGGATTAACAGAATTGCCAATGGGCTAATGGCATCTGGGGGCCATTCTAATACCAGATCATTTGTCACCTCAATACAACTTCTTAGAAAGACTCCATCACTGTTTTTTAACCAGTGAAAAGAACTGACAGCACCATCCCTAGGAAAGCTGGCCATTCCTATCCATAATAGCATGCTCTTGACATGTTGCCCATAACCAAGGACATGGAAAGTACAACAGAGTAGACCGGGGCCCTTCAGGCCAGGTAAATTTTTTTAAAGTTTTGACGTCTGCAAGATATGTCTTTGTCTTTTTTATTCTCTGATGAATCCTCAAGTGACTTTAACAATCTCTGGCACTAGAGAGTCACTTAAAAAGTTTTTGTTAGATTGAATTGAATTGAGGGGGGTAACCTAAGAGCACAGATACACCATGTTTAGAGCCAGACTAATTAGGTTTGAAGCGTGGCTCTACTGCTAACCAGCCTCCATTTTATCCTTTTGAAAATGGGGACATTCGGGCTGTTGAAAAGATGAGATGATTAGAAAATACTGGAAACACGTAAGCCAGGGGCTGGCACGTGGTAATGCTATGCCTGGCATGTGTTTGCTATGATTACAATTGCTCGTGTCTCTTAAGCAGTGGCAAGTCCTGAACCTGTGATTCTGGGACTCAACTTTTATATACACCTGTGGATCTCAGGGCACCTGGGCTTCAGCACACATTCTGTCAAATCTACTGCCTGCTGCACCTCCAGTTCTCCAAGCCATCTCCATCGCTTTCTGACACTGACCTTGCTGAGGTCTTTGCAACTCCCTAAACAGTAGATCTAAGGTTTCCTTTCAAGTTTCGTCTGACGTGGCTCTCTGGAGCATTTAAAATGCTCAACCAATATTCTTCTTCTCAAATTATTTTTCTTGGGCATTTTGAAGACTGTTCCTTTCTGGCTTTCCTCCTACCTTTCAGAAACCCCCTTCTTGATCACCTCGGCCACTCCTCTTTCTACATCACATTTACCTAAATAACCTCTGGGGTAGCAACTACTATTATTCCTATTTTGCATATAAGGAAATTGAGACTTAAAAGAGTTTTCTTGCTGAAACTCACACAGATAGTGTCTTAATCAGGTAATAAGGAACCTTATTTAGACCATTCTAATAAAGATACTGACATTAATAATAACCAACACATAGTTAGACATAATTCTAAAGCTTCACGTACAGTAAACTCTTTAATCCTCAAAGTGTCCCATGAGGAAAATACTATTATCCCATTTTACAAATGAGAAAATCAGAGTACAGTTTCTTAAGAATGTTTAGCAATTGGCTTTTATGCTGTCAGCCCTTTAGAAGCTCCAAAATATCCTTAAGAAGGGAGGTGACATGACCTTGTTCAATTTCTATAGAAACAGAAATTCTAGGAATACGGTGGAGAGACTGAGGGATGACTTTGGACACAGAAATCTGTTAGTAGGCTGATAAGGACAGTCTAGATTAAAAGGATGAATGCCCGAGGAAAGGGCATGGGAGAGCGTATTGGAGGGGAGGAATGTCTGAAGTCATTTATCGGATGTTGTCATCGAGCTTTGGGGACTGGAAGAAAGTAGGTGGCAGGAAGCAAAGGAAGGGTGTTGTTGAGATTCTTTGCATGAGAGACTTTATAGTGTTTGTTCAGCTACATTTTAAAATTTGGGTATTTAGCCTTTCAGACTGGCCTCGTGCCCTATTAGTCTTAATTAACTGGGTTCATCTGGAGAAGCGCTTCCCCCGCCAGTGGGCCGCCGGCCTCTGCTGCTTTCTCCAGCTGACGCTTGCTGCACGGCCACCTTTCCCCCAGCCCTGTTCTGGCCCAGGGAAGAGCGTTTCGGATGCTGGCTCAGTGGCCACTCCACAATTGCTGTTTAGTGACATGGCTCTTCGCCTTCTGCCAGACACCAGCTGCTGCCTGGCTGGGGAGAGAAGACTTAAAGCTGTTCTTGCTTGCATCAGCTCCTTCGCAGCATTGAACTCATAGATTTGATGCTCAACCCCACCCTCCCCAGCCCACCTGCACTTTCCTTGACAGATACTACAAGATCGCAGCTATTAGCTTCTGGCAAACATGGCTTTTCTAGAGAATTCTTCCTTCTTGCCTTTTGAAATGGGTAGCCAAGTTTGGAAGTTAACAAGTATGTATTGGGGGTCCATTAGGACCATGACAGACTCACATGAGATGCTGTAGATACGAAGAGGAGTGAGGCATATCCTGATCTTAAGGATCTCCCAGGCTGTTGGGGCAATCAAGGAATAGGGAGACAATTAAGATAGAGCATGATAAGTGCAATAGCAAGAAGTACAGGGTGTGCTGGGAGCACAGAGGGGGGAGGCGCTGTGACTAGCTGATATTGGTAGACTAGTAGGGGGACTGTTGAGAAAAGCATCCCAGAACACTTAGGCACCCGAGATGAGGCCACAATGATAGGAGAAGTTGCTTCTGTAAGAGCATAAGTGTGATGATGGGGCAGGTAAACAGGGTAAAGGAACATATCAGAATCAAGAAATAGTGCTGCGGGTTTAGAAACCAGCCAACAGTTCCATTGTCTAGAATGTAGGGTACAGGTGGGTGAGAGTGGGGACAGGTTGGGGGAATGTTGAGCCATGAAGCTGAAGGGAGAACAAGGTGATAAATAACATTCACAGGCTTGAATATCATGATTTGGAGTTTGTCACTGATCCAGAAGATGATAGGATGACCCTATCAGGGGTGTGGTGTGGTCATATTTAACTTCTTAGAAGTTTTTCTGCTGCACCGTGGAGGTTAGATTGAAAGAGTGATCAGGGAAACCTGAAGCTATGGCAGTTAGCCAACTAAGAGCTTTGGAAAAGTGAACAAAGGAAGGAGCATTAGGAGGAGCATAGAGGGAGAGGGGTTAGGGATTTGTTAGGAGGTGGGTTTGATGAGACTTGTTTATCGAATGGACTGGAAGGAAAATGGGAGAATAACAGTGTCCCTAGCTTCTTTCTTGGTAAATAGGGCTTGACCCTGCCTTTGAAAATAAGTTCCATGAAATATACTCAAGCACATTGTCACATTACTTCCGGAGACATGAAAGTTAATTTCCCTTCAAATCCTTGTTTTGAATTTTCTTTTTGGACTAATGTCTTCCAATAACATTAAGTATACTTTTGAACCTGAAAGGAGGGTCTGTCACTGGCAAAAATCAAGCATTTTGATGGGTTTTTATGGATTACTATCCGTGGCTACAGGAACCCTCGTTTCTTACAATTCAGGGAACTCTTCAATGTATAGCACTTTGAAAAGCATAGCTGTCTCCCTTGGGAGTGGATTATACAGGTTTTGACACATTTCTGTGATGAGAAAAAATAATTCTAAAAGCCTACGACATCTTCTCTCAAGCAAGACACCTATCAGCTAACTGAATAACCAGTCAGTATCCTTTCCCTCCCCAACTGAAATGTCATCCATCCTTCAGACACTACCTGAAGTCTCACCACAGCCCTGAAGCCATACCCAGCAACACCGGCAGCCTTTGGTTCCTTCTTATCTCCCTTGGTGTCAGTCCTGTCCATTTTGTCCACTTGTTTCATTAATTCAAAGACCTTTTGAACCTTACTGCGTGGCAGGTGCTGGCATAGACTTTGGGGATATAGCAGGGAATGGAACAAAGTGCTGAACTCATAAGAGCTTGCATTTGGTGGGAGAAGAAAGACAATGAGAGCGCCAACAAATAAATTCATCAGGTAATTTTAGAGACTGAAATGGTATGAAGAAAATAAAAAAGGGAAATTGTTATTGGGGCTGGAAAGGGCTGGGTGACTTAGACTGGTCAATATGGAAGTCTTGGGTGATCAGAAATGGAAGCCAGCCATGCCATGGCCTAGAGTTAATGTTTTCTGGATACAGATCATAAGGAAGGAACAAGTTTGGCTTGTCCGGTGTAGATGAATACTCGTGTATCTGGAGCATAATTTTTGTCCAGCTGACTTATTTTATTCTCTACTTTCCCATATTTGCTCTCCGTGGGTTTCCAGGCTAATTGGATTATTTGCATATATATTGTTTCTTGCTAAAGTCCTATACTCCTCGAGGGCAAGGGTATATCATAGACCTCATCTGTTTCCCCCACAACTTCTAGCACAGTGCTGGAATCATTACTAGGTGCTCAATAAATTCAATTGAATTTTCAGTAATAGGCTGGTTTCATAACATAAAGAGTGAACAAAAGAAATATCTACTGAACAACAGGATGACACTATAGCAAAGGTTCACAAACAGATTATAAATTGCTCCACAGAGACTTGAAGGGTACAGTTTCATTTTCGTGACTGCCATCCTCCCATTTGTTAAAGAGCAATCTGAGTTTAGAAAGTCGTTTTCCGTGACAGCTGTCCACATCTTTGAGACAGAGAGGAATTTGCCAGGATGCAGCTTTGGTAATTACAAATGATTCCGTTTTATGCTGAAAGGCAAGGGCGGGGAAGGAAAGACAGTTCATTTTCTGTATTCAACACCTAACTCTCTGGGGCCAAAGGCAGGGAGAAGAGCAGGTCCTAGAACTCTAAGTCCAGCAGGGAGCTGATGAGAGAGAGGGAGTCTGAACAATAAGCAGAAGGAGAGGACCTGGTGAGTGAGTGGACCCAAGACCAGAGGAGATAAGCCAAGGCAAGCAGGGCCAGAGGCACAGTGACAAATAACAGGAGCCCCAAGGATGAGAAGTGTAGTCAGACCCACAGCAGGCAGCTCTGGGTGCCCAGAGGATCGTCTTGGAAGTAGACCGCTGGGTGCCCAATTAGAGGCAAAGCATCATTTTTATCTGCATCCTTTGGCAGACTCAAGGATGCGCATTCTGTCCAGACAGCTCCCGACGTGATCCTTTATTTCATGTCCTTGTCTATGCTGATGAGGTGCCACATTTCCGTTGCAAAGATCTTTATGGCTGTGACCCTGCTGCCATGGCTGCACCTAGGAGCGCAGCGTCATTGACAACTGCTCGCTCCTAGAATCATGATCTGGAAGTTCCCCCATCCTTCATTCACTTCTTTTTTCGTTCAGTACTTTAGCCCAGCATTTTACCTGTATTGTCCCCATTCGCTCATTAGTTCAACAAATATTCTAATAGCCTACTATAGATCAGATACTGTTCTCGGTGCTGAGAATATAGTGATCCAATAGCCAGAGTCCTATCCATAAAAGACAAGAACGAACAGTTCATAGAAGAGAACAATGCATATACATATATAAAATCCCTTTACATAAGAAAGGAAGCTCCACTTCACTCATAATCAGAGAATGCAAGCAAAACACCTCACCGAGACACGATTTTCACTTTTCTGTTTGGCGAAACATTTACTGTTGGCAAGACTGTGGGAAAACAGCATTTTTACACGTGGCTGGTGGAAGCATAAATTAATACACACCCCGTGGGAGGCAATTTGGTATCATCTATAAAAATTATGAATATGTGTAGCCATTGAACTACCTTGGGGAATTTAGTCTATATCAATATTTGCATGCAGATAAAATAATGTATGTACAAAGTTAACTATTTAATAGGACAAATAGAAAACACCCAAATGTCCCATAAACTATGGTATAATTATAGAATGGAACTCTAGGTGGCTGTAAATCAACAATCCCCATAATCTAAATCTCTAAAACAAAAGTAAAACAAGGACTTTATGTGCTGCGGGGGTAGATCCACACAGAAGAGCAAGGGCCCCAGTGGGGTAGGTAACCTGTGCCCTTTTTGGCCAAATAAAAGAAGAGGAAGCTAAGAACATCTACATTCCTATTTGCTGTATTTGTATAGGGAAGCTGGGAAGACGCACAAGAGCCTAATAAATGAGGCTTTCTTCCCGAGAGGGGTAGCTGACTGGATGAGGGGCTGCAAGGCTTTTAAATGCACATTCAAATTATTTGATTTTTGGAACATGAAAGAATTATTTAATCAAAAATATTATACAGTCTTTGTCCTCTCAGCGCTTTTTTAGTCTAGTTGGAGAGACAGAAAATAAAGACACAATAAGTGTATAACGTAATGTCTAATAATGACAAGTAGTAAAAATGAAAAATAAAGTCCAGTAAGGAGATGAAGAGTGGCTAGAGGTGCTATGTTATATCTTTAGTCAAGGAGGGCCACTCGGAGGAGGTGATGTTAAAAGAGGAGGCAGAATGAAGTGAAAGGGGGCCCTGCAGATATCTTGGGAAGGAGTGATCTGGGCAGAAAAAGCAACAGCTGCCAACACCGTGCGGTAGGAGCACACCTGTTACACTAGTCTAGGCACAGCTCAGGACTTTTGGACACGCAGCAGGGCCAAGACCGTGCAGGCCTTGTGGGTCTTGGTGAGGGCTTTGGATTCTGTTCTCTGCGTGGCTGGAAGACAATGGACTTTTCGTTGTCTTCCAGTGCTCTGCCGGTCCTTCCAGTCCTTCCTCTGCTCTGGGTTTATTTGCCCCACCCTCACCCCCCGCCCCCGACCAGCCAGGGTGTCATGATCCGCAGTAAAAATACTCCCTGTCTTTTGCTGCTCTCTTTGCTGATCTTCAGCCTTGAACCGATTCCACTGTTTGCTTCCCTTTCTCTGGTGGCAGCGCTAAAGATGGGCCCTGCCCAATGCTGAGGCCCCCGTCGCAGATTCATGTTCTCCGTGTCCCGAGAGCCTTGCATGGCACACAGGGCCTCGCCGGGGCTCCATAAATGTGCCCTGAAGGCACTTCACTCCTATATGCTTTTCAACTATTGCAGACAAGCAGTCGATTCTTGATTGGGTGCAAGGGGATAAAACTTGTTTTGCACTTGCATGAATCTGAAATAGATCCCAGGGGGTAAAAATGGCAACTGCATGGTGAAGTGTGTCTAATGATAACTTTTCAATGGACTTGTCTTGATGAATGAGGTCCTTCATTTGTGCAGTCACTAGAAAAATGGGGGGAAAATGCCTATTTTCTCGCAGTCTACTTTCAAAGGCACTGCCTTCTCATTATGAATAATGAAATACCACTCGGAAAGAAGGGCAAACTTCAAATGACTAACTTCCAGCTTTTAAAGCCTACCATTCAAGTGGAGAGTAAAATATGCCTTTTATAAAACTGATGTTATGATTTCACTTGGGTAATTTAATACTTTGAAAAGTGGCAGTGTTCTTGTTCAATCTCTGTTTAACGAGTCTGTTTGAGGAGTCTCCTTGCTGAGAACATTCCAAGGGTTTGTTTTTTAATGGATTCTTTCTTTCTTTCTTTCTTTCTTTCTTTCTTTCTTTCTTTCTTTCTTTCTTTCTTTCTTTCTTTCTTTCTTTCTTTCTTTCTTTCTTTCTTTCTTTTTTTCTTTCTTTCTTTCTTTCTTTCTCTTTCTTTCTCTCTCTCTCTCTCTCTCTCTCTCTCTCTCTCTCTCTCTCTCTCTTTCTTTCTTTCTTTCCTTTTGAGAGAGTTGATGTAATCAAGTAATATATATATAAAAAATAAATATGTTTCCCATGAAATTATAACACAAATTTCAGAGAGTGACTTAGTATAATATTTATTTTACACTAATAGGTAATCGATACATTTCTATTAAAGTGAATTAAATCCTAGTGTTCATTGTACTTACAGTGCAAAGATCAAAGTCTTTGGAATTAAATGTGCAGGTTTTTGTCAGAGCTCTAACTATTGCAAAATATATAACCTTGAAGATACCTGCCGATGTTCTGTGGGTATCCCTCCTCCTTCTGAGCCTAGTGACAGGGTTTTAACAGGATTAGGGGTACATGATGTGAGACTAATATCACTATTTAACTGAAAGTCCTCCTGGTCGATGCTTTGAGGGTGAAAAAAAAAAAAAGAAAGAAAGAAAGAAAAGAAATGACTGCAAGGAAAGATTTAAAAAAATAATAATAAAACCTAAAAAACTATTAAGAGTAAGAAGAGATTTGAGCAAGGTAGCTAAATACAAGATCAAGTATAAAAATTAATAGCAGTTTCTACAAAAGCAATATGCATCCAGAAAATTTAATTGAAATAAAAACCATCCACAACAGCAATAGGTACAAAGAATTTTAACTTCAACAGGAATATGCAAGACTTTTATGGAGAAAATCTTAAAACTTGAATAAAAGAGAGGGAAGATGTTCTGAATAAATGAAGAAATATTTTATGCTCTTGGATGGTTTTCTCTCTTAAGAAGATGTAAATCCTCTCCCAGATTAGTCCACACGTATGCAACCCCCATAAAAATCTCATTTTAAGGTTTTGAAGAGCCAAGTAAACTTAGTGTAGAATTCATATGGGAAAACAAATGTTCCCCAACAGGCAAGGCAACATTGTTGAGAAAGGAGGACTTGTCTTTCTGATACTGAGACATATCGCCAAGCCATGGCCAGATGTCAGTGCTCCCTGGCTTATCGATGGAGTTGAGGTGAGCACAGTCATAATCTGATGGGTTTTTTGGACTGTCCTGTTGTGCTGTGTATGTGAGCTGTGGCACCCTGATCTCTATGGAAGAGCAACAAGTCAAGAATAGTTACAATATGCCTGGTGAAGAGAAAATACGTGGGAGTGTGGCATACTTATGTGAAAACTTATGCTCAAGCATTAGTCATTAAGGTCGTGTGTCATATTGCAAAGAGAGACAGACGGATCAATGGAGAGGAGAGCAGAGCTCCTCAAGCCGACTCTCAGATACATGCAAACCTGACCACAGTGGTTCAGCCTCAGGAATAGTCACGGAAATGCAATTTAAAAGCATGTCCATCAGTAGGGAAATGGATACATATTACTAAATTCATGCAATGAAATATTCTAGAGAAAATGATTAAGCTACAGCTACCTAATGCAGGGAATGTATCTTATCAATATCCTTTTGAATCTAATAAATATTGGGTCTGAGCTATTTTTTAAAAGAAGGCATGAGTGTTTCAGGGTGGAGAACTTGAAGTCTGTCCTGTAGGACTGCATGGATGGACAGGTAGGCCTGAATCGGCGTGCTCAATGTGAACTGTGGGATTTGGGGCACTCAGGAAGAAATCTTTTACCTTAAATATCTCTCATAAATTAGATACTAAAATTGAGATTCTATTTTGTGGCTTAAAGTGGCTGGAGGAGGTTTGCTTCCTTAAGTCAAAGAAATTATGGGGCCTGGCTATGTTTCCAGGGGGCGCAGAAGGCATTTTCCCACTGCACAAATTTGGGAGACAAACAAAAGTGCATATGGCCATACCTTATAAATCCTGTTTGCCCAACCCACCTCATAGGTGGTTAGGAAAATAAAATGAGATGAATATAACATAGACCTGCCTCATGGGCAAGTGCAACCAATATGAGCTCATATAGTTCCCATTACCTTATTGCAGGATGGAATTACAAAGTGATTTATTATTTTCTTTGCACTACTATTAGGAGAATTTATATGTGCATGTACATCTAGCTAAAGTGCAATTATTGAACTTAGGAGAATTAACTTTGCTAGATTTACAATCCATGAGAAATTGCACGTATTGAAGTTTTTACTGTTTGCCATGTTCAGACAATTTGCTTAGTTGAGGGCAGCCATCAATGGCATACGCCTTCCTGAGGAGGGGAACTATGGACACAATAGTCACCAAGTGCAAGCTGCCACTACAGACTGATAGCTGACCTTCATTCTTTATTTTCCTTGTTGACAGTATTACAGGTGTCCCCCACATCCCCCCTCTTAAATGCAGCCATCATTTTATTTTAAACGTTTCTTTCTAAGTTATGTCTTCATTTACTTATTTATTTACTTTTTTTATGGGGAGAAACTAAGGGCTACTTGTGAAGTTCAGAATTTGAAACTTTGGCGTTAGGTTTTATGTCTTATTTTGCTAAAATAAGTTTGGCCCTAACACAAACAAGCAAACAAAAACAAAACAGAGATTTGGAGCAGAGGCCAGGCCCCCAGTGTGAGCCCAATACTGGATCACTGAGTAGAGTCAGAGACCTGATGAGAAATGTCAAGCATTAATAAGTTTTAAAATAAATTAAAGTAGAAATTGGGGATACTAAATTACATCAGTCTGTCCCTATGGGATGACATTGAGAATCTTCGAGGAAAAGGGGACAAAAAAGATTTGGAGTGATTTATGTAATAAGTAATTTCAAAAGAAAAATGAAAGCCTGTTAAAATGTAATAGAAGAGAATGTATGTTTTATGTAGTCTTCCACCAAATGGGAACTTGGCATTTCATCTCTACAGGGAAAACAATGCTTGATATGCAAGTATTGGAAACGAAATGTAGCCGGGTGATGTGCATTTGTTTGTGTTACTGTCTTACCTCCTCCCTTGAAACTTCACTTCTATGCCTGATGTGTCTTGATTATGCTCATTTTGAATCTTGATATCATGGTGCATAGGATGGAAAAAAGACAAACCTCTGTGTTTGTTGATGACCCGGCTCCACGATGGAAAAGAGAAATGACACTTTTATGTTTTACGTATTTCCTATAACCCAAAGTGTGAGTTTTCAGCTGTTACTGTCTTATAGAAGCACATATTCCCCAAAGAGCAAATACACTTCCATTTTGTACTCGCTGAGACGATCTGCTGATTTTGATCAACCCCAGGTCCCGTGTCTGGCAGGGAATTATCCAGATGATCGCTGTGATTTCGGGCCGTGCCCAACACAGGAAAACCCAGCGCTAAGCCGCCTCCGATTTATTCACCGCTCGCTGATCCTTAACCCGCCTTTCGACGGCAGCGCACAGCCAAAGCCCACGCCTCGGCGTTACTGCCGCCGAATGTCGATGCTGTGATCTGTCTGTAATTAGAGCCACTCCAAAACCCATCTCTTCTTTATCTCCTTCCCTCATGAACTTTACAGAATAAACATGCCAGTGTTATTCTCACCCTCAAACAGAAACCGATCTATACCACATTCCCCGGTGTAATATATATTAGCTTGTCACCATGGACGAAATTTATATTTACTTAAAGATGCGTTGCTCCCCACCAGGCTTCTCAGGTCTGCAGTAAATAAAAATGCATGCCTGTTTAGGCATTAAAAAATGGAATCGTTCTGAGAAATATAATCCACTTACACACGAAAAGTAATGGAATAAATGTACCATATGCCAATAGTGATGTGCCTCGAAGAATTATGAGCTCCATTTTGGTGAGCTTGCTTTAAAGTTCATTGACATTATAACCCATATATTTATTGCTGGCCCGTGAACAAAGCCCTAGTCCCAGGTTTCTGATAGCGGTGTAAAAGAAAGGCATGGCAGAATCATGCTGCGTGCCATTAAGCATTATTTTTTAATTATGGTAAACTGCCTCTCTTATTTTATTTCTTTTTTTTTTTTCTATTTGCTTTGGAGTAATTTAACCTAAAAAATTTCATGAATAAAAAGTTATTTTAATTTATCTGGACACATCAACATGAAGGCAAGTCTGTCTATAAGAAATCCCTTTATGTTCTTAATTCAGATTAGAGAAGCTCTCTTAAGGGGTTATCAATTTGAGGATACCTATTAAAAATAGCAGAATAGAACAGATTCTATTTTTCTACAGCCATTTGTGTTATTTTTACACTCTACTAGAACCATGTGTACAGTAGGAGCAAAATAAATGCCTGCTTCTGAGAAAAAAGTATTAAACTTCCAACATGTTACATTTTCTCTTTAGAGTTTACATAGTTTAATAACTAGATTTTTGTTTTTTAAATTATGGTTTGAAATAACCCAAAGCAGAAGTCAGCACAGGATAACAAAAATCCAAATGAAAAGTTAAATCTAGAGTTGGATACAAGAGATTATGTATTGTCTACCCTAAGTACTGTGAAATGTAATTAACTCTTCAGGAAAAAATAAAAGGAAAACTCATAACAAACAAAAAATGAAACTAATTAGAAAACAGAAAGATTTCCTAACCACAGGCTTCAAGAAACTAATTATCAAAGGAAAACATATTAATGTTAACAATATCCATTTAACCAAGGTATCTTTTTAAAGTGACATTTACTACAATTACAGCAATTAAACTAAATGTCAGATTTCCTTTTGGAATTAGATTAACTAAAATTTTGTTTTTCTTTGAGTATTTCATAAGCCAATTTTCATCAGTCAGTTCTTAGAGGAGAGTGGAATACTGTTTTATCTTACAGCTTATAACTTGCTTTTATATTACTGAAACTCACATGAGAAGTTAGAAATACGTGAAAGAGTGGGTACCTACAATTCTCTATACAGATGCCATGTGTTTATCATGCAGAAAAGTATTCATTCACTCAGTTTTTATTGAGAACTCACTATGCCAAAAACTGTGCCAGGAACCGAGTATATACTGATGAATGAGACAGGCAAGGCCCCTGCTCTCACTGAGCTGAAATTCTGGTGGTGGGGGGTGGGGAGCCAATGAGTAAACAAGTACGGAAAGGCATCGCTGGTTGCGTTGTGTTTGAGAAGGAAATACATAGGGTGCTTTGGTAAAGAATAAAAGACGGGACCTTACTTAGATGTAGTGCTTAAGGAAGGACTCTCTGAGTCAGTGGCATTTAAGATGAGATTTGAAGGGTAAGAAGCTGGTCCTTTGAAGCCTGATCCAGGTGGAGGGAGCACCAAGGATACTGGTATGGAGGAAGCTAAGAGCTTGTGATGCACCAGCAGAAGGCCACCTGGCAGAAAGGGAAGAGAGAGGGGTGGGCAGAACAAATAGCTGAAGAGCTGATCGAGGTCCTGATCGTGCAGGGTGAAGGGCCTGTAGGTGATGATTTTATTCTAGGAGGACGAGGAAGCCACGGAGGCCTTCTTACAAGAGAGGGGAGTGATATGAATGAATTTAAGCTGGGCGAGATTACTCTGGCTACTTAGCAGACAGTGTCCTGAGTATAAAGGCAGAAGGGAGGGATCAGTGAGGAGATGCTGGTGTGGCGAGGAGGGGCATTTGGGCTTGACTTGAAGTGGCGCCGATGGAGATGAAGAGAAATAATGGCTATGTGATAGCTTTCAAGCAGAATTGACTAGATTTACACCAAAAGCTTGAATGTGAACAGTGAGGGCAGGGGCCAAAGGGAATCCCCAGGTCTCAGACTGGGTGTCTTCCTCACTTGCAAAGGAAACAGACACACTTTTCCTTCCCAGGAAGGAAATTACATGACATTAGTGTTAGGTGAGTGGATGTAAGATAACTAATGTATTGATAATTTCAGAAGAACTGTGACAGATATGTGTTATACTATAAAGAATGAAAGCACTGTGCATTTTAGTAAGTAGGGCATTGGTCCTCAATTCTACTATTTTCTTTGTTACTTGGCAAATGACTTGATATGTTTCTGTTAAAATTTCTTTTACCGTGACATTATTATCATAATGTCAAAATCATCAAGCTATTGTGAAATTCTTACAATAATATATATGAAAGTGTAACATGGGGAACTAGGAGAGAAATAAGCTTTACTAAAATATTTCAATATGGTTTACCAGGATTCCAAATCGGAGTGTCTTATTATGTCAACATATAAAGGAAGCCTTTATATCAATGACTAACAAGTTTTCATATTCAGTTTCTCTACCAGCAGATAGTCTCTTACTGCCTTTCATTATGACAAAAAGCATTCATTGCAACCAAAATGATAGTAATTAGCTTCATTATTTTGTGTGGTGAAAATGTTTTGCTAAATCCTTTTTAAGAATATTATAGTATGAATAAAATGTTTTATGTTAGTGTGTGTAAAAGTGCATTTAAAAATTAATCTATTATGGGTTTTTTTTTTTTAGAGGAAAACTTTTCTCTTTTACCTCATTCTAGACACACACTATTTAATGAACAGCCTGATTTTCAATCCATTGACATTTTCTACTACAAAGTAAAAATAGAAATTAAAATAGAAAGCACTCTTTGACAGCCAGAAATAATGATCATCTGAATGAAAAATATATTTGTGTATGTGTGTGTGTAATCCAGGCACAGCAGAGTGCATAATTTCAAAAGGGAGAGGTCTTAAAGGGAACATAATTCTATGTTGGACCAAGTCTTTATGAATATAACACCATTAGCTAATTATACTGTATGCTGAAACAAATTACAGAAATCTATTATGTGAAATAAAACTTAGTATTGAGACATAATTTCAACATACTGTGGAGAGTTAATTATTAAATATATTATCCATTGCACAAAAACACAGCGTGGATAATGTTTTTGCAGGGTGCTAGTGTGAATGACAGAAAGCAAATGTCATCCTCAGCCTGTTTCACATAGATAAAATCATTTTATTAGGTTTTACATATGTGGTATACCTTTTTAAAAATATAGAAAAAGTAATATATTCTCATTGTTTAAAATTTATATATATATAGAAAAATATTACCAGTAATCTCTGTTCTCACCATTTCATGTTAAAATTTTGTGGTATTTTTTCTAGATATTTTATATGAATTGCTCCTATATTTTTATAAATTATTAAATAATTAAATTTTTATAAATTAAAAATACAGGAGCAATTCATATAGTGCCTATAATTTCCTATCCTCCTTCCCCCACTTCACATTGTATTGAGAAAAATTCTTCATGTAATATATTTTTAGTATGAGTTTATTTCCTCAGTTCTGTTGGAATTTCATTAAATTTATTGATTTATTTGTATGAAATTAAAACCTTCATAAGGCACATCATTCCTACCCAGGCAGACACCATTTTATTCTTTGTTTAAATCTTTTTTTAAAAATCTCAATGGCATCCTTTTGTTTTGTTTTGTTTTGTTTTGTTTTGTTTTGCATAGGCCATGCACATTGCTTATTCAGTTCACTGCTAGGGTTTTTCCTTGCCATGTGGATAAAAATTGTTATTTTAATTTCTTACTGGTTATTGCTGGTAGAGAGGAAAATCTATTTATTTTTCTATTTATTTTGTCTGCAGCCACCTTATTAAATTTACTTGTTGACTCTTGGGATTTCTAGGTAAAAAATGTATCATAGGCAAATAATGAATTAGTTTACTCTTTTCAGGTATTTGTATCTCATATACTTTTCTTGACTTATTGCATTAACAACAGTTCCTAGAATAATGTTAAATTATAGCTATGATAGTTAGATATGATATTGCCTGCTATTTTTATATAGTTATTCTTTATTTTATTAAATAAGTCTATCTCTATACTTTACTTATATGAATTTATATATTTAAATTATAAAGAGTTGTTAGATTTTTATCAAAAGATTAGCATGCTCATATGCTAACTTACCTATGATCTATAATAATAATGTTAAGAATAAAAATAGCCAAAATATAGTGACAGTTAATACTTGCCAGATACTGAGCTAAGCATTATGTAAAATACCACATTTAATTTTTATAATAACTCTATTAGGTAAATACTATTATTATCTCCAACTAACAGTGATTGAATCCACACTATAGACCTAACTTTCTAATAATAAAGTATGCTTGCATTTGGGACATAAGCCCCACTTTTTTGTAGTGAATTGTTTTTGTTTTTTTGTTATATTACTTGGCTCTATTTACTAGTACATTATCTGGGATTTTTATAGTTCAAGCAATGCAGACATTTGCTAATAGCATTACAGATACTTAATTTTAGTCACAACCCTATGAGAGAAATATAATAATCTCTATTTTCCAGGTGAAGAAACGGGCAAAATGAGAGCATAAAGGGGTAAAGACATTTTTCTAACGTTGTGTAGCTAGTAATCAAGCCAAAATTTGAACCCAGGTGGTAGAAAAAGAAACAAAATCCTGTGTCCCCATCTGTGTTAAAGCCTTAATCCCCAGTGTGATGATATTTGAAATTAGGCCTTTGGGAGGTGACTAAAACATGAGGATGAGGCTCTCATGATGGGATTGTGCACTTATAGGAAGAGATATGACACGGCAGAAGTTGTTTCCTGTTTTTTTCACTCTCTCTAATATGTGAAGATACAATGAGAAGGTAGTTGTTTATAAGCCAGGAAGTAATCTCTCACCAGACACTGGATCTGCTGGCATCTTAATCTTGGACTTCCCAACCTCCCAAACTGTGAGAAATAAGTGCTTGTGACTTAAGCCACCCAGCCTACAGTATTCTGTTGCAGCAGCCTAAACTGACTAAGACACGCAGAAAGGAAAATACACACATTATAAAGCATATCAGGACCATTAGAGGTATGGAATGTGGAGCTCCTGCTTTTTCTTATGGATCTGTAGGAATTATTTACATATTTTGGATATTAATTCTTAGTTGGTTTTATGAATTGCAAATGTGTTCTCCCACTCTGGGCTTGCCTTTTTACTCTTTTAAATGATGTCATTTGGTAAATAAAAGTTTTAAATTTTAGTACAATCAGGTACTTTTTGTGACCCATTTAATTTTTTTATTTTTTGGCCTATTTCAAGTCACAAAGATGGTCTTCTATGTTTTCCTCTAAAAGCTTATTTCTTACCTATCAAATTTTGATCGGTAATCCATCATAACTGTTTTTGTGTGAATGATTTGAAGTAGGAATAAAGATTAATTTTTTCCCATATGGATATCTAATTGAGCCAGCATCAGTTACCAAAAAGACCATCCTTTCTCTACTGCATTATAGTGTTATCTTTGTCACAAATCAAGTGATCATATAATTGCAAATCTGTTACTGGATTCTCTATTATTTCCTTTCAACTATACCACACTGTGTTAATTACTATAACTTTATGTGAAGGCATAATTTCAGATAAAGTAAGATTTCTGCTCTGTTTCCTTTTTCAAGATTGCTTTGGGTGTTCTTGATCTTTACATTTCCATATAAATATCAGAATGAGCTGTTCAATTTTCACACACATACATAAACATCTTGCATTTTGCTTGGGATTAAACTGATCTCACAGATCAATCTGAGGAAGATTGGTACCTTTACAATATTGAGTCTTTCAATTTATGAATGTGATATATTTCTCCATTTCTTAGGTCTTTTATTTTTTAATTGATATTTAGAGAGAGAGAGCGGGGAAGAGAGAGAGAGAAAAAAACATCAATTTTTTGTTCCACTTATTTATGCATTCATTGGTTGATTCTTGTATGCCCAGAGATTGAACCTGCAACCTTGGTGTATTGAGACAACTCTCTAACCAACTGAGCTACCCGGCCAGGGCTTAAGTTTCTTTAAATTTCTCTAAACATTATTTTGTTATTTTCAGTGTAGAGGTTTTGCATTTCTTTCATTTTAAATCAGCCTTGTACCTAGTGACCTTGCTAAATTTACTTTTAATTCTAATGGTTTATTTATAGATTAAGGTTTTTCTTCATATAATTATTTCTAGAGAAATAATTTCTAGAGAAGTAATTATAATAGTATTTTCCCTTACAATTCTTATGCATATTGTTTCTTTTTCTTGCCTTATTGTACCAGCTAGGACATTCAATATGATGTTGAAAAGAAATGGATTGTCTTGTCCTTTTACTGTTCTCAGGGGAAAACTTTTAATAATTCATTATTAGGTATCATGTTTACTAATGATAGGTTACTGCTAATTTGGTAAGAATTGATTAATGTTGAATTATTTAGAATGCTTTTTCTGTGTCTATTGATATAATCATATATAGTATATTTTTCTTTTTTCTGTTACTGTGGTCAGTTATATTAATTAATTTTTGAATTTTGAACGACTCCTGCATACCTGAAATAAGCCCCACTTAGTCATGATGCAGTATCCTTTTCATGTGTCACTAGGTTCACTTGGCAAATATTTGTTTAGCATTTTCCATTGATGCTCATGAGATATGTTGGGCTGCTATTATCCTTTCCTTTCCTTTATCAGAGTTGTCCAGCCTCATTAAATGACTTGGAAAGTGTTTCTCCTTTTTCTATTTTCTGGATGGGAGAGTTTTTAAAATAAGAACTGGTTTATTTTTCCTTAAATGTTCAAAAGAATTAATTGGTGAAGCCATCTGGGACAGTTCTTCATTTGGTTTACTTAGATTTTGTGGGAAAGTTTTTAATGATGGATTGAATTTACTCAATAGATATTGGGCTATTTAAAACTTCTCTTTCTTTTGTCAGTTTTGGTGCATTCTATTTTCTAAAGAATTTTTACATTTCATATAAACTGTCAAATTTATTATCTTAAACCTGTTCATAATATTTTCTTTTTAAATGTGTATTTCTGGACTGATGGCTCCTATTTTATTGTTGACTATTTGTGCTTTTTTATTCTTTTCATCCTTAAGTAGTCTTGTCTGGGGTTTATTAATTTCATTAATATTTTCAAAGCACCAACTTCAGGCTTTATTGTAGAACTGGCTTTACTGTATGGCTCTGTTAAAAATGATCTTCTCATTTGCTTCATTTTTAAATGTAACTATCACAAATCCATGCATCAGACTCTCTGATAAGAAATGTAAGCTCTCTTTAATATGATGAAATACTTCAGGTAATTTATTTCTTTCATGTTTTCCTTTGGAAAGTCTCCTCCTGGGCCCTGTTCTGCTCCAGTATGGAAAAGCTGATTTAGAATCGCTACCTTGCTCTTATTTTAGCAATTCTGTTCTCCATCATCCTAGGCATGCTCATCATTGCTTTCTATGTTGAACTCATTTTGGTTTGGATCTCACCTATTTTTCTTTATTTACTTATTTATATTTGTGGAATATTTTCTGGTAGCTTCTTAAAAGTGGGTTAGGTGTAGGTAAACATTTTTGGGGAGAGTTCATATCTGAAAACATATTTACCCTCAGACTTAGAATGAATAAAAATTCTATCAGTAGCAAAAAAGTAAAAGAAGGCTGACCACAAGCTTTAGTGCTCCATTGACTTTGAGCCAGTAAATGTTAAGTGGCTCGAGTTAACAAAGTTAAAATCTAAGTAATTTTGTTAGAAAAGATTTACAAAATATTTGATGGAAGAGGTGTTTTGTCCACGATATGTAAAGAGTTCCTAAAGACCAATAAGAAAAAGACAAACAAACAAAAAGAAAACAAAAAAAGAAGAGAAAAAGAGCATGTGGTTTAGGTAAAAAAACATTTGCAAATTACTCAACCTCACAAATAAAAAAAGAAGTCTAAATAAAACAAACAATAAGATGTATTTTGGTCTTATCAAATTAGCATAATATTTAAAAGTTAATAATATCAGTACTTATAAGGGTATGTAGGAACAGGTATATACTTTTTAAAAGGTATATTAGAGTATTAATTTTTTTGAAAAAATCAAGCTTTCTAGAAAATTTTTCTTATAGAACTATTTTCACATTTTACATATAAATACATAAAAGAATATTCACTGCAGTGTTGTTTGTACTGACCCCACAATAGAAATAACAGAAAAGTCAATCACTATAAAAATGGTTAAAATTATAATAAAATTCTTATAATGGATTGCTTATATGCAGCCATAAAAAAATGAAAAAAAGGTAGAATGAAAAAGAGAGAGAAAAATATTGCTGAATATGAAAAGCTGTTTAAGATAGTTAATAAGTATAAAAATCAAGTTGCAGAGTAATTATATGACATGATCTCATTTTAAAATAATAATAAATTATATTATGCAGAGAAAAGCATACAACATGTATACCCAACTTTTCAGAGTAGTTATTTTTGGGAGTAATATCAAATTTTTAAATGAAATTAGTTCCATAGTGTTTAATTTTATATAGCTATATGACATTTGTGATCTGAATAAAGTATGTGATAATATTAAAAAATAACAATCATCAAATGACAGGTGCTGGCAAGGATGTGGGGAAAAGGGAACCCTAGGACACTGCTGGTGGGAATGCAGACTGGTGCACCCGCTATGGAAAATGGTATGGAGTTTCCTCAAAAGATTAAAAATGGGCCTGCCATTTGACCAGTGATCCCACTTGTAGGAATGTATCCTAAGGGACCCAAAACACCAATCACAAAGAATTTGTGCATCCCTATGTCCATAGCAGCGCAGTTTACAATAGCTAACATCTGGAAACAGCCCAAGTGCCCATCAGTAGATGAGTGGATAAAAAAGCTGTGGGACATTTACACCATGGAAAACTATGCAGCTGTAAAGAAGAAGGAACTCTTACCTTTTGGGACAGCATGGAAGGACCTGGAGAGCATTATGTTAAGTGAAATAAGCCAGGCAGAGAAAGACAAGTTCCACATGATCTCACTCACATGTGGAATATAATGAACAAAATATGATGAACAAGATAGATATAGAGACATAGAAGCATGGAGCAGTCGGATGAATCTCAGAGGGAAGGTGGGAAGTGGGGGGAGGGGGGAGTAATCAAGAACTTAGACGCATGTATATAGGACCTCTGGACACAGATAGTCATGTGAGTAAGTCCTGGGGACAGGGCAGGGTGGATGCCGGGTGAAGGGGATCAACGGGGGACAAAAGGCGACATCTGTAATACTTTCAAAATAATAAAATAAAAATTAAAAAAAATGATTTGTAAGTCTTAATTGATCATCTTTTCTAGTATTTTAGTCAAACCTGAGAAGATCTCTTTTCTTCTCTACTGTTTTAGGGTAAGCATACATGCTCTTATTAGTGTTTGTTTGTTTGTTTGTTTGTTCGTTTGTTTGTTTTTGAGGTGAGATGTGAGCAATTGGTTGTATTCTCATTGTATATTTGAAAACAATTACATCACAACTCCTTTAACCTTATCTTCTGAATATTTAGTATTTCACGACTTCAAAGAAGGGTGACAAAATAACTTATTTTAAGAAACTCTAAGATTTCAAGGTAATTAACTTATTTTAGATATTTAATTGTCTCTTTACTTTCAAGTATGAGCTACTATAAAAAACACCTCAAGAACTAATCTAACTTTCCCCATTAGTTGATTTTGCTCGATATTTGAGCAATATTGGCCCAAATCTTACTGTGAGGATTGGCAGTAATTTTTTTTCCCTCAGGCAAAAGCTAAGTTAACTGTTTAAGGGCAGGGTTGTAATATATAATTTGATATGTGTACCTTATAGATACTTTGAAAAATAAGCAATAGCAAAAAGCAATGTGCAAATATATCATTATTGAGCTTATTTGTGTACTTTCTAAATGCATTGTCCTTGTTGTACTATTTTGGTGAAATTATCATGTTTTAGCACTTTTCCTATAGACCAAGAAATTTGTTGGATGGACAGTGTATTTTTTCTTCCTGTTGTAAAAGTCTGGTCATCCTTGTTCAGAAATAACTGCTGCTAAACTTCATATTTAAATATTTATGAGGAAGGAAATTTGAAACATGTTCTGTTGTGAAGGAAGTCCGTACTCTTGCTTGGTTTTTCTCATGGGATCTAGGAAGCACTTCTATCCTCTTGTTTGCTCATCTAATTTGTACAGATACAAATTTCATTAATATTTAAACCTAAATATTAATGAAAAAACCTAAATATTAATGAAACTCTGCTTGCCACGCTCATTGTCAGCACTGTCACTTGACAAAACCATCAATCAAGACTAGAAGTCATCCATCATGCAACACAGACATGGGGTAACCATTGGGAGGCCAGCCATTCTAAAGAGAAACTTGGAATTAGCGTGGGTCCAAACTGTGAAGAATAGTCTTGATTCCAAGTGCTTCTTAGAAGTGAACAAACTGAATGAACCCTACAGGCAAGTATTCTAGGATCAGTTTCTAGAAAATGAGGAGGTTAGTAGACCAGGAGCAGAGAGTGGGCTGAGAGTGAAATCCTAGGGTCCAATCCCAGGGCAAGATCAAAGGACTTAGTAAGTTTACAATTGCTTGGGTTTCTTCTGATGCTCTCTTCCAGTGGCGTATATTGTGGAAGTCTCTGCTCTGGATTCAGGTTCAGCAGTAAACAGGAGACACGCAAACCATGTCTTTGTGGAATAAATGCACTAGCAGGAAAGATGGACATCAAATAATTATAAGGTACTATGATGAAGGAAAAAGGAAGGAAGGAAGGAAGGAAGGGAGAGAGGGAGGGAGGGAGGGAGGGAGGGAGGGAGGGAGGGAGGGAGGGAGGGAGGGAGGGAGGGAGGGAGGGAGGGAGGGAGGACAGACAGAGTGCTATGGAAACCTAAAACAGATGAACCAACCCTTGACTGCAGGGTCAGACAAATTATCTCTAGAAAAGTATTGTTTAAACTGAGCTATGAAGTACAATTTAAGCATTAGCTAGTTCAGAAAATAGACCTGCCAGGAATAGAATGTTCTAAAGCTCCCTGTCTAGATAGGTGAGGTTGGAACAGTCTCACAGAGATGCAGACATTCCATTGACATCTGCCATATTGTGCTTTGTGTGTCTTGCTTGACAAAGAGCGAACTCCTGGGAAAGGGGTGTGTCTTAGTCATTGCTGAATCTTCAGCACCTTAGGGCAATGCATGCATATAGTAGACCTTCAATAAATGTTAAGTGACTATATAAAATATTTCTGTTGATTGAGATGACTTCAAAAATGTTCATTTTCTCTCTGGTACTAAGTCTGAATTTTGGGTAAATGTCCATTTACTAAACAATGCCTCAGCTTTGTTCTCATGATCCATGTCATTGGGTTTTTCATGGTGTGGTTAATAATGAAGACACATTACAGAGTATAATTTATATTCATTTATTAACTTTCCATTACCATTTAGACCTCTAATACAATATCTATAAATACAACACATTACCTTACAATAAATTACCTCTTTGAAGTTCTTTACACATGTCAGAATAATATTTTAAAATATAAAAATAGAAAACAATATAAAGCCTATTAAAAATAAGTATTGATTTTATTGGTGATTGTCTCAACATTCCCTTAATTTAATTTAGCCTTACAGATTCATTTAGAGTAATCTTCTGACAGTGCTATGAATTATGTCATAATGATAAAAGTCCAAAAATGTTTGGGAAAAATGTATTCACATATATGTGCATAGCCACACACATATGTGAATATATCTTTCTAGTACTTTGGGGGTTTCAGAGATATATCACATCAAAAACTTTTAAAGAAATTATCTCTCTGTCTAACAGTAGGAACCTAATTACTTTCACATTTATCAAAAAAATAGATTAAGAGTTTTAGTAATAGTCCTTTATGCATTATACTATATCAATATTCCCTTTTCTCTTAGCTGAAATGGAGAAATGACAACATATATAGTATGAATCATTGTCCAAATATAAACCTCGTGATGGTCTTTATTTTTTCAAGTATAGTTTTATTGACAGCTTTTAAGATAACATATATACGTATTCAATGTGAGATGTCATCCCACTCTCTCCCATTCTTACCTTCAACCACAAATACATTTAGATAGAATACAGGAAGACTTTTGAAAGGGCTCTCAGTTTCTTTCAAATGCCATGGTTTTCAGAGATCATCTTTGCTTTTTTATTTTGAAATCTGCATTCCAAGAGGTTCTGGTTTTAAGATAGGAAGTTCTTTAGTGTGCAGAGGTTACTCTGCAGGTAAAAGTACGCCCTACTTTAAAATAGTTTCTAATTAAACTTGTCTAAATACTAATTGATTTGCGTAGGCTTTGTCTTGGCTTTGTTCATTTTTGAGTCCTCTGGACTTAGCACTATATCTAGCACATAGCTGATGCTCCATCAGTGCTTGCTAAGTAAATAAAAGCATGGATTGTGGATACAAAAATCCTTTAAAATGCCTGCAGTACTGGAATTTTGTGTAGTTCAATTATAATGCTATGTGAGATTCTCAGATAAGGGGTTCTACAAAGACATACCATCAATAATAGTAACAAGCCTTATTATTTGGGAGTGTCAACATATCTGCTGTTCCTTTAATGACTCATATGCCACAGTACATAATGTTTCTGTTTCATAATGAAACATTGCATCTTCTAGACAGTATGCCAGACATGATGATTTAAGTGGCTGAGTTTAAAAATAACTTCCAGCCTCACTAAATGAACATGCTGTACAATGAGGACGGAGTAAAACGTTCAGTTTCCAGGTTGAAATGATTGGTAGCAAGTCTAACCTGCTTTTATTGCGTGTAAAGCATTTATATGCCTATAATTTCACTCACTGATTTAAAACAAAATTTTATTACAATAAAGTATAGGGAAAATGTCTGTTCCTTGTTTTCCTTATGTACTATTTAATTCTATAGTCAGAATGGATCAAATGTATCTCCTTTTGGTAGGTGAGAAATTGGATCTAAGGAAAACCAGCAAATACTATACTCAATGTCTATTCAAGTGAGTAGCACAATTATAATAATACAAGACCCAAGCATATAACAGGGAGGGGAGGGGAAGGAAACTCATGTTTCTTGAACTCCCACTGTCTGCTGGTTTGATCTCATTGTTTTAGTCTGTTCAGGCTGCTATAACAAAAATAACAAAAACTGGGTGGCTTAGAAACAGCAGACCTTTATTTCTCACAGTTCTGGGGGCTGGGAAGTCCAAGAACATGGCAGCAGAAGCTTTGGTGTCTGGCGAGAGCCTTCTCCCTGGTGCACAGACTTCACAGTTTTCTCACTGTGTCCTCACATGGCTGAAGGGACCAGGGATCTCCCTGAAGTCTCTTTTAAAAGGGCACTAATCCCCTTCATGAGGGCTCTATCCTTATGACCTAAGCATCCCCCAAAGGTCACACCTCCTAACACCATCACTTTGGGGGGGTAGGATTTCAATATATAAATTTGGGGGGACATAAACATTTTGACCATAGCACTCATAAAACTGTCATGCTCCATGCAGATGGTCAGGTAGGTGCGGCCAGGCCCAGGTCCCAAAGGCCAGGAGCCACAGATATCCAGGGACCTCCTGGGGAGAGTGACATGTGCATGCTCACTTCTGGAGACTATCAGCTGAACGGAGGCACCCTGTTGGGCCCCCTGCCCCGAGCCAGGACCCGTGTGGGCCAAGATGCAGTCACTGGTATGGGCTCCTGGGAGCCACAGCAGGTCTTCCATCTTCACAATCCTGCCGGGACCTGAGACTCGCCCTTCCTCTTCCTTGGGCCTTTGTATCATATGCGTGGGTATCTGGCCCCTCACTGTCCACAGTGAGGCCTGATGGTTATCGTCAAGCAGCGGTGTCTCTCTGCTAGAACCTTTCAAAGATACTACACTTACGATGATTGAAAGGAAGCTGGGACACTTTGGAAACGTCCGCTGAGGGAGCACCTGCAGGTAAAGCCCTCATTCCTACGGCCTGTGGAATGAGTAACAGCATTGTTTTTCGGTGGATAAGGAACCTTAAGTTATGAGAGTTTAAGCACCCCGTCCATGCTCACACAGCTGGGAAGCAGAAGGCTAAAACTGAAGCCTGAAGACAGCGCCGTTTCTCCGCCGCAGTGCCCTGTCCACAGCATCAGCCGTCTGGGGAGACCTTGCTTCATTCATTACACAGCAGTTGCATGAAAATCGGCGGGGGAGCCTCCCACAGCTGATGCCACCCCAAAGGGAAAAGCTCCAGTTTCAACCCTGCTTGAAAAGGTCAAGGGACCCTTCGGTGCTCGGGGGAATTTTGAAAGATGGGATCAGGGACCAACCTCTTGCCAAGACAGCGTGCCCCCCCCCCCCCGTGGGAGGAACATAATGATACGAGTACTGATGAGTCCACCAGGTTCGAGGACTGTCCTGTCCTCACCTCATCACAAACAGCACAGGACAAACTGTCCAACCATCTGCACGCACATACGTCACCATGTGCACAGACATTGTGTGACTCTCTGGTGTGATCGCATGGAGGTGCTGCCCGGCAAACAAACCTCAGCTCCACCGAAATGTAAATGAGGAAGGATGATCTGAAGGGAATGGAAACTGGGCTTTTATTGCACACAGACTGGAAAAAAACTCCTTCCAGTTCCGTGCTGTGCTTCTGAGCTTAATGGGCCACTGCTGATATATTCAGATGCCAAAGGGCATGCAAATACCCAGACTCTTCTTACGACGACACAGCCACCTTGCAGTTAGATAACTTCCCGTCATTTACAAAGGATGGCTGTGTACTTGGTGCCCTTGGAAGGGTGGCACAGCCAGTCCGCAAGCTATGTCGTAAACGCGCTGTGTGTCTCCTTCCCACCCCTCTCCTCCACAGAATCCCCATGTAGAATTATTCCCCGGTGCTATCCTCGCAAGAGCTTCTGATAACTGAAAAGACTGAGCCACTGGACCGAACTGAAGCGAACAGAAATAACTCCCTGCCTCAAAGACACCTCCAAAATGTACATTTCCTCAGAAGGAAGAAAAAAAGGGGAAAAATCCCGATGCAAACCCAGATATGATGTTCAGTACCCCTTTCCTCTCCTTCGCTTCCTGAAGTCATTCTCCTTTCTCCCTTTATTTCATCATTTCCTCTCACACTCCACAGGTTTTGTATTTCATTATCCAAAAGAATGTCAAGATGCCTCTGGGCATCTTGATGTTGAGGCGATGAAAACTTAATGGGAAAGGCAGAATTATATCAGGCATAAAAGGGTTCATTTGGGCTTTCGTTTGCATGCCCCTGGCTCTGTTGAGTGGTGCGGGTTTCAGGGCCCCGGACAGTGAGCCTTGGTCTTCTCCAGCCTGGCCCTCAACCAGACAAGTAAATACATCCGCTCAGCACACGGCACGGGAGAGAGCACATCAGACCCATGAGACACCCCAGTTCGGGTTTAACAAATTTAAGCGACAGGCACCTTGGGAAGCCTACTGGGGAACGTCCAAGTCCCTGTCCATTGATAAAGGCCACTTTGAGTGCACTTTACAGAGACTGAGAATCATCTGCAGAAAGAAAGACTAATACAAAGACACTACCGGCCTCAGCACGGACAACCACACACACACAGCCAGCAGGGTGTGAATAAAGAATCCTTAAAGGATCAATCTTTTGACCTCATTGGTAAACGATTGTTGTCATCAGTTTCCAAACGGGTGGTTTATCTCAGAACCTAATTGCATAGAATGTATCATTTGCTGTCTATGTGTAATAATGTTCCAGTCCAGCGTAGTGTGTGCTCATGTTATTCTGAACCATTTCTTTTGTCTTGAAATCTCCAGTTAAAGCCCCTCCTGATGGTATTTACATGATTCCTCTACAATAGGCCCTCAGAGGCCGCCGCAGTTAAACTCCAGGGATCCCGAGAGAATGGGTAAAGCAGGTAAGCAGCCCCTCTCTCAGAATGTTGCCTTCACAGGGCTTAATCTTGTGGGCATGTTACCTGTGCATCACAGCACTGGGTCATTTAAACTTTTTATGAATCTGCTCTTGTTTAGTACAATGGCAACACGTAATCAGAATTTTTCATCCTATTTTCTTCTGGTATTTAAATAAACCAGCCTCTTTTTCTGCTTCCAGGAGGCATAGGAATCATCTCACACACTTCAGAGAAGGGTAAACAGGCAGATAGGAAGATGACTTGCTTAGAGGCACACTGGATTGTCTGGAAAATGAAAAACTGATATCAGAAGTCCTCCCCCTTAAGGCTAATTCTTGATTGCACTTCCTTCCTGATCAAATATACCTGAATCAAATCATCTCTCATATTTGTCTTAACAGCATCTACTTATGTAAGCTCTGCAAACTCAAAATCCCAACAAGAAAAGGGCAGAGCATTTATAGTTGTGACCCACACGATTTAAAGTTAGCTGGGAGGCTGGCAAAACACAGTGTCATGCTGAAGTTATTTCCAGAACAGCAGGCGTCTCTTCAAGCAAACCAGCTAAAAGGATGTCGAACTTGCCAACCTATTTTTTCCAACGCAGTCCTTTTAAGATTGAGTGAATGGTAGAAAAATGTTATCTTCCCTTATATTTAAATTAATTAACCAGGAGTTATGAGTCAGACTATAAAACAGAGATCCCAGCAGCAGCATGGAGCCTAGAGTTGGACTGTATGGATTTGAAACCTGGCTCCACTACTTACTGACTGGGCAGCCTTAGGAAAGTTACTCAGCCTCTCTGTGCCTCAGTGTTCTCATCAGTAAAATGTTAGTAATAATAGTCCCTGCCTCATAGGGTTGTAATGAAGATGGAATGAGTTAATTCATTTAAGTGCTTAATGAAGTATGTGACTCATAGTAAGTGCTCATAAATACTAGCTGTTATCATACCCGAACACCTAGCTCAAAGTCTGGCACATTGAAATCTTTTAATAATATGAGCTGCACCCTTGAACTCTTAGGAAGTTTTTATTTTAGTTGGGAGATAAGATATACATATGTCAAGAGTAACCAAATAGTTTGAAACATATACATGCAAAGGTATATTTATTACACAATAATAGATCAGATGGGGGAACTGTCATCGCTGGCAAAGCAGCTATGGAAGGGTCCCTGGGAGCAGCAGTGCCCCTGGATCAGCCAAAGTGTCTGTGTGCAGGATTATTCATTCAACAAATATTTATGAAGCATCTACAATGTTTTAGACACTTTATAAAATATACTCCCTTGACATCAGAATTAGTTTAAAACTTTCAATGGAGGAAATGGAGAGAGATTGGCGATGAACTATCAGCTTCAAATGGCAGGAGGGAGAGCCTGGTTGGTCCTCCTGGACCCATGTTTACATGGTTACATGGAGAAAAGTCTGTTGGAACCCCTCTGGGAGATTAGAGTTTGGGAGAGGGGAGTGAGATGGTCTGTGCATGAGGACATTTCATTTTTACTAATGTATTGTTTAAATTTTTTAAATATTTAAAAATTAATTAAGAACTAAAAAAAAAAGGCTATGGCAATGAGTTTTAAGAATACTTGTATTCCTAGTACTGAGTAGAGCAAATGGTGGGCACTCAATATATTTTTGTTGAAGGAATGAATGGATCAGTCAAATACCCTTTAAATAAATTAGATAAATAGCAACGCAAAATCTCTTTACCCAAAATTTTAGGGAAGTGATGGTCTCAAAGAAAACAAAAATTGACTTGGATTGACCTCATTTATTCATTCAACAAATATATGTTGATTGAGTGCCCATCACTCATCGCCATACTAGGAACTAGGCATACAAGAGCCTCTTCCTGGCCAGTGCTGGTTGGGCCAGGGGTTGATACTGCAAACACTCCCAAATTTGAGCAGAATGAACTGGATTATCTCTATGGGAACATGGACAGACTAAGGTCATGTTGGGCCATGGGCAAGAAGAGAAAGGCAGTTTGCAGAGAGACTGTCCTTTAGTCTTGACAGTCGGCCGTATAAAGCACAGTTGAACCTCCTACAAATGAGTCCCATGAGCTCCTCTGTCTTCTTAATTAATTTAGCAAAGGTTTTGTTCTTTGCAGTCCTTCGAGTGGCACCTTATGTAAGAAGTTATCTATATTCTCTTCCTGCTATGGGAGAGCCACAGCTACTTAAAAATGAAGATAAATGATGGCTTGAAGATAACCCACAAGGATAATGTATTGATTACTGTATTTGTGCCAACCCTGCCCACATTTCCACTTCCACTGTGGCTTTAAATCCTAAGAACCTGACTCGGGGGGCAGATAACTGCTAGCAATAACCAAGTAGTACCCTCTAGCATCACAATACTCATAATCAAGGGTGCTAGGAATGCTAGAGGATGTCTCATTCTCTACATGGCAGCCCCAAGGAGTACTAGACTCCGGATAGTCTAGGAAAAATGAGTCCAAAATGAGACAAACTCATATCTCATATTTCTACCCCACATTTGCCCATAACCCCAGCATTTGACTTGCACATTTGTATTGAAGACACTATACAACAAGTCTTTTCTCTCTTCTCTTCCTCTTGGGAGGTGTTACTCCTCAGGCCAAATTTAACATTTGCCTTATGCCAAGATCCTAAGAATTCTTTATGTGTATTTTACCTTTTTGCACAAGAATACCCTTTGCTTTGGAGAATAACAGAAAACCTCTCCACTTTCAAAGTGTAGCGCGCTTACAGTAGCTCTGATTTTGAACTTTTACAGAGTGGGGAAAATAAGTTGAGTGTCTTAAAGTGGGACTTCACAATGGTAGCTCAATGTAAAAATCTTGCCTGATGACTCTCAACTGCGTGATTTCACAGCACTAAAAGCCCTCTGAATTGGGTCCGTTTCTGAGTAAAGACTGCAACTACTTTCCAAAAACATGTCCACTCTGCTGGAGATGCGGTCCTTAGTACATTTTCTGGTCTTTTTTAAGATTCCTATCACGTTTGCTTCTCAAATTCCTTTTCTTTCATGGAAGCCCAGGTGATAAAGGGTAGGTAGCAAAATATAACCATGAGTTTCATTCATGAAAATGCATGCGTCCTTTCTCTGTAAAGGCTCTTTCCTCCTGGGATGCTAATGAGAAGGTAGCATCAGCTATGAAAGGAAAGAGGTGGGAAAGAGTGGGAGCAAATGGAAAATTGGAAGGTACTGATAACATTACAATTTCTGAGCAGTAGGGCATTTTCTGTTAGTAAAGCTGCCCTAAGTCAATCTGTTGTTTCCTCAGGTTTACTGGCTTTATTTGCATTTGGATAAACAGAGTGTCTCTAGCTGTCCTGGAGCCAGAAAGCGGAGGCCCTAAAACAAGAAACCAGACATTCCTGACAGGATGAGCTTGCTGATGCGGGGAGCAGTCCCTCAGACAGGGAGCAGAGTTACCAGGATATCGTGATGGCTAACCGGCAGTTGTGTTTATAAGAATCCAACCCGGGATGGTCACAGTCCAGGTATGTCTGGTGTTGTTAAATTCAGGTCCCTGTATAGCCTCTGGAGGATGGTATTAGTTATCAACAAACAGTAACTAAAAGAATTTGCATATATATATATAAATATCAAATCATCATGTTGTATACCTGAAACTAATATAATGCTGTACGCCAATTATACCTCAATAAAAAAAGTTGAAATAAGCTGATTTGAAATAATTTTTAAGAGGATTTGCATGTTGATCAATTTCTAATAAGGAAAATGCTTATTTTAGTTGACCAAAGTTAGTGTTATGTGTTGTACAAATTGTCATGCATACTGCTGAGTGTGGAATAGCCTAGAATGATGTAGCCAGGTGTCAGTTCTGATTGGAGTACTGTCAAGAAATGGGTTCAAAATTAACACACAAACAAAACAGAAACAAACTCATAGATACAGGGAACAAACTGATGGTTGCCAGATGGGAGGAGGGTTGGGGAGCTGGGTATAAAAGGTGAAGGGATTAGGAAGTACAAATTGGCAGTAGCAAAACAGTCAGGGGGATATTAAAAATACAGCATTAGAAACATAGTCAATAATATTGTAATAACTACGGATGGTGCCAGGTGGGTACTAGACTTATTGGGGGGATCACTTCATAAGTTATATAAATGTCTAACCACTATGCTGTACACCTAAAACTAATATATATTGAATGTCAATTGTAATGGAAAAGTTTAAAGAAATAAATTCAAGGAGCAGCCAAAGTCAAAAGTACAAAGCCAGCCACAGGTAAGAAAGTGGTCAGGTTTCTGAAGCCTCAGTTCTTGAGAGGAGTTACATCCTGGCCCTTAAACTGATGCCAACCACTTGCCTGGCTTTATCAATAAATATTAGACCTTGTTCTAGTTCACTGAAAAGTTACAGCTCTTCAATAGTGCTCTGAGAAACAGCTATCTGCCAGGTCTCCAAGATACAAAGATAAAGGCAAAATGGTAGAAAATCAGTCACTGAAGTCGGGCTCACAGCCCAAACTAAAGGTGCACTGAGGAAGACACAGTGCAAAGCCCAGAAAGAGTTACTAGATTCACTCACATCCCTCCTGCCCCACATCTGACTTGATCCCAGTGGCAAGGATGTCTCCATTGTAATAAGACAGCAAAAAATAGGAAACCAAAAAGTGCTTGACTTCCTGGGCAGTCCCAGATGCTCTTTTGCCCAAGAGTAGGATGCCAAACATTTCAAGAAAGTTTTTCTGGACTTGAGAAAGGGAACCTCTTGCCAGTCTTGTCATTTGACTTTTAAATGAGCTCCTGGAGAGAGGTTATCTTGGGAATATTCAGTATAAGGAAATCTTTTTGAGGCTAAATTAAAGCAAGGATGTTGCCTTGCCAATAACCTTAGAAATTACTATAGGAGCTAGAATGTTTTAAGTCCAAAAAGATTGTGTGCCAAAAAAATGCCAAAATCATTGTGCAATACTACAAATGATATGAGAATCCTGGCTTTCAAGTAATTTTTGGAACTGAGTGCAAATGAATGAAGAGTATAATTTCCTGCTAGGGGATTTATGTTCAAGGAAATCTAAAAAGCAAAAATTGACGACTCAAGTTCTAAGCAACAACCACCTGAAAGACTATATTTTCCTAATAGTCATGTGACAATGACTGTGAACAATGCCAATGTCATAATTCCCGGTTTTTTCATCAGTGCAAAGGGACAGCATGTAGAGGAAGAGATACTATGAGCTGAAAGGAAACGTGGAGCTGAACGAAGCTTTTCCTTTTTAGAAGAAGGGAATTAAACACCCGCCCAAAGTTGAGCAGTGAATCAGTTTCAGTGACACCCCTAGATTTGGGATCTTGTGATTTCAAAATTTCTATCATCTCAAGCTAGAGCCTTGAAGTCCAAACCATATCATAGAGTCTGCTCTTGTAAAGTTTCTAAAAGAGAATTTTTCTTCCTGTGGAATTAGGCTCATTAACATAGGATTTGAGAAAATGTCACCTCAGTTTTTATACACTGAGAAGGAGGTTGGCACCAATACCGGGCCCCTCCCAACCTCTCCTTGTGCTTAGCAAGTAAGGCCTTGTCGTATACTTTCTGTTCTGGGCATCCGAAGGTCCCCTGGGACCCATAAGAGTTCAAGTTCCCAACTTGCTGTCAGGAAATGATTTAGCACCAGGAGGCTCTGTGTTATTAGTTATCGGCGGAATGAGCATAACTCCTGCTCTAAAGGAAAAAACCCAGGAGGGAAAGAAGTACTATTTTGTTTACCATAAAAATTAAACCCACTCTAGCATTTACTTCATGTGCAAACAACGCCAATCCTTTTGAAACCCTGATGATCCCGATTTTTGATTCAGCTCTGACTGTTCTAAGATTTAGCATAATTAAGGAAGAAGAGTAACTTAACCGTCCGGGATTACGATGTCGAGTTTGAGAGGGGTGTCCCACTGAGGGAGGCAGCCGGGCTGTGATGAAAACGCCCCTCTCCGCAGCCCACCCTTATCGTGGCTGCAGTCGGCATCTTTGACCTATATTCGCTCCCCTTTTTTGCATGAGATGCTTTTGATCATGAACCTGCTGGGAAAAGGTTCCTGCCTGAACCGCAAAACAAGGTGAGCTGTTTCTTATTTGTGTGAATGTAGCGGAAGCCAGTGACAACCAATTTTCTTGTTCTCCGTCTAAGAAATCCAAAGGTCAGGTGTTAGGAGGGATTACGGCGAGTTTATGAGGCAGGCAGCCCGCCCCGCGCCGCCTTATCAGAAACAAGCCCGGCTTTCTTCCCTGAGCCTCTGGTGGGCGTCGGGCTCAGAGCCACCCTGGCTGGAGGTCTGGGGTGCACATCGCGCAGTTTATCAACAAGCGGCATCTCTGAAATGCCAAACTTTATTTATTGATCTTGCAATTCTATGTTATCTCCAACAAGCCACGGGAAAAGTAATACATTTTTGTATGGATTAATCCTTGTAATTCTGCACAACATACACCCAGAGATAACTCAAGCTCGCTTTGTCTTCTCATTATCTAAACAGACGTGTCTTTTTTTAAGTCATCAACAGAGGTCATCTCCCAAATGCCCTTGTGGAATATTCATTAATCAAATAACTAATTTGCAATGGACCTTCGAAGCATTATTCATTTCCCCATCATTCTCCCAACATCAGTTTAAATGCTTTGTGGGTATAATGATTAGGCTGATGTTTAATTAATTGTGAAATTGTGAATTAAAGCTAAGTTAAAAGATAAATCATTCTTCGGTGCATGGGAGAGGGAGAGAGCGAGCCGGAAAGGGCAAGCCAGCTTGATTGGGAGCTTTAGCTGAGGATTCTTAGCAAAAGTCCCTTCATTCACAGCAAAATGACAGCATGCGATTTTAAGGTTAACCTTGTGAAGCAAAACTTATCTTTTCATCGTTTCTTGAAGGATTTCAGATTCATCACCACATCAGTGAGAAGATGCTACAGGCCACTGATCACATATGCAGCTCCAGGTATAACCTGCTCTCTTGACAAGTTTTATTGTGGGAAAAGTAAAAGGAAGCAACCATGGAAGACTCGGGTATGGAAATCACAGCCGTAACTTTGCTGCGTGTGATCAGAGTGCTATATTTTTAACACTAGGGAGTAAAGATTTGATCCTAACTGAGGCCTCCCTTGATCATTCCTGTCTTCCTGCCCCCACGGCACCCTAACAGTGGTTGTCAGGTGCATCACAGCGTCAATCAACCTGTATTGTTTACATTTTTAAACCCACCCGTTTTCTCGTACTTGACTATTAACTGCTTGAGAGCAGGGTCCGAGGTCTATTCATCTTCCTACACTCAGCATGGCATTGAAGGCCCGTGTTCTCAACCTGAACAGACCCGAGCTCGTGTTTGCTCTTCTCTCCGGAAGCTCTCCCTTCATAGGTCCCCATGGCTCATTCCTTCTCTTCCTGCTCAGATGTCGCTTCTTTGGTGAGACCTTCCTTCGTCACTATCCTAGTCAGTTGGAGCTGCTATAACAAAATGTCACAGACTGGGTAACTTAGAAAAAGCAGAAATTTCTTTTGCACAGTTTTAGAGGGTGAAGACCAAGATCAGGGTGCCAGCATGGTTGGATTCTGGTGAGAACCCTCTTCTGGGTTACAGATGCCCATTACTCTTTGTGCCCTCACATGGTGGGAAAAGTGAGCTAGCTCTCTGGGGTCTCCTTTATAAGGGCACTAATTGCATTCATAAGGGCCCTACTCTTATGATCTAATTGCCTCCCAGGTGCCTCATCTCCTAATACCATCACCTTGGGGTTTAGGATTTCAGCATTTGAATTTGGGGGAACACATTCAGTGCATAACAATCACATTAACTAAAATCATATTTTCATATCTCTCTCCCCTCACCCCAATTTATTGTTTCTTCATAGCACTTACCACTACCTAATATTATATTTGTATTTGTTTGTTTATTGCACATTTGTTTTCCCTCCCTGTTATATATAAAGCCCATCAGGAAGGAAACTTATATATTCTTTATTGTAGCTTCTAAATAAATATTTGATTTAATTAAATAATAAATGATTGGGCCGAAGAAGCTTTCTTCCCACTGTCATTGCTAAGCTCTCAGAAACTGCAAGAGCAAAGTCTGGTTGAGAATGAAGACAACGAAAAAAAGCAGGCCCCAAAGAGACAGATTCTTAATGTGAGCTGCTGGATCCAGGCATGCCTGAAGCTGACTACCCCATGCACATTTCAGTCTTAGGAGCCAATAAGCTATCACCTTGTTTATTTAAAATAGCTTTCACTTAGTTCATTTGCAACCAAATAAAAGCTCAACAAATGACTCGCAGCTCATCTCTATGTTAATTTGTTATCATCCGCCTGCTGAGAGTGCCTCCTGGTTCTCACCCAGAAGAGGGTTCTCACCAGAACCCAACCACGCTGGCACCCTTCAGTGATCTGTCCACGTGGCTGTATTTGCTCACCATGAAGGCACATCATCTCCTTGGGCTCATTCTTTACCCCCATAAGTGTGTCCACCTCCATTTATGACATTTCTGGCTGATGGAACCTGTCTCCATATGCCTGGTCTGCCCCATCTAGTCTCTAGAAACCCGCCCATGGGCCTTGCCCACTCTGGTGACTGCTGAGCCCTGGTTCCGACACAGCGATCTTTAGATGCAGAGCACCATAGCACACTGGTATGCACAAGCGCTCTCCTCTCTGCTGCCAGAATTGGAATGTGAGCTACATTATTTTCCAGCCATATAACCTCATGCAAGTCACTTAACCTCTCTGTGCCTCACTTTCCTCACCTGCAAATCCAGAATAATAACATTGTAAGACAGATAATGTATGCAGAGCAGAACAGCACCTAGTAAGTACGTAGTGCACGTGGCTGTTGTTTTCATTATGATAGAACCAGCTCTCTAATGAGATGCCAGAAGGATGCAGAAGTGTTATACTCCCTCGTGTGTTCCATAAAGCTCAGCTGAAACCAAGGCTGTCCTCTTTTTCTTTACCAGTCTTCCTCCCTGACCAGATAATGAGCTCCTGTCGGTTAAAAGCTATGTTTTGTCTTTCTGTGACTCCAGGCCAGTGATGGTTATAAGAGTAGGCACTAAACCAGGGATTGAATGGGTTATTAATATCTAGTAATCAGTAGAGTCTTAATAACAGTAAATACAAATTTTGTCAATGGCAAATCAGGGTGGTTCGGGACTAGTTCCTTTTCCCATCTTTCCCTATGAGCTTTCCTCTGGGTTTAGGTTCCAGGGGACACACACACTCTTCCTAGATGGGCATATGCCCTGTATCCTTGTCTGCTTTCCCTCCCTGGGGAACTGACTACCCCTGGGAAGGACACATTTGTGTTTTGTTTTTCTCCCTTAAATTGTTAGGCCTGGAGCAAGCCCTAGCCAGCCAGTTGGACTGCTTCATCTCTTCTGAAATAAAAGCCTGAAACCTGTTCACGTCTTTTGAGGCCAACAGAATAACCAAGGGCCTTTTAGACACCAACAACCTCCTTAAAACTGGGCTAAGATGAGTTTCTTAAAAGCCCTTTCCTTTAAGTCCATTTTAATTACCTCCGTATTCCATGGTCTTAAGACAAAGAAATATCTTGCATACAATCTTCCTAGATTTTGATTTTTAATAGATCAATGTATAAATTCATCAGTCAATCAATGAATAAAGAAATGAGTGAATAAGAAATAGGTAGGGGACATTCACCATCCTCTCTATTGTAAGGCCTGGAGGGGGAGGCACTGATCTACCAGATTACTTTCCATTCTTTGCTGGTTTCAGCGTTGTTTATCTCCTTCATTCTTCAGAAACTGATCAAAACATAAAGAAATTAGTGCAAGTTGAGAAAGTGGATCCAATAGTACCACCTAACAAAAATTCAGGTCTCTATAGGGAACCCAAAGGATGGCCAATATGCTATCCTTGAACTTCTCTTTGTGAAATCAAAGATAACACCTCCTTCTAAGTCGCAAGAAAAAATTGTTTATCTCTGACCCATGCCTTGAATAAGCTTCACAATCCTCCCTCCACTTCCAAACACTTATTCTGACAGGAGTGGCTTGGATGAAGGGGGCCACGAGCGCTTGTAGTGTTACCTCTGATGTGTAACTCGGGTGTCAGCAACTGTGAGGTTTGGCTGAAGCATGCTTATTGCTGACCTGGTGTGATGGCTGCTGTGGACGGACAAATCAAACTCAAATTCACAGGTTAATTACACTGGAGAACGCTCTGCTAATTTTCCTGTTTGAAAAAGTATCGGTGAAGGTTTTCAAATGAATCGGAGGCTTTCAACCAGCTGAGCTGCTTTGACTAACAAGTGGGTCTTGTGTCTTTGAACACTTGGGTTAATGGTGTAAGGTCTCTAAGCTACGGGAGTTTAGGGGGTACCACATGTATGCTCATTCCAGAGTAGAATGTCCCTTAGTAACCAGTAATGCCTAATTAACTCCATCTCATCCTGAGCAAAACAGGGCTTTCTGAAAACACAGCAAACACAGTAAAAATCAATTCAAAATCAAGGTCACCTTTCTGTTGAGGAAATGAATGTTCAGGGAGGTCCACTGTGATTTCTCACTGAGGTTGCTCAGATCTGGGGCTACCTGATGAGACGAAGCAGTTGGTTAAGATTAGGGATCCAAGACCTTTGCATTTCATGAATCCTTAAAATCCCCTTTCTCTCTAAAAATATGGAAAACTGGCATGAGTGGCCAACATTTCTATTTGCCAAAGACAGGCCACAAAACTAAATAACCCAAAATAAAAATTACTTTTTGTTATGACCATGGTTCAACAAAATAAATAATAGCTTAACAAGTACTGAAAAAGTAGAAAGGATATAAATTCAGGAACAAAATGCAGCCCTCTAAATTGAATTAATTTAGCTTTAAAAATGTTTTATGTTATTCTTGTTTATTTGTGTGTGTTTTAAATTTTGTTGAAGATGGGTGCAAACTTTACCTCAACACAGGTCTTTGGAGTAGCCTCTGAAAAACATTGGTTTAACTTTTAGCTCTACAGGAAAAATATTTAAGTAAACTAAGCAGGAATAGCAGTAGGAATTGTGAAATGTGTTTGAAGATCCACCCATGTCTCCCAGCACTGACCCCTTCTTCCTGTCTGGTTTGTCCTGCTCTCTGGGTACTTTCTACTCCTCATATGCAGGGAAGATTGTACCTGTCCTCTAGCAGAATACTTCTCACTGGCTGTTAGGAACAGGGACTTTCAGACATTTCCTCCCTGTGCTTCTGGTTTCTCATCTGTAGAAGAGAATGGAGCCAATAGACTAATCTGAGTCCATTCATTCCTAAAGCATCATGATTCCAAAGACCTTGCCTTAGCACCTCCTCAGAAATCTCTTCCTGCTCTTCTTCCAGGATCCTGTCATTATTCAGCACACCTGTTATTTTGCTAGCAGAACTTTTTCCCCCCCTTTGGGAACTCAATGCATGTGGTTCTGGTGGCGCTGAAGTCCATGGCCCACCCCTCCAGCACAGATTAGGCACATGACCCCAGCTGAGCCTGGAAGGAAATCTGTGTGCCATAGACAGTAGGGAAGATAGCTTTGCTGAACGTAGTGGGTTGAATAGTGTCCCCTTAAAATTCATGTCCCCTAGAATCACAGAATATGACCTTCTTTGCAAGAAATTCTTTGCAGATATAATTGAGTTAAGGATCTCAAGAAAGATCATCCTTAGATTTAGAGTGGGCCCTAAATCCAGTGACTGGTGTCCTTATAAGAGATAAGAAAGGGAGAGTTTACATAAAGAGACACAGAGGAGAAACAAGAAGGCAATGTGAAGGTGGAGGCAGAGATTGGTGGGATGCATCCCAAAGACTTCTGGCAAACACCAGAAGCTAAGAGAGAGGCATGGAATGTATTTTTCCTCAAAGCCTCCTGAAGGACTCAACCCTGCTGACACCCTAATTTCCTGGTGTCAGACCTCCTGAACTGTGTGTAAGAGAATAAATTCTTGTTGGAAGTTACTCAGTTTGGGGTGATTTGTTACACAGCCTGATGGAACTAGTACACTGGGTTTTCCTAGAGCCATCTTGCTTGGGGGAGAGCATCTGTCCTGAGAGCGCAAGATTCAGAGTGAGCTTTGCTCATAATGTTATTGCCTGGACCCACCTAGGCTGGAAGCCAACTGCACCTCTGGATTTCTCAGCATGTGAGCTCTTCTTTTTTTTAAACTCATTTGAGTTAAGTTTTTATCATAGATAATGAAAGGCTTCTGATAAACATAAGGCTCAGCACTGAGAAAATCTTATTAATGTGTCAAAGTCCAGCCATGGTGGTCTTTTCTCCACAAAGCTTTCCCTGGGCTCCCCAGCCTACAGGGCTTCTTTCTCCCTCTGGGTCCCTTCCTATAGCTCCTTTCCCCTCCCACACGTGATACTATTACACTTACCTTATTTTTCTTACTAGACCTTCAATCTTTTAAAAGCAAGAACTCTGTTGTTTTTTTTGTTGTTTTTTTACTGCACAAACTCCATGCTATATACATAGCAGGTACTCAGGGCATATTTGATAAGCAGATAAATGAAAGAAATGAAGGAATAAAGAGTGGGGTTTCAGTGTTGATGGCTGGAAGTGGAAAAGATCGTTTTGTGTTAGGGGCTCTCCTGGTGTTCCTAGTTACACCGAACCCATAAATCCCCAGTCTACTTCCTCATAATGGCACCACTAGGAAGCTCAGCCAAAGACCAGGACGGCTGTGAGCAAGCAGTTGGTTGGGTCCTTTGCCAACATAATAACTGCTAGGCTTTTATAAAGGGCAGTCGTTACTTCAGATCTGAAGTACCTATCATATCACTCTCTCTCCTGTTCGTAACCTTCCAATGGTGTCCCACAGCTCTTAGGAAAAAGTCCAAACCTTTGTTCAAGGCATTTGAAACCTGGCTCCTCCCAATGTTTCTTATCTCTCAAAACTCCATCATCTTGAGTCTATGCCCTGGCTTCTTGCACTTCCCTGGCCATGTCAAAGACTTCATCTGCTCTCTCCTCTTTCTCTGTCACCCTCTTCTTTTGTCTCTCTCTTGCAGACCTTTGTTTTTCTGGAGCATTCTTCCTCCAACTGTTTTCATCTAGCTTGCTTCTCTGCATGCGTTAGACCTTTGCTTGGACATTATTTCCTCTGGGGACCTTCCCTCATTCACTGAGACCACCCTCTGTGTCCCCAGAGCTCTCTGCATTTCTCTAACAGATTTTACTACACTACATTGCAATCACCTATTCTTTAGACAATAGCCCTCATTAATACTGTTTGAATCACATCTATTTTGATCAACATTTCATTCAAAATGTTGAGTGCACAGTAGAGGTACTCAACACATAGTTCTCAAATGGTCAAATAAATAAATAATGGAGAATTTAATGGTAATTCTCAAAGTCTAACTTGGTCTTAGTCATGTTCTCCTTTGTTCATTTCCTCACTCTCAAGGAGTAACCAGATCTTCTTACCTGGGCCAGAGGGGAAGAGAGGGAAGTGAGGGTTGCAATATGTTTAGAGAGATGAAGATGGGTCATTTCCAACATGGAGTCCTTGTGTCCTTAACTGTCCATAAAAACCATAATGGGGGTTACCAAGAGATATTTAATATTTTGAAAGCCTGAAAAAAGTCACACAATGCCCATGATAAGACTGCACAGGCTAACAAAACTAGACTGGTATGCGGTGTCAGGGGGAAAAAATCTATATGACAGAGAATACTGTTATTCTGTTTCTCCTCCTGCTAATGGAACTCTTGGAGGTTACACTTATACTTGAGAGCAGACATGGCCTGCAAACAAAAGAACTGTGTCTCTTTCTCATGGAAGAATTTAATTACTGCTATCAGGCTTTCCAGTCAGGTCTCCCCTTGTCTCAGCAAATTTAGAAGTCCGGGCTGTCATGGAGGTATCACATGAACCTCACAGACTTGTTATGAGCAAGAAGTAAACTTATTGGGCTAAGCCACTGAGATGATTTTGAGCTTGTTTGTTACAGTAGAAACTGAGTCTAGGAAGACTTAGTTGATGGAAGAACTGTGTTGTCATTTTTTAATCTCCAAGATCTAGCATGGTGCTTGGCATAGAAGAGATATGCAGTAGTGTTTGCTGAATGAATGAATGAATGAATGAATGAATGAATGAATGAATAGAAAACAATTAACTAGGAAGCCATATCACTGTAGACCCTCAAAAATCAGGAAACAGACTTTGAAGATAAAAAAAATTACATGTGAAACAGACGCCTCCAGGCATTGCATTACAGAGCCTCCTTATTTCCAGCACTAGGACAAGTAACTTTGCCAATAGAACTCAGTTCAAAACACAAATATTTTATAAGAGCCATTGCTCATAAATCTAAGTTTTTTTATTATCTCAGTCATGAATGACTTTCTTCAAAATACCATGGATGTAGGATTCATTGATATTGGTCTTAGCTGCTCAGTGGGATTTAAGACTCAATAATGAATCCAGGAAGTGGTTTGCACTTCACTTGATCAAACAAAAAACTCCAATAAGAAGTATTAAATCAGATGGGACCAATTTTCATAATATCTTTTTGTAGAACTTTGTGACTGCATCACCATAGGCACCAGGTTGGAAACAATAGCATGGCATATGCTGGTTTGTGTCTTTGCCCTAGAGTTTGCAGAAGCCTGCAGTTTGACGTCAATACTGAAGGCAGGGGCTTTCTTCTCTAGTACATTGATTTTAAATTAAATTAACTCTGATCTTTAGGTCATCTCCTAGATTATAAAAGCTGAATGCCTCATTAATGATGAAAACAGTAGGAGTAAATGTATTGGAGCAGGTTGAGCAATTTAAGTGCTTTAAAATGCAACTAGTGCAAAGCAAGGGTATTGCAAGCTATTCAATTAAGGATTGATTCCAGACATGCTGATGGGGAGAAACTACTTGAGCAGAGTGAGTCTTAGAAAATAGTTGTCATCTTATGAAGGCAGCACCTTTCTTGCCCTCTACTCTTTGGGTCCTGCTGCATTCACACGAATCTTCTTTTCCACTTGAATCATGATGGTTCCATCTTCTTCAACATTCTCCACTTTCAGAAGAGTGCATTAGTTATCTAATGCTGCATAACAAATTACCCCAAAACTTAGTGGCTGAATCAACAATATCTATTTTCTCATAGTTTTTTAGAGGTCAGGAATCTTGTCACAACTCAAGTGGGTCTTCTGCTGCAAGATCTTCTCACAAGCTGTAATCGAGGTGCCTACTGGGAGTTCAGTCATCCCACCAGTTAAAAGGGATGAATCCACTTGGGGAAGGATCTATTTCCAAACTCAATAATATGGTCGTTGGCAGGATTCAGTTCTTTGCATGGTGAACACAGGAACCTCTGTTCCTTAACAGCTCTGAGCCAGAAGCTGTCCTAAGTTCCTTGCCACATGGGCCTATTCATAGAACACCTCAAAAAATGTCAACTTTCCCCATAAGAGCAAGTAGGCAAAAAGAGCCAGCGAAAGATGGAGAGAAAGACAGCAAGATGGAAATCACAGATTATTATAACCTAACTTTGGAAGTGCCATTCCCATACTTTTGCTGTATTTTATTCATTAGAACTGAGTCATTAGGTCCAGCCTACACTCTCAGGGAGGGGATTTCATCGGGCATGAATACCAGTAGGTGGGGATCATTGGGAGGCATATTAGAAGCCTGCCCAGCATGAAGAGCAAACGTCTGGCAGCAGAAATTACTTCTCAGTCTTTTTCCCCACTCTCTCTCATTAGTAGAAGAAAATGAATAGATATTTATGATTAAAGCAGTCTCCTGTAAATGAAAAGGTTATATGATATGTTTTAACTTTAAAATTAAAGAAAATTTGTATTTTACTTTATCCATCCTATAATGTAATGAAAGTTAATACATATACAGAGCTTATTACATTCCAGGCACTATTCTGAGTGTTTGGTATATATTTTCATTTAATCTTCATCAAAAACCCTGTAAATATACTGTTATATCTCCATGTTAAATATTAAGGAGACTGAGGTCCAGAAGGTAAGCAACTTGCCTAAGGTCACTCAGCTAGTTAATGGAAAAATCAGGATTCAACCAAAGCAATCAGGTTCCAGAATCCATGCTGTTGTGAATTATATTTTACTAACTTTCTAAGATATTTTGGGTCACCTGCTGTTATGAACCAAATGGTTTCCCCTCAAATTTGTATGTTGAACTCCTAACCCTTAGTATCACTGAAGTGACAGTATTTGGAGAAAGGGTCATTCATGAAGTAATTAAATTTAAGTGAGGCCATTGGGGTAAGCCACAATCCAGTATGACTGGTGACCTTTCAGAAGAGGAGATTAGGACCCAGACAAAATCATGTGAAGACATTGGGAGATGATTGCCAGCTACATTGACAAGAAGAGAAGCTTTAGAAGAAACCAACACTGCTCATACCTTGATCTTGGACTTCTAGCTTCTGGAATTCTGAGGAAATAAATTTCTATTGTTTAAGCCAGTCAGTTTGTAGTATTCATTGTGGCAGGCCTAGTAAACTAATGCACCTGTTATCGGGAATATTAATATCTCAGGATAATGTGCCTTTTGTTAGCTGTGGTTTCCAGGATCTTCAGGCACACCCCAGTTTCACTAGCTCAGGTGTGTTGAAAGTATTTGGGATTTGGCAACCAAAGCAAGAACTATCTTTAGCGTGTAAAATTAGGCAAGCTCCATAACTTTCTTTTAAAATGAGACTAATAAGAACTACCACACTGGGCTGTTGAAGGAATTAATGAGATCATGTGAAAGTGTCTGGCACAGTAGCTGACATATATTAAACCCTTAGTAAATGTCATTTATTGCTTAAATGGCAAGTCACATGTTAAAGCAATTACTGAAGACACAGCAGAAGCATGGCACCTTGTGTTCTCTCTCTCTCTCTCTCTCTCTCTCTCTGTCCATGCTGTTCTGGAAAAAAGATTTTAAAAATTCTTCATTTTCCTTCAGTGCAGACATTCTTGATATTGGTCCATTGCAAATTTTCTCCATACTGGGCTGGACCTTTACTGCCATTCTTATTGTAAATGTAAAAATATCAAGAGAATTCCAAAATGGCTCAGTTTCTGGTCTTCTATGAACCCTTTAGACTGAAGATGATAAGAAATATATAAGACTCCCTGTTACAAAGAACTCCATCAGAGTGGACTGCAGTTCAATTCACCCAGTGCTCCCTGAGTACCTGAAGTGCCGGGCAGTGAGCTATGTGCCTACTGTCATCTAATGACTAACAATCAATGCAACGTCAGCCTGCATCAAAGCAAGAATGGTTATACAAAAAAAAGAAGATACTAATTCCTTTGCATTTGGTATTGCTCAGATCACATTTGGAACATTGTTTTCAATTATAGATACCCTTTTTAAATATAGAAATTTATAAAGGATGTAGTGTTCATGGGATGGTGAGAGGGGTAGGTGAAACATTATTGAAATAAATGGGGACATTTAGCCTGAAGATGAGAAAAACTAAGTGTTTTAAATTCTTAGACATCTGTCATGTGGAAGGAGGGTTCATCTCTGTTACTCTCAGTAATAAAATTATGACTTACAATGATGCAGAACTCAGTTCCAAAAAACTAAAAAGGTTTGCTATGGACTGAGTTGTGTTCCCCCTGCCCCAAATTCATATGTTGGAGACCTAACCCCAAATGTGACTATATTTAGAGATACAGGGGTAATTAATGTTAAATAAAATCATAAGGGTGATTCTATGAATCAGTGGCCTTATAAAAAAGAAGAGAGAGAAATCTCTCTCTCATCATGTGCACAAACTAAGGAGAGACCGTGTGAACACACAGCAAGAAGCCCGCTGTCTGTAGCCAGGAAGAAATGTCTCATCAGGAACTGAATGTGCCAGGACCTTGATCTTGGAATTTCTAGCCTCTAGAACTGTGAGAAAATAAATTTCTATTGTTTAAGGCACTCAGTCATGGTATTTTGTTGTGGCAATTTGAACTAACTAAGGCAGTGTCTAAACATTGAAATAGAATAATTTAATGAGCATTTGAGAACCAACCAGGGGCCCAGATGTGTTAGGGCACATTATGGAAGATACTCCATAGCATGTTAGGGATTGGAGTGGCTCACTTCTATGGTCCCTTCCTCCTCTGAGATTCTATGATTTCACAAGTCTTTAAAGCTCACGGACACAGTAACACAGGTTATTCTGCTTGAGTTACTATCCTCTGAATTTATGGAGACTAGACAAATTGGTTTCATCTCCTGTGTCAACTCTGATTGACAGTGGCTACCTGAAACACTGTTTTGAGAAGGAATTTTGAAGCATGGGGAAAAAAATCCATGATAAAAAGAGCTAATACTTATTGGACACTTGTTATGCACCAGCCCCTATTCTAAGTGCAGTATTTGAATTAATTTACTTTAAATTTGCACAACTCTAGGGGCTGGGTCCTAATAGCATCAACATTTTTTGATAAGAATGTCGAAGCACAGACAAGTAACCTCTCAAAGGCCACATGGTTAGTAAATGGCAGCACCAGACTACAAATCCAGTAGTTAGTTTCAGAGAGCTTTTGCCTGTGACTACTAGACGATGACACCCGCCCAACTATGCATTTGCTCTGTTTATCACGAGTGGAGGGGCCAGAAGATGTATATGCTCAGAAGTCCTTATCTCAGGATTTGCTTTGAGAGATATCAAACTAAGACGAGTGGGCACAAAATATTTTTATTTCAATGCCGTAATCATTCAGACACAACACCAGTAAGGGTTTAAAGACTCTTTAATAGTTGAGTAACAGATTAGTGCTCAGTATCCCGGACACTCTAAATTATAGGGAAGCCCTGTTGTGGAATTCCATTGTTTCTTTTCCATTTGGGACTATGTTGGCCCCATTCATGCTGGTAACCTCAGTTGTTAAACAATACAGTATTTCTCTGGCTCTTCAGCTATCTGTGTTTGTACGAACACCAACTCCCTTCTTAATCAACTCCCACCCAGATATCTATGTACCCTGGGGATCGTGTATGCTCAGTTCTTGCCCCCGACACCTACTTCTACAGCGCTCTCCCTCTTATCTGCACTCGATTTTTCTCATGCAGCCTCTCTCCCAGCTTACTGATAGCTGCAAAACTATTTCCTGTCTTGTCTTGTTCACCCAACTGTGTCTGATGAAGGGAATGTCATTGTCTTTCTCTTCTCTGGTCTAGATCTGGTTGATCTGCTTAGGTAACCGTGTCTGTTGAGTACTCTATCAACGGCCCCCAAATTTGACACATTACAGTAGGCTTTTCCCTCAAGACAAACACAGCCCTCTCTTCCATTAACCCCAAAGGACAATTGCCAATATCTCATGCCCGTCAGCGTCTGACAGATTTACGGGAGACAAGCAAATGAGAGGCACTGGATTATAAAATTTTTCTGAGCATTCATTGTAAATAGGCCTGATTTTTTCCACTTTTTGTAGAAAATTCCATGTCTCTCCTTGCATGCATCTCAGTATATCTCATTTTAGAATTTATTTAAAATATTTTTTATATCAAATTACCCTCAAAAGTTGTGTTTCTTTTGTCCTTCCAAAATTTCCCTGTGTTCTCTGTATTTGTAGGAAGGGCTAAGGAAAGGTGATAAAAATCTACAGTCCTTGATCCTGTATTTTAAAATGCAAGATGTTAAAATCAAATAAAGTAGGTCAAGGCTTCTCTGTATTTAGCAGAGACTGCTGCTTTTCCATATTAGCAAATATTAAAGATGATAGGCAATCAAAAATGCTATAGCTTTCTTTAGTGTAAGAAAATGTTATCAAGACGCTAACATTTGGGTTTTATCTTCGCCAAAGAAATGGAGCAAATCCAGCTATTTATTGCTTATGATTTTATAGATGGCTATTTATGCATTTAAGTAGAGGTCCTGTGTTTTGCATTTATTTGGACAATGAGTAATAGTTAAACACGCTCAACTAATTAATTATGAGTGCAGTCTATTTAAATGCATCATGCGGTTAAGCTTCCAAAACCCTCCGGGGTTTGAAGCAATATTTAAAGTTGGAAGGTCTGATAGGACAAAATGGAGGGATTGCATCGAGGAGTAATACTTGAATTCAAGGCTAGAGGTACCTGGGGAAAACTTTAAGTCTGCTTTATTTTGAGGTTGGAGAACATTATGAATATCTTCCATTATTCCGGGACATAATAGCACTCAGTTGGACAAACGTAATAAAATGTGTAAGTAAAATAAACGCCGCCGCGATCCTTCCTAATAATTGCAAGCCCAGCATCTAGGAGGCTGCTATGCTCCTTCAGTGGAAGGAAGGGCCGCAGGACCCCTCGGGCAGGCCAGCGCCCTGAATGTAACGGATCGCTCTGAAAAATGCACCTCGCTGACACCAAGGAGTAATTTCAGCAACTGCTGGCAAGGTAAAGCGAAGGTGTTGCTGTTCGGTAAGGGAGAGAATCGCTGGTTGAAGGGCTTTCCATGGAGGGGCCACAGCCCGAACCTCGGCCCTTTCCTCCCCTTCCGAATGTGGCACGTGCGGTTCAAGTGTGCGGGAGAGAACCACGCTCGGGCCTCTTTGACGCTGGAATCGCTGCTCGGTGAGGGTGTCACGAGCTCCACACCTGCTCCTGAAACTATCGAAGGTCCTGATCCCTTGGCGCCCATGCAGACCCTCGGGACAAGAAGCCTCTTATCTCCGCTAAGCCCAGCCACCAGCCACATCTGGTCCTTCAAAGTGGGGTACACTGGGTTTGGAGCAGTAGGGACACTGGCTGCGGGCCTTGTCCTGGGTGCCATTTATGGCCCACATACCCCTGACTCGTTGTGCACCCTGACACCGCATCCATTTTGGCTGTAATCTGGGACTTAAAAGGCACCCGCATCTCTGAGTGTTTCCAGTGGACTCATTCTCCACCCCAGCCCCTCGACTCTTGCGGTTTCTAACGCAGACCTTAGATGTGTCTCCAAGTGGCCCTGGCTCTGTCCTTAGGCTGAACTCTTCCCTGGCACAAGAGCTTCCTCCCACACTGGCCGTGTGCAGCTTGGCCCCGGCACCCCCGGATCTCGATCGGGCTCCATACCCGCTGTTTGCCCCGCGCAGCCTGCGGTACCGCAGGGAGAGCAGCCCCCTGAGAGCAGCTGACCTCTACGGGCTGCAAGTATCCTCCTGCTTCATTTATCCTCCTGACCTCTTTCTCTTGCGCAAAATGGAAATGAAATGCATGGGGTTTATTACAGGAAGAGGAACATGGGGGGTAGAAACTGGGGAGCGAGAGGAGGGGCGAGAAGAATAGGGTGAACCTGGCGACATGTAGGAAGGAATTGCTGTGAAGGGCACTAACATGGGACATGGTTAAACGCCCTTACCTCTTATTAGAAAAAAAAGCTCATGCCCGACCGGTGTGGCTCAGTGGTTGAGCATTGACCTAGGATCCAGAAGATCAGGGTTCGATTCCCCGTCAGGGCACATGCCCGGGTTGCGGGCTTGATCCCCAGCAGGCAACATGCAGGAGGATGCTGATCAATGGCTCTCTCTCCTCATTGATGTTTGTCTCTCTCCCTCTCCCTCCCCTTCCTCTCTCTGAAATCAATAAAGATATATTTAAAAAAGAAAGAAAGAAAAAAAAGCTCATGGAGTAGAAGCTCATGGAGTAGGCCAACAGGAAAGCTTCTTATTGGCTCACAGGCCCTTGCCCCCAAAGCCTAATAAATGACTATTCCCCCAGAAAGAGCTTTCAAATATCCTCCTCACTACACTAAGGAGTCTGGTTTAACAAACAAGTGCACAATAATATCATAAAGAACACAAACACAGGCCAAGTGAACTGAACTATGAGTGTGAGTGTGTGTGTGTGAGAGAGAGAGAGAGAGAGAGAGAGAGAGAGAGAGAGAGAGAAGGAGATTGCTGTCAGGGATGAATATATTAAATTTCTGGAAACCTGAAACTTATATAATTTAGGGAGCCCACTTTAAAAAATTATAAATGACACCTTAATTATTAGAAACATAGTTATTTAAAATGAGAATAGAAATCACAACAAATAATTCAGTTTTAAAGCTGCCAAATACAGAAATGTTACAAAAATAACAATGTGTTTATTAATGAACTGCCTGACATGTCTCCATAATACCTACTTTGGCTGCACATTCTCTGATTGCTTCTTCATACGGAAATACCTTTGAAATATAATCCTTTCTAGATGAAACAGAAAAAAGTCTCTCATTAATTAATATTTATTTTTTATTATCAATGATTCAGAAAGTTTTATTTTACCTTTAACACTAATTATAGTTAGCATCTCACAAATTTGCAAAACTCTGTCAGGTTTCATTGATATATAAGCTGTTACAGAGGTACTCACTATTTGTAATACTGATAGAGCCTTGGGCCCTATGAACACAGGAATTCTGACAAATTCTATTTCTTACTGTTACCTTCAAAAAAGTACATGGGCTCTGGCCAGTTAGCTCAGTTGGTTAGAGCATCATCCCATATGCCAAGGTTGTGTGTTCGATCCCTGGTCAGGGCACGTACAAGAAACAACCAAGGAATGATTGGAAGAGTGGAACAAGTCGATGTTTCTCTCTCCCTCCCTTCCTCTCTCTCTCTAAAATCAATCAATCAATAAACAACTTTTTTTTTTTTAATATATATATCTCTTTATTGATTTCAGAGAGGGGAAAGGAGAGGGAGAGAGAGAGATAGAAACATCAATGAGAGAGTCATTGATCGAGCCCACAACCCGGGCATGTGCCCTGACCGGGAATCGAACCCTGATCGCCTGGATCCTAGGTTGACGCTCAACCGCTGAGCCACGCCCGGCCGGGCAATAAACAACATTTTTTAAAAGTAAATACATGTTACATTTGTAATTGCACCTACCCTATTATGAGTTTATTCTCGATAGGAGAGACATTGAGTTCTGACCAGACATCAGTGAAAACTAAATCCTGTTTTCAGTGTTAGGTGTCTGCTGGTTGGGAGATTCTCCACACACCTGCTTCTTGCTTCACAGGTTTCAAACCATGTTTCTCCTCCAAGGATCCACATGCTTCCTATGCCAGCTGCCATAGGACTTGCTTATACTGAGATATGACCTCCAGTCCTACACCTTTGTGTTCTGAAGCTCAGGGAGTTAGCATAATAAATGGCAGGAACATGCCTGCAAGGCCAACAATATCTTCACTATATATGGAAGGGGCTGTGAGCCACATAAATATATCCCACTAAACACAAAATAATGTATGAACAATTTGATCTCCCCTTGGTGGGATCCCCAAACCCTGCAGCCACATCAACACTACCTGACTTGAAGGGAAGTATGACAGAGTGGGGAGATTAGAGTGGAAATAAACAGTGGCCTTAAGTAATTGTGGCTAAATTATCTTATTTTACAGTTTATGCATTTATAGGGCCTTTCCCAGAGACTAGAGATAAGTCATGCTTAGTAATGAGGGTCCTAAAGCCAGGTATAAACATTTCTCTGAAGCTGCTAATCGATGAGAATGATATGGAACGGATTACAAGAAAAATAGATCTCCTAGTTTCTTATTGAGGAGCGATTCTATTTTTCTCTCAGAACCCATAGTATCTTATTCATAATTTTTAAATAGGAGAACGTGTCTTAAGACATTTCTGTATTTTTTTCATCTTATGGTATAGATTTCAGTCATTCTCACATTCTGATGCTGTCTTTGTTAACCCGCCAGGCAGGTAACTGATCTTTATGGATACTACATAACTGTTATAGTCCAGATTTTGCTGCCCAAATGGGATAAACTAGGATAAATAGCCCTCGAATATAATTCTATTCTGATAAGCCTTATTTTCTGGGTATGCCACAAGTTACAGAAGAACAAAATAATTCCCAAGCCCTGAAACAATCACCTATGTGATGAATATGCTCTTTGCCATAACTAAACCTTGGTCGCCTGTGCTAAAAGTTTAAACTCTAAAGCATGGTGCTCTTCAGGTGACACATAGAAATTGGAGCAAATGAAGAAAATGATGGAAATAGATTCAAGCAACTGATAGATGTCTTGACAAAGTTTAAACAAGATTTAAAATGGCAATTATAAAGCCCATGACTATTTGTTACAAAGTAAATCACTTTGCTGTTATGAAAGAGATGTATAGAAACATCATGCATCTCTCTAACAGAAAGGGATCGTCTTATTGAATAAAATAAAAGTGAGGCATGGAGAGTCAGGAAGTCAAGATGTTGACTCTGAATGGAGAAAAACAGAAGCATAAGTTACCAGGACACATTCTAATGCATATCCTTTTGCTTCTCAAAAGCCTACCTCAAATTATTGAAAGAATCGTGTTTGCTTTCTGCATTTATCTAGTTATTATATGTAGAAACTAAGAATGTGTTGAAGAAGCATGAGGCTGAAACATACTAAAAAGAAGTTACCTAATTTATTTTTCCTTTGGGAATCAAAACATGTTTAGTCTTAGATAGAAAAGGTATTATCCATTCTTAAGATTCCTAGAAAAGGAGATTCAGAGCCGTCTTTCAACAGAATCCCAGTGTTGACATTATTCTCATCAAAGATGAACCCATCATCTAACTATCTAACAAAAAAGCTTGGTTCTTGTTTCTTTCCTTCTGTAAAAAATAAAGATCAGCTTATCCATAATCTTTTGCACACTAACCATTTACACAATTTTGCTAAACTCCCCAAGTTTTGTATTTTCTTTGCTGACCAGAGAAATTCTACTCATTTTGATATTTTTTTCATATAACTCTTAATCAATTTTTGACTCATCTCTTCCTTTAATCCCTTTTTAGTCATGCAGCTTAGTTTAGCTCTTCTTTTATGAAAATTTGTTATTGTACTAGCCAAAAATATGTTTGCCTGAAAGTAACAAAAACCCCAACAAACAGTAGTTTAAACAGGAAAGGGTTTTGTTTGTTTGTTTATTTGTTTGTTTGTTTTGTCCATGCAACAAATGTGCATGAGTAGACAGTAAAGGGCAGGTTGGTAGCTTAATAATGTCATTAAGCATATTAAGTATCCCTTTTCCCCTGCCTCCAATCTTCCCCCTCTGCTACCCTTAGGATGAGGCCTTTCTCAACATGCTTGTAACCTCGAGGTCACAAGATGACTCTTGCACTTCCAAGAACATGTTCATGTTATATACAGAAAGATGCAGGAAAAAGACGAAATTTCTCTCATCAACATGTGAAGTCCATTTCAATACCCATGGGATTTGGGCTGGCCTTGTGACTTGCCCTGACCAACAGACTGTGGAGGAGTTAAAGATATTCCAGTTACAATCTTAGGCCTCAAGAAGTCCTGCATTCTTTCACTCTTTAAAACAGTCTGCTAGAGGATGAGAGGTCATGTGGAGCAGAGACTAGCTATCTCAGTTGAGGCTACACTAGATCAGTGAGTCCAAAACTGACCCACATCTAATCATAGACACATGAGTGGGCCAACCTAGACTATAAAGAATGTTTAGCTTAACCCCCACCTAAACTGGTGAACTAAAGAATCGGGATCTAAATAAATGGTTGTTTTAAGTCACCAAGTTATAGGGTGTTTTCTTATGCAGTGAAAACTAACTGATACACATGAGTTCTTCTGTGTTGCACCATTCCAACCCTATATCCACCAGTAGTTCTGTTGACCTAGATGAATTAATTTCTACTCTGGCTGAATGCTCACATTTCATTGGTCATCAATAGAAATTAAATAGTGCCTTTAGCTTCTTTCCGCAGAATTCCTTTGGAACAGTTTTGAATAAGAAAACAATGAGTCCAAGTGGATTTCTCTTGTGCATATCCCATACATGGTCCTATAATTTTTGCTCAGATTAAATCCAAGAAAGTAGGCTTTCTAGCACAGTCACTCCTTGCCTTCAGATGTTGCTGTAAGTAAGAGAATCTAATTCATATATTATCCCCAAAACTTCAGAGCATAGATCAAACTCACTGAATCAAGACTTTTTTTGGCTTGAGGTGAAGGGAAAATACCCCTTCTGCATGGTAGTGAATGGATGGGACTCACGGTATGCCAACTGCCTTCTCCCCAAATCTCTCTATAATCTCTAATAATCCAACCCTTGACCCTGAGAGCCTTTTAACTGAGTTTTGATCACTTCTCTTGAAAATCTCACATCATGCATTCTCACCTCGTAACGGAATGTGACACCTAATTCCATTTTATCATTCTGTACACGGAAATAAAGTAGTCTCCATATGCAGATTTTTTAATTTATCAAAAATACTAGAGTCATTTTGGGCTGGAGGTGGGGAGGGAAGGAAGTAACTGCTTTTCAGAACTGAGAATTTAACAGAAAGTATGCCACATCTTAACTCAAATTTTAATCACAAAACTTCAAATGCACTGGAACATTATTGTTATCGCTTGGGATTCAAAGCTACCCAAAGGACTATAAACAGAATTTAATGAACGCCCGTGAGAAGGTGTCACAAACATCAAGAGGACTCCTGGTGGGGCACTGAATGGAGCAGCTGCCCTACAATGTCTGTTCTTATTTAACATCTTCATTCATAAGGCAGACTAGGGAACAGACAGCGCACTGATGAAATTCACAGATGGTACTCACTTGGGAGATATTACGAATACCAGGGATATCAGGGAAATGATACAAAAGGACCTAGAGAAGGAATAACAATGAGACTTGACTTTGAAAATGCAAAGCGATGTGTCTGAATGTAAAAAAAGAAACCTTCAACATTAAAATAGAGGGGAGAAAACTAGAAGTCAATGTTGAAAGTGACATCAAGTTGGATAATGCAGTTAAATTCAAAAATGGGCCCTGTGAAATACAGCTCTAAAATTGCTAATGTATTTCTTAATCTTCTCTGATCCCTGAAAGCTGAATTAGGTGTCATTATAATGTGCTCCCATATTCTTAACTTATCACCTTGTTTTCATAAGTTCCCTTTTATGGTTTGTCTATCCTTTCCCATCTGACTAAGCTTCTTGAGCAAAGATTTGTTGTAAACTATGTGCCCCAGTGACTGGCACATAGTAGGCACTGGATAGATACTTCTTGAAAATACAAATGGACTACATCCAACAGCATCTCTTTTTTATGCAATGTGATGGTAAAAAGCTATTTGCCTCTTTTTCTCTCACCTTTTGAGTGAACAGTGGGGTTTTCCAGAGGCCAAATAACATAATGATATCACTGCCCTAATGACGAATGGAATGTTCTCTTGAGTTTTAAGTTTTGCACAGCTCGAATTTCTGATGTAGTAAATATCGATAAATATGAGACACACAAACAAAAGTTTTGGGGGCGTTCCTAATAATTTTTTAAGAATGAAAGCAGTCCCGAGACCAAAAAAAGCTCAGAATTACTAGCCTTGAATTCAAACTTTGGAGTCAAACAGATATAAGTTAACATACCCAATTCACTAACTTCTCAGTCACTTACCTTTTCTAAACCTATGTATGTGTCTGAGGCCTAAGAGTGACGTTTACTTCACGGAGTTGTTGTGAGGATTAAATAATGAAATATGTTCAAAGAACAGAGCTCAGGGCCAAGTGCATAGTCAAGTCTTAATAAATGATTTATCATCATTGTAAAGGAATAACATGCAGTGACTTCCAAGAGCATTTTTATGACCCTTTGGAAACCAGGTTTCCTTTGTAATGCTCCATCCATCCTCCAAGGAGAGGAGAGGAGAGGAGGTGAGAGGGCAGAGCCTTCATCTCTCCTCCTTGAAATCAATGAGAAATTGATGATTCTGCTGCCTCTGACTTTTAGAGGGTGTGAGTTCATTAATTTCAAACCTGCCACTAAAAGCTCCTGTATCTAAATCAGACTGTGAAACAGATGATGTCTCCCCTCCGGTGGTCAGAAGGGGGGGGTCATCAATTTCAAGCAGGAGGAGCAAAGGGCTCTATGCTTTTCACCAATGGCCTTTACAGAGACAAATCCCTGCCACTGACAACTGTCCCATGTGGAGGGTATCAAGGACCACACTTTTTCCCTTCTTAAAGTAGCCTGGTTCTCAAGGACTACTGCATTCAAAATAGTAATACTAATAGAAATATTATAAATTACAAGGGTAATCAAATTTACATTTCTCTACCGTTTCTCAATTAACATTTTCATATGTATAGATCTATAATACCAGAGCTAGAAGGATCTTGGTGATTATTCCAACTAAGTCTCTAATATAGAGATGACTTGGAGAAAATTAGACCCAGACAATTTACTTAACTTGCTCAAGATTATACAAATAATGAAAGAACCATTATCTTATTAAAATTCATGATAACTTGATGATATACACGGAGTGCATATTATTTATTATATCCAATTTGCAAACGAGAGAACCGAGACTTCGATTTAACTATTTCCCTAGAGTTGCCTATTGACTAATAGCACAGCCAAGATTCAAGTCCAGGTCATCTGAGGGGACTTCACATTAATCTACAGAATCAGTTTTAATTTCAGGGATTCTTAGTTCCCAGAAAAGCAACTGTGAGGAATGACTCAGGAAATGCTGGTAGTAGCATATCTCTCCTTACCCTTCCTACTTCTTCCAACAAACATTTTAGTCCTTACATGGACTTATGCTGTCCCAAGGGTTGTCAATGTGCCTCTGAATAAGAACCCTGTATATTGGGGAGAATGGGTATATTCTTGGGAGATACTGATCCCACTGAAGAACTGGTCTTCTTCAGGTCAAGTTGATGGCTCTGATGCGAGAAGCACCAAAATCTCGTCAGAAATTTTTCTTCTACTATTTTGCTGCTATAGTGAAAATCACCCACATACTCATTCATTTGCATTTGACTTTTGAAGACCTTTTCTAAAATGGAAATGTCATTTTGGCAGGACGATGCATTAACTTTATTAAACATCATAAGCTGGCTTTTTGGATTCATGTAGCTGAGTTCTGCATCCAGGACAGGAAGGAATAGTTAACTATGGTAAGAGCTATACTAGTAGACAACTGTTGGCCATTGAATCTCGAGGGAAGTCTTACTGTAGTTCCTGGTATTCTGTTCTTTTTTAGAGATGCTCTCTTTTGATTTCCAAAGCTATCCAAGCTGGCTTATTTGTGCCCATTTCCACGGGTTCTTTTACATAGCTCAATCCCAGACCTTCTTGTCACCAATTCTTCTGTCTTGTTTCTTTCAGTTCATTAGCTAACCAGGCAGCCCATTTATACTTTCCAGAAGTCATTGTGTATTCACACCCCAGGCACCCTCCTCCATACCAAGTGTGTGGCCAGGTGTAGTATGTGTCTGGAGCTCTGCCCACCGGGAAGGCTTCAGGCTCGTCCCTGGTGCGGCTGTCAAGCCCAGCAATCCACTCCAGCAAGCGCCACTCGGTCCTGCTGACACGTCTGTGCGCTGTCTTAACTGCAGCAGCAGGAGTGACGGAGGTCTTGCTGGAGCCCGACGCTTGTCAAAAGAGCTGGTCATGCTGGTAGATGTGTAGAGACACTGGTGGCAGCTGGGGGACAGGTGAAGTTAAATGAATCTGAATGAGTATCTAAATTTGGTCTTACACAAATTGTATGGGGCGTCTCACAAAATTATTTGACCACAGAACAAGTCTTATTAATATCTTGAGGATCCAGAATTTTGTAGAGAACACTTCGAGATGCACTGCTATGAGCATATTTCTGTTTTATAAGTACTGAACAAGTTTGAACTATATGGATAAATTAGTAACTATTTCCCTGATATTATAAAAGCGATTTATTCTTATGTGTAGCACCTAATTACAATATTTGGAACATGGGAGACATATTCATGGACATGGAGCTATTGTCCAATGTCTTTTTCTGCCCCATAAACTATATGACCTTGAGTAAGTTACTCAACCTTCTGAACTTTGGTTTCCTCACCTCTAAAGTGAGAATGATAATAGCTACCTCGTAAGATTTTTTGTGGACTTAATACATAGCAACTCATCAACATGGGTACTAGTTAAGCAGTAAACTACTCTATTAGTCAAGATAAACTAGGTTATGATACAACAAAAAATGAATCTCCAAATCCCACGGCTTCACACAATGAAGGCTTGTTTTTAACTCATAGTACATGACCATTGTGGGTCAGTGAGAGCCACATGCAGGAACCCAGGCTGACAATCTGCCCCTGTGGTAACCGGTCCATGTGAGACATGTGGCTCTCTCGGTTACTCCAGCTGGGGAAGAGAGCCCTGGAGAGTCTTGCACCAGCAATTACAACCTTTGGCCCAGAAATGACACTTGTCAGTCACTTCAGCTCTCAGCCTGGTGGCTAGAGCTATTATGAACTCACCTAATTTCATAGTACCAGGAGACGGTGGAAGCCCAATGCGTGTTTGTTGAAAGAATAAATGACGAAAACAACCAATAAATAAAATAATAATAATATATAGCATTGTTTCTACATGCCAATAACTGCGATTTACATGCAGTTTTCTTTTTTAATGACTAAATGGACACGACTAGATATAAGGTTGGTTGTGGGTACTGATATAAATTCACTTTTATAGCATATGATTCTGAAAAGTTTTAAATCATTCTTTTCCTTTCCTTTGCGGGATCGGTTTAGAAAGGGTAACGCAAAAGCCCCGAAGTCCTGCATTCCGGTTGCCTCATTTAAAACCCATTCAGGGGAATTTGACGACATTAGGTGTCTCCATCGCAGCTCCATAGATCAGTTAATGTGAGCTGGCTTTCAAGTCCGAATCTAAAAGTCCAGGCGCATCTTAACTCTGAACGCTTTGAAGTTTACCCACCCTCCCCGTTAATGGGATAATGTAATCTGGGTGCTCAGAACCCATTTGAGGGGCAGTAAAGGGAAAAATGGCCCTCGGAAGAGAAGATGAGCTGCTCTCAGGGGTGAAATCCATCTCGCGCGGGCATTTATCTTGGGCAGACACTGTTGTTTAAACTAAAAATAATCGCCGCCAGTTCTGTGACATTAACCTGCTTAGTTGCTCCTGCGTGAAACCGGCAGGGAAAATGAGGGCAGAGGTCAGCGCCGAGGCTGCGGGTTATTTCCTTTCTCTGCGCAGCCCCGTTTCATCCTGCCGGGGGATCACGGTGCCTCCGTGTTAGCATTCGCATCACTTGCTCGAGTTATAATTAATATACGGCTTGGCCTGTTGTTGCATAGAGGATATCAGAATGCTGGATGCTCTACTTTCTCTAACAATACGGCCAGATAACCACCTAATGCCCAGGAGAGACTCTGTCATTATTCAGAAAGCACCTCTCAGTCATTTTAGTTTCCTGTCTCTCCCCACTTTTTAAATAGGTAGAAAGGTAAGCATATTAATGGGTCTGATATCACTCCCCCTCCCCCCTCCCCCCAATAGAAGTAATAATTACCTCCATCCTGGAGAAAGACAAAAGGGAAGAAAACTCACTCAGAAACGTAACGAGCAGGGAGGGGAGGAGGCCTGTCAACTGCGGGGCAGAAGGACGCTGGGGAATGAAACTGACATAATGAGCGAAAGAAGGTTGAAGCCTTTTATTTTTTTAAATTTATCTTTATTGTTGAAAGTCTTACAGGTGTCTCACTTTTCCCCCCAACTGACCCCCTCCACCTCGCTCCCACCCCTCCCCAGGCCTTCACCCCGTCATTGTGTCCATGGGCTATGCACGTGGCTCTTAAGGACGCCTGGAGGATGACAGTTGACCTTAGTCTCAGTCCTGCCAAATATGAGGAAAGCGGCCTTAGGATGGTCTGTCCTCAGAAACAAGCCATTATTTCTTATCCGCCTGGGAAATCATTAGGAAGGGGGTAGAGGGCACCCAATAAAAACAAAACCACAAACACAGCACCCCCGAGGAAGTGGCATCTCCTGCTGCAAACCTTTCTCCCGGCTGGTTTGCTATCCTGCAGCAAGCCGGCCACGCAGCCTTAAAATCTCTCTAATTCTTTCTTTACCTACTTTCCGACTTCAGGCAAGAAGCGGGTGCCTGTTATGAAACGACTGTTATCAAAAGCGAAACCAAATGGAAGTTGTTTGCACAGCAGTCGGGTCGTTCAGGCCGACTGCCAGGGAAGCGAAGCGAAGGCGGCTCAAGGAGCTCGGCTGCGAGGTGAGTGGCTCTGGGCTTTCTCTGCCCGCCCACAGTGCCACGCGTGGCACGGCTGCGACTCTCACCCTGGCTCAGGGACACGTTTCTTAGCGTCTCTGATGGACTCAGGTGCCCCTCTGGGTGCCCTCCTGGCTCCCTGTACCCCTTGCGGCACCACCTACCGCCGGGATTGTCCGGTTCAGTAACGGTTGTGTTCCCGCCTCTCTGGCTTCTTAAGGAAGGGGGCGCCCCTCCATTCACCACCGCGCCCCCTCTCCCAGCACAGCTCCTGGGAGGGCAGGCGTGCAGAGATCTCTGCTGGATGAATGGATTAACCAAGGTAGATAAGACCGTTCCTGCATCCAAGTGAAAGTCTGGGACCCTGACTACCCGCATCCGCCTCTTCAACTCTCCTCTGTTCACCACACCTTACTTGATGTGCTCTCTACCCCGGGACTATGCCCTCAGTCACTTTTTCTAATATATATAAACTTGATTTCTAAGCACAGTTTTAGATTGATAGGACAAAAATGCAGATACAATTCAAAGTGCCTACAAACCCTGAACCCAGTTTTACCTGTTACTAACATCTTATATTAGTATTAGCTACAATGAATGAACCAATAGTGATACATTAGTGTTAACTAAATTGCACACTTTATTCATATTTCCTTAATTTCTACCTAATGCTCGTTTACCATCCCAGGATCCCGTACAGAATGCCACAGCACAATTAATCTTCCTGCTCCTGAGGCTTTTCTTGGCGGTGACGGTTTCTCAGGCTATGTTTGGTTGTGATGGCCTTGACAGTTTGAGAAGTCCTGGTCAGTTACTTTGTAGAATATCTCTCCATTGGGATTGGTCTGAAGTTTTTCTGGTGATTAGTCTGTGGTTGAGAGTTTGAGGGAGGAAGACCACAGAGGAGAAGGGCTGTTTTCATCACACCACTTCCAGGGTACATATCATCAACATGACTTATTGCCAAGGCTGTTGACCTTGATCACCTGGCTGAGGTCGTGCTTGTCAGATTTCTCCACTGTGTGCAGCTACTCGTAAGGATTTGAAAGTTATGCTCCTATTCTTGAGGGTGAAATATCTAAAATTATTTGGAATTCTTCTCCATGGGACATTTGTCTATTCTTTGATATTTATGTATTTTTTTAATTTAATCCTTGATTTATATAAGTATGGCTCATGACTATTCTATATTTAAGGCTGTAATCTAATACTACTTTATTTTGTTGCTCAAATTGTTTCAGTTTTGGTCACTGGGAGTTCTTTCAGTTGGTTCCTGTATTCCTTTGATATACCCCCATCATTTTAGGGTTATTTTCTTATTGTTGTTCTTTCTTTCTTCTTTCTTTCTTTCTTTCTTTCTTTCTTTCTTTCTTTCTTTCTTTCTTTCTTTCTTTCTTTCTTTCTTTCTTTCTTTCTTCCTTCCTTCCTTCCTTCCTTCCTTCCTTCCTTCCTTCCTTCCTTCCTTCCTTCCTTCCTTTCTTCTTTCTTTCTTTCTTTCTTTCTTTCTTTCTTTCTTTCTTTCTTTCTTTCTTTCTTTCTTTCTTTCTTTCTTTCTTTCTTTCTTTCTTTCTTTCTTTCTTTCTTTCTTTCCACTGACTTTCTGGAAGTATAAGATGCCCCAGGCTCATCCCATATAGTTCTAGTCCTTTCCAAGAGCAAGCCATTTCCCCCATTTCCTCGAGAAGCTTTTGTTTTCAGTGAGGATGATATTAGAAACCAGCATCTGGCCACTGGATGTGCTCGTTGCTACTGGGGTATTGTTGCTTCTAGACTCTCTAGGCTGAGAGAGCAAGAAAATACGTGTGTGCATAGATTTACAGATATATGCATATCCATAGATAGTTCTATATGTAACCATCTGTTATATCTATATTAAGCTAAATATGAGTTTGTAATGATGTTTTCAAACCTAATTTATGGCATCATAGATCACCCTAGCCTCTTCCCAGTGCATATCTATAAACTTCCACCTCACCAGTGTAAACTTGGCATCTATCATCCACCATCCATTTACTTAATTGTTCAGTTCCAGTCCACACATACAGCAACATCAGAAATGCTAACTGGTAGCCTTGTGGGATGCGACTTTATCAGCCACATTACAGTGCTCATCTATAATTTCTTTTGCCCTTAATTTTATATTCCACTCATTTCCCAAGTCACTTTAGTTGTCGCCTTTCCCCCACCCCTTCCAGTGAGGTTGTTTACAGATAGATTGTTTTGGGGCATTCTGCTTTCCACCCTGTGATCACCACACCCCAAAGGGTTCTTCAATAATTTACAAAAATCAAGGTTCACTCTTTGTGCTGTAAAATTGAATAGGTTTTGATAAATGTATAATACCATGTCTCCACAACTACTATATCTTACAGAATAGCTTCACCACCCTAAAATTCCCCTGTGCTCCACCTATTCAACCTTTCTTTCCTTTTCCCCTGAATACCTGGCAATTGCTGATTTTTTTAATCATTACTAGATTTTTGCCTTTGCCATAATGCCATACAATTGCAATCATACAGTAAGTAGCTTTTAAAACTGGCTCCTGACACCTAACAATATGCATTTAAGATTCACCCATGTCGTTTTTGTGGACTGGTAGTTCAATTCTTTTTGCTGTCAGGTAACATTCCATCACGTGGATGTACCACGATGTATCCATTCGCCTATTTATTGAAAGCCATTCTGGTTGCTTCCAGTGTTTGGTGCTTATGAATAAAGTTGCTATAAATATTCATTTGCAAATTTGTATCTTGACATAATTTTAAAATCAGTTGGGTAAATACCTAAGAGTGCGACTGCTGGATGATATTTCCAGTAACTTTTAATAACTACTGACTAAATTTCACTGAGGGATTAGCTGAACATATACTTTTAAACATTTAGTGAATACTGATTATGTACCAAGCTTTGCACCAGGGACTTTGATGTGTCTTATTTGTTCATTCATTCTGTAGTTATTCATTGAATATCTAGTATTATGGTCATTCTCGTTAGCTCTGGGATACAGCCATGGATAACAAAATCAACAATCTGTCCTTTAAGGACCTCTCATTCTAGTTAGTGGAAACAGTTACACATGAATGAATACATAAACATAAAACAGCAAGTGAAGCCCTGGCTGGGTGGCTCAGCTGGTTGGAGCATCGTCCTGTACACCAAAAAGTCGTAGGTTTGATTCCGGGTCAGGGCACATACCTAGGTTGTTGGTTTGATCCCTTTTGGGGTGCATGCAGAAGGTAGCCGATCAATGTTTTTCTGTCATGCTGATGTTTCTCTCTCTTTCCCTCCTCTATCTCTAAAAAAATCAATAAACATATCCTTGGGTAAAGATTTTTTAAAATAGCCAGTGAAAATGAGAGCTTATAAAAAAATTATGGCAAAATGAAGTAGAGAGAAAACATCAGGAGGGGTTATTTTGTCAAGTGGATTAGAAAAGACTTCACGGACAATTACCCAGATACTTAACTGAAGTGAGAAGGTGGGTTAGGACTAGTTAAAGTATATGCAAAGGCCCTGAGGCTGTAGCATACTGAGCATGTTCACATTTCAGAAAGATCAAGGCCAGTGTGGGTGAAGCCAATGAGACAAAGAGTAGAATGTGAGACAATGAGACAAGAAAGAAAGAAGTTAGGAGGCCAGGTTAGGTAGGGTTGTTAGGCTATGGTGAGGACCTCGCATTATATTCTGATAAGATAGGACATCATTTGAAGGTTTGAGTAGAGAACAGATATGACCTGCAATGACCTTTTCTCACTCAGAGTAAAAACCAAGCACTCAGACAAAGTTGTGCTAGAGCAGCTCACTGGACAATGTAAGTACGGTATGACTCCAACAAGCTCACTTCAAAGCTGTGGCCAGGCGGATTTTACTTGAAGAAGGTGCCGTGAGGAAGGGACATCGGATTCCTGGAAGTGCAATAACAGTTGAGAATGCCTTCCATTTGTTCAGCTTTTCATCATGTGTACGTTCTCACGTTCATTCCGTGTTAGTCAACAAAAGACTTCTATATCCTCTAATATCATAAATTACTGAGTAAATCACAGTGTCAGCCATAAACAAGGTTTCCTTTTTCAAATCTTACCTTCAGTCCTCCTGACTTTGCTGGCACATGCAGTTGAGGGAACATTGGAGGGAGAGAGGGCCCCAGCCTAACATTAGAAGACCTGGACCCAAATCCAGCCCCAGCAGCTAGTAGTCACTTAGTCTCTATGCAAGTCATCCACTTTCTAAGCTTCATTCTGTCCCACTGCAAGATGGGAATTATGCAAAATACCTTGGGTGTTGTAAGAAATGAATGAGATGACATACGTGAAAGCATCTATCAGAGTACCTGGCGCATCGCAGAAGCTCAGTAAACATTAGCTGTATGTCAGCCGCACTGTTTCAAGACCAGCATTTTGACTGACAGTTTCCTGAATTATAAGACTACCAGCTTCAGCATCCATCAATTGTGCAAATACTATGCTAGACATCGTACCAGGAGATTAGCGTGATGTGAGCATAATACTCTCATTTTATCTACAAGGGAAAAAAGGCTCAGACAGGTAAAAAACAAAGCCTAAAGACACACAGCTTGTTCGGGATTTGAGTCACAGACTGGTGACTGTTGAAACCTATACTTTTCTTCTGCTTTGAGATTTCCCCCCAAATAAACTGGCTCACATGCATCAGAAACCAAGGAGATAGGCTAATGGTATCTCATGACTAAAGCATGCATCCAAGGATGTCAGGTTTACCCCTAGTCAACTAAAGACTGGGAAAAGTTTTTTTTACTTTGGAGAAGATGCTAGCTAGACAATCTCCACCACTGAGGCCCAACCATGAATTCAGTAAAAGCGAAGACAGTGCCTCCCTATACTACGCAGTTCCCATTTTCATTAAAAAAAAGAAAAAAAAAAGAAAAACACGTCTCTTCATCAAACTCTCTCCTCTCATTCCCAATCAATCTTAATTTTTAAAAGGACCCTCTGAATAATTAAAGAGCTCCTTGTGGAAAGAGGCATTGTGATACAAAGGCACAATTGGTTTTGTATTTGCCACGGTTCTCAGGCCTAAGAGGCTCGAATGCTTAAATGAGGCAAATGGTAATATACGGCTAAAGAGTTCATTCCTCTCGTTGTTTGTCCATCAATAATAGATACTTTCACTTAGGAAGGCTAAGTGACCCATACATCATTTGCCCAGTGTGGTGTTGTGTCTAAAACACACCCAGAAGACGGCAGCATTCTTCTCTCCCTTCAGACATCCCCTGACACCCTGAGTCTTGTTTTAGCTCCTAGGCTATGTCACACGAACAGCAATTTAATGCAATTTCTCGTCCATTTCACTGATTGCGACTATTTTAGTACATTCTCAAAGAAAGACGATTTCAACTTGCTGGTTCTTAATGCTTAATTTATTTACATGCATGCCTGCGACAGAGTTATTTTATTCCCCCAAATGATGGCATAGAATCATTGAAAAAATGATGGGCTATAAAGATGGCAGTCCTCAGTGGAAATTAACACCCACAGTCACTCCTAACACGAGGTGACCTGTGTTCCACTGCTCTTAAAACCCAGCCGTAAGCAAGGCAGTACAGGCATAAAATTCCTTTATTGCTCCTTTGTTCTGATGATACTTGCACAATAACAGATTTTTTTAGTTAAAATAAAACTCATACCCAGTTGGCATTTTTTGTGTTGGTAACTGAAGCAAAACCACATATATCTCCCCTTTTTGCTTTTTCTTTTGAAAGAATGTCATATTAGTTGGAAGAAAGGGCGAATTCTTGGAGCCATGACTGCATTCTAATTGTCTCTCTGTTGTTGCCTGGGCCAGGCTACACGTTAAGCTGAACAAATGCCACATTTGCATTTCCGATAAGTGCTAGCATTTTTCGCATTTCTTTGGCAATTCTGGTTTCAGTAAGAACACCTGAAAAGTTACCTAAATTAGTCTACCACGATTGCTCATCCAAAATGAGAAGGGGAGAAAAAAAAAGGGATTTCTCTCCAAATTTTTCTCTCCAAATTTCAGAAGTCTTGAATCAGCGGAAAGGACTTTGCCCTTTTTATTGGGGGATTAGAATAAGAATGAGACAATAAAGTAAAAATGGGAAGAATGGGTATTTCCTTTTTTCCCTAATAAAATAGCAGAGGCGAGTTGGTGCCAGCAGTGAGGGGGTATTAGCCCGCATGCCTGACAGACTGCAGAATGCATTCATGACAACCTCTCCCTACTGCTTCTTATCTAAACACCATCCAACAGCCTTTCATTCCTCTGCTTAAAAAAAAAAATACAGCCTCTATTTTTTTCCGGCCAGAACAAAACCCACAATCGTGCTGCGTCTTTCAAAAAATCACATTATGATGTTATTATAAATAAGGATGAGCCATTTCCCATCAAACTGGCTGCTGACTACCATGAAAGTACTATTTGTGCTGTAATTATTAGAACTCCTAATAATGTTTGGTTCCCTCAAGATGGCAGAGAGGAGCAATCTAAAGGCAGCCAGGCATTCTATCCCCAACCTCCTGATCTCTTTCCAGAATTTGGTCATCACTGTTAGACTTTCAAAGTTATATCTGATAGAGCTACAAGTAAAATGACTTTTGAAAAGTAAACAGCAAACAGAGAAGCAGGGAGGTGCTCTGATTTCATGAGAATTACACATTTCTTTCCCTATTTTTTAGCTTTTAAAGGATTCAAACTCAGCATGAGGCAGTCTGGTTTCAATGAAGTATAGAGATACATCTGACTTTCCACCCTCAGCCAGTCTGAAAGGAGAGCCGCCTTCCCTTTATCAATTACTAAAAAAACACACCAAAAACCTCTCCACAGCTTGGTCCAAAAGTCTGACCCAAATGAAGGGCATGGTTGTCTTTGAAACCATATGAGGTGATAGGACTATAGACACTCAGTCTAAGACAATGTTTCAATTAAGAAAGAAAAAAAAAAATAAAGGAAAGTCTGGGTATTAGAGATACACGTATAGAAAGGAAAATAATTCTGACGGAGAGAACAGAGAGAGGTTGGTTATAAAGTCCCAGCTTTGCATTCCCTCTTTTTCACTTTCCTGGCACTTCTACCCCACCCATCCTTAACCCTTTATTCCTGTTTCATCACGGTAAGGAATGCTCCAAAATGCTCATTGTCACCTGGCTAATGAAGTGGTCCATCCCCGCTCAAGCCTGGGCACAGGTGTGCGAGCCCACCTGTAAATGTCTGCTTGTTACTTAGAGAGTGGCTGTAAATCAGAATTACCTGGCCTTGGGGCTTGAGTGTTGGCCCCTCCCAAAGATAAGTCCATATCCTAATTCCTAGAACCTGTGGATGGGACCTTATTTGGACAAAAGACCTTGCAGATATAATTAAGTTAAGGTCTTGAGATAGATCATGCTGGGTTGTGCACGTGAGCCCTAAGTCCAATGACAAGTGTCCTTGTGAGAGCCACATGGAGGAGAACAGGCACACAGAGGGGAAGGTGATGTGAGGACGGAGGCAGAGGCTGGAGTGATGGGGCCACACGCCAAGATACCAAGGAACGTTACACCCACCAGAAGCTGGAGAGGTAAGTGCCTCCCACAATTTAATCAGACGCCTGGCCTCCAGAACTCTGAGAATACATTCCTGTTCCCTATCCACCCAATTTGTGGTAATTTGTTGTGCAGTCCCAGGGAACTAATAGACCTGGGAGATTGTAAAGATTCTCATGCCAGGCTGCACCTCAGAACAATTAAATAGGAACCTCTGCAGGTAAGACCTGAGCATCGGCAAGTTTTTAAAGCTCTCCCAGGTGATTGTAATGCACAGGGAGACCGAGAAGCACTGACTCTGGGCTCAGGCCATTGCCCTGCTCACTAGCTAAAATCAATTCCATGCAGACCCCAAGGCAACCCTCACTTGGGAAACCTTGGCCTTCGTGTGTCTGTCTGTTTGATTTTTTTGGATAGAAGTTGTTGCTAGGATGTCAGGCTCACTCAAAGTGGCCCACTCAACCTAATCCTACAGTAATGATAACGACCAGAGGAGTTATTGTTTACTGAGTACCTGCTAGGGGCAGGTGCTGGGTATAAAATAAGCAGGACAAACTTGATCCTGCCCTGTGGGACTTACAGTCTAGGGAAGGATACAAATATTTACATATTTGTATAAGCAATTATAATAGAGTCATGAGTCACTAGTGGGGACAGTGCAGGGTGTGTTGGAAGTTCATGGGGAGGGGACACATGACCTGGAGTTGGGCAAGAGGGAAGATTCCAGGAGGAAGTAGCACCTAAGCCAAGGCAAGAAAGATAAAAACCAGCAAAAATGATCATGCAAAGGGCAGGTGGAAGTTATCACAGGCAGAGGGAATAAATAGCATGGATGAAGGTATAGAGCAGGGGTCAGCCAACTCCAGCCCATGGGTCAAATCTGCATCAGCACTGCTTGTCCCCAACCACCCAAATGCTAGTTTTATTGACACACAGCCACGCCCAATCATCTATGTAAGCTCTGTGGGTGCTTTGGCACCATAACGGCAAAGGTGAGCAGGTGGTGGCAAAGGCCATTTGGCTCCCAGAGCTGGAAAAAATATTTACCATCCAGCTGTTTGCAGGAAAAGAGTATTGCTCCCTTCTCTAGAGTCAAGCAAAAGAGCTCACAATACTGAGGGAGATGCGAGAGGGCTGGGGCTCTGAGTGTGAGGGGGAGAGTGGTGTGGGAAGAAGCTCAAGGAGGAATAGGGGCCCAGAATCTGCACAGCCTGCAAGCCAGGATGCAAGATTTGGCCTTAATGCAAAAAGTAATGGTGAGCCACTGAAGAGTTCTGAGGAGGGCAGAATTGCATCTGGAAAGAAAACTCTGACTGCAGTATGGACCATAAAGCTAATAAAATCAAGAGCTAGGATTTGAGCTCAGACCTCTCTGAAACTAAATTCTGAGCCGATTCCACTGTACCAGGCCGACTCCTGCAGGTGACATGCAGAAGGCCCCCTGGTAAAGTGAGATAAGCCCAAGGTCTTATTGAAAAGGATCCTTTCCAGTCCAACCTCCAGGCCTGGCAGAAGGGAATTGTGAAATGTATTAGGGGGTCACTGAAAGAAAATGAAAGGCCTGGACAGCATCAGAGAGGCAGGCGGAGGCTGGAAGGCCTCATCTGTACTTGTTCTAGTCTGCAGGGCTCCTTTTCCTCGGGGGTGAAGCAGGGCAGAGGTGTGGGTTGGGCAGAGAAGGTGGGGAGGTGGAGAGGAAGCCCTGTGATGGCTGGCGATGTCCAGAGTGACTCCTTACTGCGAGGCCACCTAATTGTGAGATTTCTTCTAGGTGTTTACAAAGAACTCCAGCTCAATGACCTTCCCTAAAGTTATTCTCATACAGTTGACCCTTGAACCACGCAGGTTTGAGCCGCGCAGGTCTGCTTATACGGGAAATCTTTCTCATTTGACCCACAGAGTTCAAACCCACGTTGCTTAAGGGTTAACTGGGGGTTGGGAATGTGCGAGTGCGGAGGGCTGCCTTAAAGTATACATGAATTTTCTGCTGCTTGAGCAGTCATTGTCCCTAACCCTGGGTTTTTCAGGTTAAGTGTGGTTTGTTGTGGATGCTGCTCAGAATGTCAGTATAGCTTCCTCCACACCTTTCTCTCTCTCCCTTTTCCCTCCCCTCCCCTCCCCTTCCCTCCCCTCTCCCCCTCTCCACCCCTCTCCTTCCGTTCTCCCATCATTTTTTTTAAGGTTTGGGATGTGTAGAAATTTCTGCATTTATTTAAATTGGATTTCAACCAATTGGAGAGTTTTCAGTAAATGGGATCATAATAAATAAAGCACTCTAGACTTTCTCAGAGCTGAAGTAGCAATTTCATAATTTTGTTTTTATCAGCGCAGATTTCTGTAAGCCTTCTTAATGAGTTTTGTAAAAACAAAGTCCATGTGGACTGGAATTTCTCTAATTTAGTTTCAGGTTAAAATTAAAGATAAACATTTACTGAGCGTTAATGCCTTGTAAAAAAAGTTTTTAAAAAGTCTTTTCAAAGTCTTTCATAACTTGAGGAAAATTGGCATTTAAAAAAAATGTATGTCTTTATTGATTTCAGAGACAGGAGGGAGAGGGAAAGAGAGAGAGGTAGAAACATCAATAATGAGAGACTCGTTGATCGGCTGCTTCCTGCGTGCAACCTGGGCATGTGCCCTGACTGGGAATCGAACTGTGATCTCCTGGATCATAGGTGGTTGCTCAACTGCTGAGCCATGCCGGCCGGGTGGTATTTTTTTTTAATTCAAACTTTTATGCATTAATCCTCCCCCCAAGCCCCACTGATGAAAAAACCAACTTAGGAATAAAATGTAAGTAGTCAAATTGAGTAACCTTTACAATGTTGGAAAATCAGCTCAGCAAATACCATGGCAGATGTCATGTGTGATGGCTGAGGTATCCAGATGGACATGAACTAATGGTCCTACCTGTCACTGACCCATCACTCCAATGGAGAAGAACAGGAGTCACTGTTTTACAGCTCTGCAGACACACTCCACTGAGGTTAAACTCACTGTAACAATTGCATTTAAAAAAAAAAAATTATAGCTTCTTTTATCTTATCAACTTAAAATGAAAGTATATTAAAATTTTTAAAAAACAGAATGAATCTTTTAGTGGAATGAAACATGTGGGGTTGGGAAGGTAGCAAAATATATAATTATTAAAGGAGTGATTAATATATATGGAAAAAAATGAGAGATATTGACAAATAAGAAGGGTAACAAGACAACTTGGAAATCCCTTCTCAGGTGACAAAGGACAAAAGTGATATGCTTTCTTCCTTGCTCATATCCCTGGATTTAAAGGCTATTAAAAAATTGTGGTTGCCCAAGCAAGGAATAGGCGAAAGTCACTTTTCCTGACATGACAATCTGAAATGGTCTACACTGAAATGTTAACAATAGAAAGTGATGTACATGTTGTTTGAGGTGAGCCATGGAAAGGCAAGACCTCATCTTGCAGCAGTCCTGGTGCTAAAGCCCTGCACTGTACAATCACAGGAGTTACAAAAAACTAAAGTATAAGAACCAAGTTCCTTGGCATAACTCACGATACAATGCTTTATAGATTGATCTGAAATGGGAAATAAGGAAATTGGACTATTTTGGACTTTGGTGGATGGAAATGCCATTTTCCCACTCTTGGTTCCCATGAGGAGGGGAGTTTTTCTGGTTTCTTCACCTTTACATTGGGAAAGAATAGCAACTGAGCATTGCTCACGCTTGCTCATGTTCTTCCTCTGGAGAGGAGCTCAGTGCAAGGAACATATATATACTAACGTGGCTTCTTTGCTCTCCTACAGGGGGCAGAGCGACCTACTGGCCCAGCGCTGACGTGACCAGGTCGGTAGGTCTGTCTAATTCTGAAATTCAGTAGTCTTTTAAGTTCACTTGGCTTCCAGAACTGGCTAGTTCACTCCAACTTAGTCTCTGTCATTATTTTCATTCTCTATCTCTTTTATTTTCTAAAATTATTAAAAACTTGAACAGAAAAGAAAACCCATCATATAGCAGGCCTTCTGCATTACCTCAATTAGTATTGCCAAAGATGGTACCAGAAACTTAATGTTTTTTGAGAAGTTTGAGCCTCACCAGGACTTTGACTAGTTAAGGCCAGTTGTCCCATAATCACAATCCTTGAACTTAAACACGATTGGCAGAAATGCTCCCTCAAGAGCTTAATTTTGGCATCTGCCTTTACCAGGCTCGGGAGATAAAGCATCGGTCTCCATATTGGCTTCATTTGCAGAGAAGGTCTCTTGAGATCTTTGTACTTGCTAGCAACGTTTGGAAATTTGGGTGGTGGCAACTTCAGTCACTGTGAACTCTTTTCAGGATCTTGGCCTCCATGAAATTGTGTGAGCAGACAGTTTGGCTCTGTGCAGCCATGTCCACTACCACTGACTCCCATCATGGAATTCCTTAGGCCTGAGAGAACTTTCTCCCAAGAAGGAGAAATAAGTACATATTTCTTATGTAATTATTGAATCCAACATCAGCTTGAAGTCCTGGGGGGAAAGTGTCTTTTGAGGTATGAACCGGCGCACAAGTTTGAGGTTGGTTCCCTCTCTTACTCATGAAGGCAGTCAAGGCAACATAAAAGGGGGACAGAATTTGACACAGCTGTTCTTCCAAAATTTACCAATTAGATCAAGTATGTCATCTCCATAGGGGAAAAGTGAGCGAAGGAAGTCTTTGAAAAATTCTCCCCTTAGCCATGTAAACCAGAAGGTGCTCAGAACCCATTTCCTGTTGCTTCCTGGTAAAATTCAATTTTCTTCTTCAAAGGTAACAAATAGAAGGGAGTTACCACTGGTAAAGCATTTGAAAGCATCTTCTTGCCTTTTAGCAACAGCTGGAAAAAGTGTCTGCAGAAATGCAGTGTAAACAATTGATATACTTTGGGACAAAATCCCAATTTATAGTTTCCCTATTCAAAAAAATAAAAGTAAAAAAACACACACACACAAAAAGCAGCCCATGGAGAGCAACTAGATGTGTGAAACTCACTTTTCATTAAAAAAGAAAAAATTAAACCCAATTCTCATCCCAGCTTGGGATGAGATGGACTGTGTGCTGGCATGTGGACTGGGAAATGTGTATTCTGAAGGGTGAAAAGTGAGAGGCTGGTATCCATTATTTTAGTAGTTACCCGAACCATGAAAAGTTTGAGTAAGAAATATGAACTGGGAAAGGTTTAACTGACTCATGGGTTTATGTCTGGCTGGTCTCCAGAGCGGCTGTTAATCAGGAATTGCAAGTGGGAAGCTGGGACACATGTGAAGTTGACAACTCGTGAAATGATGCCGTACAATAGAGTGGTTCAGGGCTGCAACTCTGGCTTGACCCTATCAGTCAGCTTGGGTCAAGTTCTGGGCTTTTTACTTATTAGTAGTATTGGGCAAGTTACTTAACATCTTTGTGCCTCCATTTCCTCATATGTAAAACATTGATAAAAACATAGGGCCTACTTCACTGAGTTGTTGTTCATATGAAATGAATTACTTACTATATCCAAGGTACTTGGAACAGTGCCTCCCACCTAATAAACACCATATACTATGTCATGAGCAGCTCTCCCCAAGCTACAATTGAGTGGGACATGGTAGAAAGAGGTTACTGTCAAGTACTGGAGACATGCTGGGCCTGTGTTAGAATTTTGGTTGTACTACTAACTACCAAGAACTACTGCTAACTACATGCCACTTCTCTGAGCTTCAGGTTTCTCTTTTGTAAAATGTAGAAAATACAGCATTGCCATAGCATTGCCATGTGGATCAAATGAACAAAAAGGTTCTGACCTTCCCTGCCCCAGCCTCCCATATTCCTCATGCTCTCTCAGAATTAAAGTCTAGTCTGAAAAACCCCCAAAATATCACTACACTTATCAAGATGCTGTACTTGATTTAGATTCAATGCTGTAAATGAATTAATGAAGTAGCTCAGGCAGTGAGGGGAAGGGAGGCAAGAAGAACTTCCTGGGCTCCTGAGACCTATCTCAAAGGCTGACCTAAGAAGTACCACATTGAACGACAAATGTTTATTTGCACCAGAACAGCGCTGGTAGTCAAGGGAGTCACAATAATGAAAATAATATGTTCTCTGGCTGCGCAGACTTACAATATTGGAGAGGAGAGAAGAAAGCTTCCTAGTAGCTCTACTGCATAATGACTATGATTCATATACTGACAGATGTACAAACCAAATGTTACAGCGGCTCAGAATAGTGAGTGAGCCTATCTGCTTTGCCCATATGGAAGAACTGCAACACAGAGGTAATGTCTGATCTGGTCTTTGAAGCTGGATAGGGTTTGGATTGGTTGCAACGTAGAACAAAGGCATACCAAACCAATGGTCATTGTATGGGCTGAATTGGCTCCATGAAAGTTCATATATTGAATTCCTAACCCCCAGTACTTCAGAACATGACGATATTTGAAGCTAAGGGCTTTAAAGAGGTAATTAAGTAAAAATGAGGTCATATGGGTGGGCCCTATTCCAGATGACTAATGTCCTTATAAGAAAAGGAGCCCAACTTGCATTTACACTTGTTCATTGTGTGCTATTACTTTTATATAACAGGCTTTGATATTAGTACTTTGTTACAGAATATTTTCATCTGTGTTCATGAAGAATAGTATTCTGTAGTTTTCCTTTCCTGCAATGCCCTAGGATTGGTGTTATGCCTTCATTAAATGTTGGGTAGGATTTATCAGTAAAGACATCAAGGTCTGGGTGGGTGGGGTGTTTTTTTCTTTGAGAAAAGTTTATCAATTTTTCAAATTGATATAGGATTATTAAAATTTTCTATTTCTTAAATCTGTTTTGTAATCTATATCTTTCAAAGAGTGCATCCTTTTTATCTAGGATGTCAACTTTATTGGCATAAATTTGTCTACGATGTTCTTTGATTATTTTTTTATTCTTTTAGTATCTGCAGCTTCTGTAGTGATGTCTCACCTTTATCAAGGATCACAGTCCTGGGGAGTCTGAGGTCCAATGTTGGAAAGAAATTATTTACACATCTTGTCCAATTTTCTAGTTACTTATGGTGGGAGGATGAGTGTGGATTTTGTTACTCTCTCATGGTCAGAAACAGACTTTTCAATTTATTTTTTCAATGCTGTGCAAAGCAATAATAATAAAAAAAAAAGCTGAGGGCACCAACGTATAGAAGAACTGTAGAGTGGAATTCCTTTGCTTTTTAATAACAATAGCCAGTCGCTATAAGAATCCCTTAGTATGAGGCACAGCGTTGGATGCTGTGTATGTCTTTTCTTATTTTGTTCTCCTAATAGCCTGCAAGAGATTTATTATTACTTGCACTTAGCAAATGAAGAAATAGTGATTGTAAGGAGCAAATAAGCACTAGAGCTGATTCGAACACTGGGCTGCCTGACTGCTGGCACTGTGTTCCTCTCCTCCATTTGAGTAGCATGGAAGAAGAGGGTGGCAGTCCATGAGGGATTATCAGAGTGGAAAGAAGCTTTGAGGGTTAAAGGAAGCACTAGAGATGAAAGAGCATGGCCCAGCAGAGCCGCTACAGATGAGCAGCCTCTCCCCACGACTCACAGACTGTTCAGCTGCAGGCCTGTCCTAATCTAAAATGGAATTTATGTTCCTTACTTTGCAAAGTTCAGTTAAGATCACTTGCCCTAATTTTCACAGGTTCTCTGCACCATTCCCAACTTGCAGAAAGTTTGCAATTTTCTCCCTGCACTCAGAGTCTTCGGTTTGTGAGGACTGTATCTGGCCTCTTATTAATTTCCTCTGACTTCTTGTCACTTGGCTGTGCCCTTGCAGGTTTTCTCTTTGGGATTTTTCCACTTTTTTTCTGCTGCTATTACGAAATAAACCTTTGGTCTCTGGGGTTCTTTCCATACAGTTTTAAGCATATTTTTGTGATTCTTATTATTAAAAAATTTTTCCTCGATCATCAACTTCTGCCTAATCGTGAGCCAATTTCTTCACTCTGTATTTTTGGCTGTGCTCCTAGAGGATGGAACTCAACCTGCCTTTTCTGCAAACACACACAATTGCAGCACCTCTCCCACCTGGGTTCCTGAGCTAGTCACAGCCCACAAATAGCATTCAGAGATGCACTTGAAAACATCTGACTACTCAAATTAAATAACTGTTCATCAACGCTGATTTTATTTAATTTAGCTTCTGATTTGGGGATTCAATGGGTCATTGAAACCCTTTATCCTCGTCGGTCACCCTCATTCTCCTTTCTGTCTGAAGGCCTATGGTACGGCGCACCCTCGCTGGACTTCATACAATTAGCCCCTCATGTTGCATTCTTTCCCACCCTGGGTAGTGCTAAATTCAGTTTGGAAACCCAAATCTTTCTTGTATCTAAACCTATTACCTGTGTGGTGCAACCGGTCCCAAAGCTTTTGATCACATTTCTTACTAGGATAAAGGTTAACTTCATGGTGGCAGATAGTTAGCATGATTCATGCCAACTCCAACGCCAAGTTGATAAGGACTCTGAAGACTTGTCCAGCTTAAAGGGGGGAGTGTGGCTATCGATTAGCAATGGCTACCATGTTTATAGGAGAGGAGACTGGTGACACAAGTGTCAAATGTTTGCCAGCCCTGGAACCTTTTCCTTCTCTGATGACAATGGCTATGGGCGGACTTGTCAATAACTACTTTAATAAAAATAAAATCTTAAACTTTAGTCCTGAAATACACCTTATGATATAGGTAACCTTTAATGAGTGTTTATTCTATGCCAGAAACTAGGCTAAATGCTTCATGTAATTCATACTGCCTAATCCTCATAGAGACTCTATTATATGTATATAATACTATCCAATCTAGAAGCAACAAAGAATGAAACTCAGGAAGTTTATGCAGATTGCCCAGAGCTGCATAGCTAGTCAGTGGGAGAACCTGCCCATGAACCCAGTTCTATTTGACTTGAGACCTGACCACTGATGAGAAAAATGAGACAAAAATATTCACTTGTATGCTTATGTGGCAAAGGTAAACCCATTTCACGTTCCGCCTCAACACATAGGGAGACTGCATTTTCCAGCTTCTCTGGCAAATAGATGAGACCGCATGATGGGGTTCTGGCCCGAGGAATGTTGTGGAAGTAATTTGTGCAACTTCCTACCAGGCCCACAAAACCTCATGTACAGTTCTTCACACTCTCTCTCATTTCTCCTTTTGTCAGATGTGGAAGACTGTGAGGCCATAAGGGTCGTGGATCCAATAAAAGGAAGGACCTCAGGTCCCTGAAGGCCTTGGTGATGCAGAGCCCACTGCTGACCACTCAGGTCTGTGATATGAATGAGAAATAAACTTTCATGATGCTAATTCACTCATATTTGGAGTAGATCTTATAGGGATCAGTCTACCCTGAGCAGTTTATAACTCAGGTCTCCTAATGTCCAGTCCGTGTTTCTTCTCACTACTCAGCATGAGTCAAAATGTATTCCCCAAAACACTGGCTTCTCAAGTTCTGATTGCTTGATTTTCCATCAGTTCTATATTTTACCACAAAAGTTCATGTCTCTGTTTTCTATACCTAGCTTCCTTAATGAGATTACACTCTTCTTTCATTTTCATTTACCTTAACCCTTAGGGAAACCAACCATGGTGGCAGCCGTGGGACCTATGCTTTGTCCTCTAATACAATGACCTCTATTCCCTTAGATTGTCAGATAAAAAAAAATTAAAACAGACCACACAATAGCCATCACATGTGAATGAATCAAAATTATATCTATTTTTTAGTGTGCTGCAGAATTTTAGTAATTAGCTTACGTGTGCTATGAGATGGAAAGTGTTAAAAATTGCTGCTCTAATAGATGCCTTCCATTTCTCATTGACCCAGTTCCCCCGTCCTCTAAATATATCAACTAAAACTTCTATGTCCATCAAGGGTCCTTCTGTCCTTACACTAAATCTTGATTTTCACACCTAAATAATATTGTCATTCTGACTTTAGGCCGAGGAGAAAAAATTCAATATGTTGCCTTGTAAACTGGAATTCAGGTTCCTGTTTTGTAGAGTTCCTTTCTCCTCATGTATTGTTCCTTGTCTGGTTGTTTATCTGACGTGAATCTTATGTTTTATACTTGCTGGCATCCTTTGAAAGAAAAAGTACCGTTTCAAGAAGTTTTGTGCTCGGCTTTGCAAAACACAAAAACATTTGTGCTTGTTAGCATTCTGTTGTTATCATGGTGCCTATCTGGCGCTATCACATATGTTTAATACATGGTAATAATGTTTATGGAATCCCTTCGTAATAATTACAGCAGGGGCTCATGATCACAGCAGCAGGAAAAAAGAGATAAGCTTGTCAATACAGCTCATTACATACCAACTGCCCCTTTCTCTTTATAAGTCCATACGGGCAGGCTGGGAGCCTGCTGCCGTACCACCTTGCTGTTAGGCTGTGTGTTCATATGGGGCTCAATTTGCAGCCTTAACCACATCCCTGGGGCACATTTCCACACCCCCACTGAGTTGTCTCTGCTTAAAAACCCCAGGTGATGGAACGGTGCCCGTGAAACCACCATAGGGGTATCAGATTGGAACAGTAAAAAGAAATGGAGCCAATAATAATAACAGCAATAATATGTGTGTGTCTGTATGTGTGTGTGTGTGTATCTGTGGCTGTATATCTGTTTTATTATATTTCAGTTTTCAGCATGAGACTCAATTCTGTAGAATGCCATTCATGGAAATGCTACTCTAAATGCTTCCTAGAGAGAAGCAAAGAACAAAGGAACTTTGGAGGGAGCAAGGAAAACATTGTCGGAACTGAAGCAGCTTTTCTTCTGAGATTTGTGAGATGAAACTGATGACAAGTGGAATGTTCTAGAAAAGGAATTGCCCATCCAGGTGAGCATTTTCCAAAGTGTATTTTCTGGAATTCTGGTCTTTGGGAGGTTAATGGTTGCAAACATAAAACAGTGTTTTGTGTTCAGATGAGTTTCTATAAACATGGGTTAACCAAGTTAAATTGGTTTTTGCTGGACTTCTCAGGTCTTTTAATATAGTGACAAAGACTTTGACTCTAAGAGGGGCAAGAGCAGAAGCAATACAGACTGGTTTTCCAGGAATCTCTTCTGGTCAAGGCCTTCTTTCTCTGCATCTTGAAACATGGATATTCAGGACCCAAACTTGAGTACAGTGTGAACAAACACACACAATTACAGGGATAAGTTTATCAAAATAAACATTCCATCACCACCACCATTAACACCAAGCAACAGGGAGCAGTTCTTTGCAAAACATTTTGGCCTCATAATTTGGAGGTGCAGAAAACCTAGAGCTTTTAGAAGGCATTTGATTGCATGCTTATAATGTCCATGCATAGGCTTCATGCCTTTCTTTGGGGCTGTTTTAAAGATAAAGTAACTGTTCATTAAGCATATTGAATTTATGAAGGGAGAAATTATAAATTCTAGATGACATTGACTTGATTTATTTTAAATTGACTTCCACATTCATGAAGATGGCAGAAAGGACATAGAGCCCCGCCTAGTCACTTTCCTTTTTAAATCAGGAAATGAGGTGACTCTACTGTGGCTCCTTTGCAAGACTCATATTTCTAGCTATATCCTTGGACACACTCCCTACTCTGGAACCCCCCCAAACAATTACCCCCATCACTGAATTCATCACTTTTCACTGTCTCCTTCCTTCCTTTCTACTTTCTGTACTTAACCATCCCCCAGCTTTATAAACAAAAACATTCCTACTTACTGCCTTTCCCCTATCACCTAATTTCTCAAAAAATAGTTTGCTCTTTGCTTTCTTCACTTCATTTTGCCTCACTCTTTAACCTTCTGTAATATGGTTTTTATTAAAAAGATCCCTCCAAACAGAAAATATTTGCAAATCATATGTCCAATGAAAATTTAATATGCAGAACATATAAACAACTCCTAAAACTCAACAATAAGAAGACAAGCAACACAATTATAAAAAATGGGCAAAGGACTTTCTCCAAAGAAGATGACAACTGGCCAATAAGCGCATGCAAAGATGCTCACCATAATTAGTCATCAGGAAAATGCAAATCAATACCACATTGAGATGGCACTTCATACCCACTAGGATAAGAAAAACCAAAACCACAAAGAAAACACAACTAAACTAAACAAGTGTTGGTGAGGATGTGGAAAATTGGAACTCTTGTGCATTGCTGGTGGAATGAATGTACAAGGCTCAGCTGCTGTGGAAAACAGCTTAGTGGTTCCTCAAAAACCAAACACAGACAGACCACGTGATTCAGCAGTTCCACTCCTGGGTATGAACTAGAATTTGAATGGTGAATTTCACAGACAGTGTTCATTGCAGCATTATTCATAATAGCCCCAAAGTGGAAACAGCCAAAGTGTCCATCGACAGATTAATGGGTAACAAAATGCGGTGTATATGTACAATTACTCAGCTATAAAAAGTAAAGAAATTCTGACACATGCTACAACATAGATAAACCTTGAAAACATTATGCTAAGTGAAATAAGCCAGAAATAAAAGGACACATATTGGAACCTTTTATGAAACATCTAGAACAGGCAAATTCTGCGACACAGAGAGCAGATTAGAAGTGACCAGGGGCTGGGGGTGAGGGTGAATGGGGAGTTGTCTTCTTGCTTAACGATTACAGAGTTTCCTTTTGGGATGATAAAAGAGGCCTGGAAATAGTGTCATGTTAGACTTATATTAGATATATTTGTATGCTTTTCTCTTGTTAATCTGTCCTTTATTACAGAGCGCCAGCTGAGAATTTAGAGGGGTAGAAGAAAAATACTTTTTTCCCCCTGCACAGCTGAAATGAAATTTTAAAAAATGGAAAACCACCCCAGTTGTATTTTTGAAATATTTGCCATTTCTTCTGTTAACCAGAAGTAGCCTGGGCTCCAAGGATCTTCTTATCCCAGGTGAGCATTCTTACATTTTCCAGACATTAAGCAAAACCAAAAGTACCATTTTTTAAAATTCACAAAATGATAGCTTAAAAAAAAAGGGAGGAACCTAAGTTGATGGAGGCTCACATAGCCAGGAAGAACCCAGGTGGTGGGACGTTGAGACAGGTGCGGCCCCACCTCTGGGCTCAGCTGCCAGTTCCTTCCCTCTATGCTTTGAATCCAGAAGACACATCCTGCTCGAGGCTCCCGTCTGCCTGCCCGGCCTCCTGCTTCCTCCTACCCTGGCCTCTCGCTTGCTCTGTGTTTACCAAGGCTGATAACTTGTCTTGCCCCCTAGATGCTAAGTTCCTGAAGAATGCAGGCCACACATGCTGCTCCTTTTTCTCCCTTGGTCCCTGCCTCAGAGCAGAGGCCTAATAAGTAACTGTTGAACAATTTCAATTGAAGCTGGAGTCCCGGACAATGACCTTAGTCATGCTGCTGGCACACATCCACGGGCAGCCAGGAGGTCTAAAAATACTTAACCCTCCAGGTCTGCTGAAATCACTGTTATACTTCAGGCCCAACTCAGACACCTCCTCTGCTTTGAAGCCTTTCCTGAGGTCCCCCACTGTCCTCTGTGAGCACGTCATGCAGCCCTTTATAGAGCTAAGTGATTGTACATTTGCTTCGGTTCTTTTCTGTGAACTCCTCTGTACAGAAACAGCATTTGTTTTACTGTGTGGCCTGTACCTAGCACCAGGTCTGGTGTAGAAGACATAGTTAGTAAGTGGGATTTGCTGAACTTCTCGGATTGCCCTTGACCACCTGCCTTCTTCCCCTCCCTCCCTCCCTCCCTCCCTCCCTCCCTCCCTCCCTCCCTCCCTCCCTCCCTCCCTCCTTCCCTCTCCCCCCTTCTCTTTCCATCCAACTCTCCTTCCTTCTTTCCCTCCTGCTAGAACCTACACCTAGAACTTGTAATGGGCCTTGAAGAAGCTGAGTCGTGAAAGGGCATACCAGGATTCGGGCATCTTCCAAGAATCCTCTGTTGGAGCTCAGGACAGGCTGCCCCCAAATGTGCCAAGGTGGCATGTTGATTATTGTGAATTAGTTACTTGATGACCCTCCTTTCTCTGTCCACTACCGAAAACAAGAAGTCAGTCTCCCATGTGAAAGGTACCCACCCTGTACCAGGAATTAGAGGAACATTCTTATCATCAGAGATGGGGGCATTCAAAGCTGAGAAGCCTTTATAAACAACCCTTGTGGCTTCTTCACAGTTTACTACCCCAAGCCCAAACTCTGCTTGGAGCCTTCACTAATTAAGCACCCAAGCCTAAATTTCTTTGTCCTGTTCAGTTCCTCACAGATGTATTGTTTCTTTGTCTAAAAAGTATAAAAGCTGCCCTCTTTGGTCATTTCTTAGGTCCCATTTCTGTGACACTTCTGTACCTGCAAATTGAATTGTGCTTTTATTCCCTCCTGTTAATGTGTTATGTCAATTTAATTAGACCAGCCAAAAGAACAAGGGTGAGGGATATCCCCTCACTGACACCTCCTTATACCTCCCTAAACATATTACTCCTTAATCTATGTTTATTCTTTATCCTAGTCAATGACTTTTAGAACATGGGTTGCTTAAAACCTAATACAAAAGAGTGAGGACCTACGAGTGTGTATGTAACTGGATGGAGAGAGGGTTCAAGGAGTCTGTGAACACCTCCCCCACCCCCGCAACCACCCAGGGAAATTAAGAACCACAGATGTAGATACTTTATTGTATTAAAATATAAAAAGATGAATTTATTTTTATAAAATGAAAACAAAGACATGAGAAAAGACACAAATAATTTAAAATGCTTCCACAGTTTTCAAAGAACTCATTCCCCTATAGGCAGAGCATCGGGGGATGCTTTTATGATCAAAAGTGGAATAGTGACCTGAGCTACCCTTGACTGTATCAGGATATCAGATCCACACTCTCCAAAACTGCACAGAACTCTGATAAGCTGTGCCCTACATTCCAGGAAATCTGCAATACTCTGCACAAGATGACAGATTCAGGGTTTTGTCCAGAAGCAAATTATCTTTGTTTGTTGCTGACGTGTCAAAGTTCAGGTTACTTGGGTTGTGCAGCCTTGGAAGGCACTCCCCATTTGAAAATGAAGACCCCAGTGCTGCTCAGATGGATGAAGGCATTTTGTGGGTGTGGGCCTGATACCTAGGTGCCAAGTCCAAAAAATCATTTTGAGCAATTATGAATAACGATCTTGGATGCCTGGTTTTCAATAGTTTGTGCAGCCACTGGCATATTACTCCTTTTGGACTTCCCTGTACCTTGCCCCCCACTCAGCTCTCACTCCTGGTGGGCTGGTCATTAGCCATTCACAGCTTTAATTAAAAAGAGCCCAAGACCTAAGATCACAGGCTCTCTTTAGGGGACAGCTCTACTTCAGTGCTTAGCAGTGGAGAGAAAGAAACTATTCATGCCAAAGGAAGGTGCCCTTCTCTCATTAAAAGTATACGGTTAAGGAAGGTCATGCAGAAAAAGGTGCAATCTCTTTCAACCAACACCAGAGAAATTGTTTCTTACCCAGAAAAATGAGGGGATGGCTCTCCAACCGCAAGAGAGTTGATAAAGTGGGAGGTCCTGGGGCTGAACAGTAAGGGTAGCTTGGATAGGGACCCCATCTTCATTAACCGAGTAAGTGATCTTTGGTAATCATTTGACCTCTAACAATAATGCTCACCATTTGCTGAGGAAGATTGTCTGTGCTATCACATTTTATCCTCAAAAAAAGCTTAGGAAAAAAAGTGTTATTGACTCCATTCTATATAGGAGGAAACTGAGATGATGTCAAGTTAGGCCATTTGTCCAAAATCTTAACAGCTAATACGTGGGAACATTTCTAACCTCAATGTTCACATCCCAACCTAGTACTTCTACTGCTTTTACCCAAATGGTAATCAACAAACATTTATACTTCTGGATTTTTCTTCATTTTTCCCCCAAGCACATCATTATAATGAAAAGATCTTTTTGTGCATGTGTATATACTTACATTTGGTCAGATACTGTGCCAAATAAAACCTTTCTCAGAAATCCAAATAAGGGAGGTATCATTGTCTTTTTATTGGTCAGGGTTCTCTAGAGAAATAGAACCAATGGGAGATATATGAAATTGGCTCACATGATAATGAAGGCTAAGAAGTCCCAAGATCTACAGTCAGCAAGCTGGAGACATAGAGAACCAATGAATCATATAAGCTCTAGTCCAAGTCCAAGTCTGAAGGCAGAAGACCAATGTCCCAGCTTGGAGACATTCAGTCAGAGAGGCATCAACTTTTTCTTTATTCAGCCTTTTTGTTCTAGTCAGGCCTTCAACAGATTAGAGGCGGCCCATCCATGTTAAGAAGGGGAACCTGTTTTACTCAGTCTACCAATTCAAATGTTAATCTCCTCCAGAAACATCCTCACAGACACACCCAGAATAATGTTTAACCAAATATCTGGGCACCCTGCAGTCCAGTCAAGTTGACATATAAAATTAACCACCACAATCCCCCAAATATTTGTTAACAGAAGAGGAAGCTGAGGGTCTAAGAGAGTTGATGTAATCTCTTATAGATGTGAAATCCAAGCATTGGTTGCTAAAACCTAGTTTCTCGTTGGCTCCTCTTTCCTCCTATCCATACCCATGTGAGTGGGTTTTATCTTTATTGATAGTGGCAATAAACGGGGAGGGTAAGTAAGAGAAGCAGGTATGATAATTCTTAGTAACCCAAGTAAATTTCCAAACACACCAAAGGGTGTGAATTATAAACTCTGTCATCCACCCGTCTTGAATTTTTCTTTCCTGAAGTGATGGCTCCAGGTGGAATTGGTAAGCTATTGAAGGATCAGCAACATACACCTACTTCAGTGATACTGGAAAGAAATGAAACAAGTCAGCATTAACCAAGAGAGTCTCCAGCTCACATTTATTTATAACCCATGTTCACCTCCTCATGATCTCATCCTTTGTCTACTGCACATACACCCCGATCCTGCATATTCCATTCCAATACTTCCTCCAAGGTGGAGTTCATTAAGCCATGTGCTTCTCTGCACCTAATAATTGTTTACTTCATTTGCATTTTTCATTATGTTATTAATATGAGGAGGGTGCTTATCCCTCAGGCAACTAGGAGTGATGCTGACATTGCTCAGTCTTATCCAAGATTTTCAGCTCAGTTGGAGCTGTTGCTACTCAGCACTGTTCTTGGCTCACACTTGGGGTCATAAAAGTTTAAACACTCTGTAGTGCTTTCTGTATTTGTGAGTTTCCACCAATGCTTCCCATTAATGTAATGATAATTCCTTCTAGTTTTACCAGCTAAAACCAATAAATTTCCCCCTACCCAGAGTAACAGCTTTTCTCCTATGTATTCAGCTTCAGAATTTAACACTTCTGCATCTTCACTTGGAAACTCCAGATAGTAATACCTGCTCTTGACTTCCTGGGATCATGAAACATGAACATAGTACCTTAAATTACTCTGCTTTTACTTTTATTAATTTAATTTCAATTTTATCTAAATTATATATTCAATGTTTTTAAAGGTCAAGTAACTAATATGCTTCCTACAAAGAGAAATAATACCCTATGCCTGATTCTTTCTACCCTCTGGGAACCACTTTCAATTTTCCTTCAGTGTCTCTTGTTATTTACCTCCATTTTTTTAAGTCATGCTTTTTTGGAGATGGATCAGGTAAAGTCTCTATGGTTTCCGTGGCCTAGTCTGTAGTCTGGAATATAATCCTTCTAATTTCTGTATGATTCGGCATTCCATATCTGCTCCCCAGCTGTGTCTAACGTGACCAACAATCGAATCTCTTTATTTCAACCTTTCAAGAGAACAAACTTCTTGTCTTATCCTGGATGGGGGAAACTACTTAAGCTGGTGAAAAAGTTCTAATGGTCCAAAAAGGGGGTTGGAAGCTATGGCCTGTGGGCCAAATCTGATCTGCCACTTGTTCTTGTAAATCAAGTTTTATTGGAACACAGCCATGCCCATTCACTTAAGTATTACCCATAGCTGCTTTTTTTTTTTTTTATCAAATATATCTTTATTGATTTCAGAGAGGAAGGGAAAGGGAGAGAGAGTGATAGAAACATCAACGATGAGAGTCATTGATCGGCTGCCTCCTGCATGCCCACCACTGGGAATCAAGCCAGCAACCGGGGCATGTGCCCTGACCGGAAAGCAAACTGAGATCTCCTGGATCCTAGGTTGATGCTCAACCACTGAGCCACGCCAGCCAGGCCCCATAGCTGCTTTTGCACTACACTGCAGAGTTAAATAATTGTGACAGATTATGAGGCACAAAGCCTACAATATTTACCACCTGGCCTTTTACAAAAAAAGTTCTCCAGCTCCTAAATTATATTTATATAGACTTTCAATCAATACACCTATTTCTAACTCATCCTATGCTACTAACTTCAAAGTCACCTTGTGTCTTCTATTCCTGAAACTTGCAAGGTATCTGTGGTACAATTTTTGTTTTTTTAAGATTTTTTATTGATTTTTTTTAGAGAGAAAGAAAGAGGGAGAGGGAGAGAGAGAGAGAGAGATCAATGTGAGAGTGAAACATTGACTGGCTGTTTCCTGCTCACCCCCCACCTGGGATTGAGCCCAAAATCCAGGCATGTGCCTTGACCAGGAATCAAATCAACAACCTTTCCATGCACAGGATGACACCCAACCAACTGAGCCACCCTGGCCAGGGCTCTAGTACAGTATTAATCAGCTTACTTCTTATCAACATTTCACCTCTATGCACAGTTGAGTTTCAGTTTTTTTCTCTCTGATATGTCAGTTACCACTTACTAATCTGAATTCTATCTTCCAAAAAAAATTGTTAATGTCTCTGCTGGTATGTCGAACTTACAGTGTCATTCTCCTTAAAGGTTTATACTTCTTTTCTTATCCTGCTGTCATTTTTGTGCAGTTGGAGAATTTATCAGTTGGTACTTTTCAGAAAATAATGAACCACTCAAGGTATTTCAAACAGAAAGGTTATTTAATTTAGGGAATATAGATATTTAGAATATTACTGTGGTAGGGCTGGAGTTTCCAAGATCGCGTAAAATCTCTGCTTGTTCTCAGGTTCATTATTAGCTTTCAGAGAGGCAAGAAGTTGCAGGAAGTACAGAAAATTACCTTCAATGACCCCGAATTAGGTGCAACGCTGCAAACCATCTAGAGGCAGCTGCGAAACCTCAGACCCACTGAAGCTACCTCTCTGCGCATTCTTGCTACAGGACCAATAAAATCATGTCTGCCTCTCTTCTACTTTCCACCTAATGTGGAAACACTCTGGAAAAGCATTCTGGGACATATGTTCCCAGGGGAGAGGCACAGACAGGAATGGTGCTGCATGGCCAGCAGGCTAGCATCAGGAGCTAGCAGAGGTAAGCAAGTGATTTCCATTTTCCATATTTAACTTTCCACCCCCCCTTTTTCCTCTCCACCGTCGGGGTTTCTGTACAGCCACTGCCACCCATTGGATGGACATTGTACTCTGGGTCCACAGACGTCAGTAGGAGACTTTGTGGTGTGACATTAAGCAAATCACTCAGCCTTAGATCCTATTGATCAAATGGAGAGAAAAAAATGCATCCACTTTATGAATGCTGTAAAGAGAAATAAGATCGTGCACGTTAAGTGTTTAATAAACTGTAAAATGCTACATAAAATGAAAGTAGAACTACGCAGATAAATTAATTTTGGCTATGTTTCTGACTCCTAAGAATAGCAATATATGTCTCCAGGGAATACATCTACCTGTCAATCTCATTTCAGACTCTTTTTCATCTGACTTTTTTTTTTTTAATTAAAAAGAACTATTTCAAACCCTAAATGCAGCAAAATGTCACCCGTGTACTACACTTATTTCATTCTCCATCAGCTGATGGCAGCTGTGGCAGATGTTCTGACAGATAATGAGAACCCTGGACAGCTCTAAGACGAGGAAAAGTGGCTCAGAGTCTACTTTCTATTACATGAGTCTTGTTTTTATGCACAGGCCTCAAGGTTACAAGATGTCATTTTTATTTATGTAATTCCAACTGAGGTTTCTCACTGGCAACATCAATCTCAAGTCTTAAGTATTTGTTACAACCCAAAGTAAAACCTGTTAATATCTGTAGTAAAATAATAAAAATCCATACTTGAACTAATTTGATTTTTTTTAAACTATATCTTTTATTGATTTCAGAGAGGGAAGGGAGAGAGAAAGAGAGAAAGAGAGAGAGAGAGAGAGAAAGAGAGAGAGAGAGAGAGAGAGAGGAGAGAGAGAGAGAGAACATCAATGATGTGAGACAGAGTCATTGATCGGCGCCTTCTACACACCCCCAGCTGGGGCTCGATCCCACAACCCGGGCATGTGCCCTGACCAGTAATCGAACCGCCATCTCCTGGATCGTAGGCAGACGCTCAACCACTGAGCCACACCCAGCCAGTAGCCACTTGAACTAATTTAAAAACAGTCTCATTCAATGCTGTTGTCTGCCTTGCTTATGACTACTGGGAAATTAGAGTATATTAGAATATGTAGCATGGCTGTGACCCAGTGGGAGTCACATTTCTGTTGTGTGTTCACCTTTTATTAGATGGATGAGGCCAGAAAACCATGTCGGAATCACCTAAGGTGGGTTCTCTTGCAAGGATGATAATGAAGGGCTCCTGAATCAACAAAAATAAGTGAAGGGCACAGGGTCAGCATCCCATTATCAAAAAGGTGGTATATTCTAAGTGTGTGTGTTTGAAAATATGAAAGGAAAATTTCCCAAACCCTGGGGAGATCCTTGGGCAGGAAGAGAAGAGAATGGTAATTCTGGGTTCAAAAGTGGGCAGATGCTTGAACCAGCAGGGCTTATGCCATGGAACAGGGCTTCTTAAAAATTATAGTTGATAGACCTTTGGGCATCTACCAACAGGCAATCCATGAGATCAAAACTATTTTCATAATATTGTTAATATTATAAGACACTATTTACCTATTTTTACTCCATTGACTTTTACCCTCATGGTGCAAAAGCCATGGATGTGAAACTGCTGACTCCTGAGAGTGAATCACAAGGCTGTGGCACTAAACTACTGGTAGTTAGGATAATCTTCACTGCCACACACTTACATTTTTTTTAAAGGCAACTTTATTTAATAATGCCTCTAATGAAACAATAGAATTTAATCTCTCTATTAAACACTGACCTTTGAGTACATGTCTTTTTAATATTCTGTGTGAAAAAATGGGAAAAACTCACAAAGCATTTCTGCAGCAAAGCAAAGAACGATGATTATCTGAGAGAAAAGCACTCATCTTGGTACGTGAGTTGCCAGCTGAACTAGCTGCTCTTGTTTTGGAACACCTTTATTTTATTTTTTTCTAGAAAGAGTGACAGGCAGACAGACTAACTAGAGTTACTCTGTCTTGCATATTTGATAGATATTTTCTCAAAAATATATGAGCCCAGGGCAATGCATTCGGGGTTGCAAGGGACTTCCTGATTTCAGTGCTGGAATTCTAACACTTTCCCAGGAGCCAGCCCCTCAATCTTGGGCAAAGAAGATGGTTGGTCACCTTAAGTGAACCTGTCATTTCAAGGAAAACATGAGAGTATTGGTTGCCAACGATAAATTTGAGCTTTCAAGCAAACATTAGAATTTTGGAAAACTTGTGTTAGCCATCATGAGCTTTATAGCTTCTCTAAACATAAAGGCTTATCTAAGATGAAGGTGATATTAATAAATGTGATGTTTTATATTGTATAATGAAATGTATCAACATTTGGAAGATCTGCATATCCCAATGAACTGGTGTTTTCCAATTGCTAGGTGCATGATGTTACAGAGTCTTACATGGATAAAAGATCCATTTAAAGTACAGAATAGATCAATGGATTTTTAAAAATATTTTAATTTATCTTTATTGTTGAATGTATTACAAATGTCCTCCTTTCCCCCCATTGATCCCTTCCACCTTGCACCCCCTCCTCCAGGCCTTCACCACACTATTATCTGTGTCCATGGGTTATACATATATTCATATAAGTTCTTAGGTTAATCTCTCACCACCCACTCACCCATTCCTGCCTTCCCTCTGAGATTCATCAGCCTGTTCCATGCTTCTATGTCTCTGAATCTATTTTGTTCGTCAGTTTATTTTGTTCATTAGATAGCCATGGCAATCTTGAGAAAGAAGAACAAAGTTGGAGGGATCACAATACCAGATATCAAGTTATACTACAAAGCCACTGTAATCAAAACAGCCTGGTACTGGCATAAGAACAGACATATTGATCAGTGGAACAGAACAGAGAACTCAGAAACTGACCCATGCCATTATGGTCAATTAATATTTGATAAAGGAGGCAAGAACATAAAATGGAGTAAAGACAGTCTTTTCAATAAATGGTGTTGGAAAAATTGGAGAGATACATGCAAAAAAAATGAAACTGGACCACCAACTTACACCATACACAAAAGTAAATTCAAAATGGATAAAAGACTTAAATGTAAGACATGAAACCATAAAAATCCTAGAGGAAAACATAGTAAAATCTCAGACATCTCTCATAGCAATATGTTTGCTGATACATCTTCTAGGGCAAGAGAAACTAAGGAGAAAATCAACTTCTTATGACAGCAGTCCCTTTAACAATCCTGGTTTGGTGTGATAAACTCCTTTAGCCTTTGTTTTTTGTCTGGGAGGCTCTTTATTTCAAAATCTGTTTCAAGTGGTAGTCTTGCTGGATAGAGCATTCTTGGTTTCAGACCCTTGCTTTTCATTACCTTACATACTTCATTCCATTCCCTTGTGGCCTGTAGAGTTTCTGATGAGAAATCAACTGATAGCCTTATGGGAGCACCTTTGTAGGTAACAAATTGCTTTTCTCTTGCTGCCTTTAGGATTCTCTCTTTGTTGAATTTTTGGCGTTTTAATTATGATGTGTCTGGGCATGGGTCTCTTTGGGTTCTTCTTGGTTGGGACTCTTTGTGCCTCCTGAATTTGTGTGACTTTTTCCTTGACAAGGTTAGGGAAATTTTCTGCCATTACATCTTCAAACAGGCTCTCCAATTCTTGCTTTCTACATATTCTGGCACTCCTCTGATGCAAATATTGTTTAGTTTCATGTTGTCCCACAGCTCTCTTAAACTGTCCTGTTTTTAAATTGTTTTTTCTTTTTGGTTCTCTGACTGATTCTACTTTGTCTTCAATTCACTGATCCAATCCTCCACTTCCCCTAATCTGCTGTTTATTCCTTCCCAATGTATGTTTTATTTCTACTCTGTCATTCTTAATTTCCTTCATAGTTTCCTTCATAATTTCTTTTTCATGCTGTTGAGCATTCTTATGATGAGTATTCTAAACTCTATATCTGATAGATATCTCCATTTCATTTAGCTCTTCTTCTGGAGAATTCTTTTATTTTTTCATTGGGGCTTGTTTTTTGTCTCCCTATTTTAGCTACCTGTTTGGGTTTGTTTCTATGTATTTGGTAGATCTGCTAGGACTCCCAGTCTTTGCATGGTCTCTGGGGCAGGCCAATGTCGGGTGCTGTTTGTAACTGGCCTTGAGTACCCTGTTTGAAGCTTTTCTCACTCCACAGCTTGTGGTTCTCTCTGTTGGGGGCGGGTGCATTTGGAAAGGACCAAGATGTGCACCAAGGTCTGCTTTTCCAAGCCCTGGGTTCAGAAGCAAATCAGGCAGAGTCAAAGCACCCAGAGGCTAATTGTTATTCAGTCTCTTAATGAGCCTCAGGCTATAGAAACTCCACAGGGTGGGGTGGCTGATTGTTATTCAGTCTTTTAATGAGCCTCAGGCTGTAGAAACTCCACTGCGTGAAGTGAGAGTTTTTCCAACAGGGTGAGGCAATTGCTTCCCACCCACTCCCCAGGCAAAATCTGCTTGGCAGGTAAATTTCTGCCTGAGAAAGATGTCCTCTGCTGTATGGGGGAATTATTCAGCACAGGAATCCAGATGGCTGCCCTTTAAGCTCTATTCTCCGAGCCAATATCTCTGGATTATCCTCATGCAGCTCTAGTTCTCTGCTGTCCTTCAGCCAGAGCCCAAGGTGAGTGGCTGTACACAAAACTTTGTGCATTGATCCTTTAAGAGGGTGCCTGCATTTCCAGCTGTCTCTCCCTGGCAGACAGTAACCCTGCCGCTTTTCACAGCTAGATGTTATGTGGGCACTTTCTCAGTTCTGGTGCTCTGGGCTGGGAAGCCCAGCTTGGGGTTTAGGCCCAACAGTTCTCAGTGGGAACCCCCCATAGCTGAGATATTCCTCCGGACCTTCAGCTGCTGCCTGTGGGAGCCCAGCCAGCCCTCTTGCGCCTCTGCACTTCCTACCAGTCTCTATGCAGTCTCTGTTTTATGTCCTTGTTTATGAGGGTGCTCTCCAGCTAGTCTTCAGTTGATTATTCAGGATGGTTTTTCTATATTTTAGTTGTAATTTCAGTTTGGTCCTGGGAGAGTGTCAGTGTAGCTCCCACTCAATCTGTTGCCATCTTAGAATCTCCCTCTCTTCTTAATCTTTTGGATTTTAATATAGTAGAATACCAAGATTTCATTAATATGGCTTCAGGTTCTACATTGCAACTAACCATTCAAAACTGCCACTTTTTTGAATTTTGGTATAGTATCAAAGAAGAATGCCCACCATTATCTGAAAAAACAAACAAAACCCACACAACAATTAAATGCTTCTCCCTTTTCCAATGATGTGTTTGTGTGAGGCAGGATTTTCTTCAATCAAAACAACAGATCATGACCGAGTGATTGCAGGAACAGATAGGAGATTCCAACTGTCTCCTCTTAGGTCAACCATTAAAGAGATTTGCAAAAGTACAAAACAATGACTCTCTTCTCACTAATTTTTATTTTACTTTGGAAAATATACACATTTTTTTACAAAAATATTTATGTTAACATGTAGTGGATTTATTATTTCTACTTAAAAATAAACTAATACATAAATATTTAAAATTTTTTCAGTTTTCATTTCAAAAACAATAAATATCAATAGATATAACCCACACAAACAAGAGTTCTTTGGGGACCTTTATAGTTTTTAAGAGTGTAAAGGGGTCCTGAGATTTTAAACTTTAAGGAGTGTGCTTACTAAAGTGAAAGTGGTGTGCTTACTAAAGAACTAAGACCAACTGCTAGAGGGCATTGTTCCTTTGGGAGCAGCAATTGAGAAAAGCAGGCCCCTACAATTACCTCCTGAGACCAACCTCTTCTCTCTTTCAAGAGATCCATACTCCAACACTCCTGAGTTGCCATGTGAATTGCCTTTCTTAGCCAGCCTCTGGGCATTAGTCACAACTGAGCAAGGCCATCTACCCAGCCACCAGCACCTGAGATATCAATAAGCTAGACTGAAATCTCTTCATATCAGGATATGCATAAGCTTGGGAGACCCCTGAATGTACTGTAAGTACTAGGAATAATGTCAGAACTGTGCAATCATCAGTGCTTTGAAAGTCTTAGTCATACTCCTAATGGGAATGTGTAAAGGACACCAAATTAATTAGGGAGAGGGTCATCTTTTCCTCAAAATTGATGAACACATGCTTCTCTGTCTTCTTTGTTAAGTTACTTATACAATGACATTTCTGAAGGCTGTAGGTTTATTACTTTAAAGACTCTACAATGGGAAACAAATATAGCAACATCATTTTTGTCTTACTCTTTTAAAATATTAATAGCCTATTCATTTTCTTTCTTCTTATCTTCTACTTTATCTGCCTTGCCAGTTTGCAATCCTGGATCAATACAGACTTTCACATTCTCTGCCCCTGTTGTAACTGCTGAGCGTAGCTCCAGAGAACCTCATAACCATGCCAATTGGCATGTTCACCAATGGATGGTTTTCAAGACCAGCTGCGTTCACAAGCTCTTCAGCAATTTCTTACTTTGTTCATGGTCAGGACCCTTTCTCATTCTCATTTAGCTGTTTCAAATCACTACCCTTCTACTTCATGCCAAGTTTCTTCAAAGTTAAGTTCTACAACAGTGTTTCAGGGAGACACTATATTCAGCAGAACTTAGTTAATGATGTTGGTGAAAAAGGACACATGATTTTGGGAAACACTGGATCAAGCCAAAGGGGAAAAATATATTTTCTGCAGGACTTCCAGGTAGGGCTTTACTAGGCTAACATACTTTAAGACTCTGAAGAGGGTCAAGATGTTTCCCAGACATCTAACCACATAGTCTATTTTATAGCAGAGCACCTAGGGGACTTGTGTTCCCTGAAACACACATAGGGAAATATTTATTTTGGCCATCCCTACTTTTATTTCTTCCTAATTATTTGCATTTTCTAAAATCAGTAGTGACTTTCTAATCACCTCTAGCGAAGGATTCGTAATCCTGATATTCAATATAGCATAATGGTAAAGCACATAGATGATGAAATCAAACATTATAGGTTGGAATTCTGGCTCAGCCACTTACTATCATTGTGACCTGGGGCAAATTACTTAACCTCTCTTTGTGCTAATGTTCTCATTTTATTTTTATTTTATTTTTTAAAAATATATCTTTATTGATTTCAAAGAGAGGAAAGGAGAGGGAGAGAGAGATAGAAACATCAGTGATGAGAGAGTCATTGAGCAGCTGTCTAGCCCGCAACCCGGGCATGTGCCCTGACCGGGAATCGAACTCCGATCCCCTGGATCCTAGGTCAATGCTCAACCGCTGAGCCATGCCCGGCCGGGCTAATGTTCTCATTTTATATGGGAACAATAATTGTACTTATTTATACTGTAAAGATAAACTGATACACATACAGAGCGTTTAGAACACAGTAAATGCTTTACAAATGTTAGCTATGATGATTAACAGTTTGATATGGTTAGCTTTTAGTCATCTTCGGTTTTGTGTCCCTCATCCATTGCACAGTTCCTGGTACAAAGTAAGAACAAAATAAATGCTTGATGAGTCATAATACCTACTGTTCTGACAGAGCCTTACAATTACAGTATGCTTTTGCATATATTAACTTATAAAATTCCTACAAAATCTTACTAGAGAACCAGAGCAAGAATTAATGTCTCTTTTATTCCCCCGAGAATGAAAAAATAAGCAACAAAATGAAATTAGACAATTTGTCCAAGATTACATAGGTTAAGGAGTAGCAGAATTAGAACCAGGACTCTGATTTTGGACCATTATTTAACACTCCATCTAGGATCATCTGAAAAAATTATAGAAAGTATTGAGACATCCTAATTATTGACAAAACAATGTTCTGCTTGAAAGAAAATTATTTCAATGGGAAAAATAATGACTTTAATTTCTTAAATGTGCATTGTTTACTTGAGATAGAAAAACCATCTGAATCAAAATTAATTTAAACAATTAGAATAAATTTCAAGATGGTATTTGGTTCTGAAGAGAGTATGACAATTTAAGTTGTATTTGGCATGCAAAGCAAAAAAGCATGAAAGATGAACTATAGTCTCGTTCTCAGAGACTAAATGAAATGTCCCAAATCAAACTGCTCTTTTGAATTCCATGAAGAAATTTAGAAACAAATTAACCATGTGGAATATCAACAAATACATTCTTGGTGAATTCCAGGGCTGAGGGAGGTGGAGACATATGGGAAATTGCTGCCTGTTAGTATGGGTAGGATGCTTTAACACAAGCACCGTTTTGTTTGTGAGGCAGAGTCCAGTCGATATCATACTTGCCCCTATCTGTCCATGGAGAAGGCTACTTAATAACATTACTCCATATAGTTCACTTGGTTGTATGCCATTTTCCCTTTGATCCAAATGAGTCCTTTCTCATCTTTACCAGCTCCTTATGCGTTCATCTTGAGAGTTCCCTGGCTGTCCATCTCCTCGTGGCCTATCTGAACTCAACAAGGAGTTCTACAAAGGTCAGACACAGTAGCTGTCTGGGCCATCCTGCCCAGTCCTGATACTTTGACCCTGATTTTGGATGCTTCACCTTACCTATAACTATTTGTTGCCTGAGATTTGCTGAACCTGGCCTTCGTTCCATTTTTTAAAATTATTATACAAGAAAGATACTTTGTTTTATAACAGGGGTGGGCAAACTATGGACTACAGGTCAAATGTGGCTAAGTTTCTATTTTTAAAATTAAGTCTCATTGGAATAGGAGTATGCTCATTCATTTTTTGTGTTGTCTGTGGCTGCTTTCACACTACTATAACAGTTCATTATTTGCAACAGTGGCCACATGGCCCACACAACCTAAAATATGTAATATGTAGACCTTTAAAGAAAAATTTTGATGACCACTGTACTATATACTAACAGAAGCCTCAGATGTGTTTTGCTTATATCGCTACTCTTTCTGTCTTGACCTTCCAGCCAAGCACAATATTATTCATAGCTCTCCTGGCCTGGCCTGCCCTGTACTGAGATGACAACTCATCAGTTGGCTATCACTGATTACCAGGAAGCAGAGGTCAATGAGAACATCTATGTTGGCTTTTTTTTTTTTTTTCAGGACTATGATTCTAAGTAGAGAGACATCTTGAGTAGTGCTTCATCTATGTTCCTCCAATAGAGGTTTTTCTGCAAGCTTAGGTTTCATCTCCCACTTTCTGTCTACTTCTTTGCAGTCTCATCAATCTGTTCTCTCCTTATGGAATAGGCCCTCCCAAGGTGCCCAACTCAGGATATTCCTCTTCGTCAATACCCTGGACTTCTAAATTTTTTCGCAGTCCTCTTCTGGTTTCTGAAAACTCTTGATTCTGGAGAAATTGATCTCAGAAGAAAAGTATTATGTTATAGTAAATATCAGTAAGTGCGAATGATTGTAAGCCAGCTTAATATAATATCTTTTCTAAGGTAGTAGTTGTGTTTTAAGAAAGTTTATTGTCTGTGCAAATTAATGGTCCACTTCAAAAAAGATGGTCTTAGTTCAAAAGGGAGTTTTCTTAGAATGCTTCAGATTTCACTAGAAAGCAACCATGTGCTACTCTGTGATGACCTACCTATCATCAAGACTTCTACCAATGCCCTCAGTCTGGCCATCAAAGCTGCTAACATCTCACCTCTACTTTTTCCCAAACCTTATCTCCTGCCAAGAGAATGTACTAAGTCACTTATATGTATTTTCCACTTACCCATCATCTTCTTAGAGGGATGAGCAACCTATTTCTTTCTACCAACTGATACACATCATCTCCTTAAACCTGTTCAGGACTTACTTCTCCCAGGTGACATACAGGAGGCATAAGATTCTTATGGGTAGGAACCCTTTGCTATTCAGCTTTGAATTTCCATAGGCAAGTACAATGCCCAGGAATGAAAATAAATCACCAATTCAACATACTCATCTATGCCCTTGAGCAGGTTTGAGCACATCAGTACATTCATCCTCAGCTCCCCCTATTTCACCATCACCAGTCAATGCTGTTCTTCACAGTCCCAAATTGGCAATGGAAGAAGCACATCTATTTGCACTCATAAGGCGAATTATTTCGGAAGTATTTTTCAATCCTTTTGAATATCTCTATATTTTCTGTATGAATAAGTTACATATGTCTCCTCAAAGGAGGTTTCCAAGCACTTTGTCTCCTTTTATCACACTTTTCCTGATAAAATACTTTAAACACAGTTCATGTTCTTCTACCTTAAGATCTATCTTAAAATCACAAGTTTGACTGAGATGTTTTTAAGATGTCTCTTTTATCAAAAAGTGACTCATTCCATGCCAGTTTTGATGATGCCACACATTTTCTGTATAGCATTATTCTTTATTTCTTGCAGAGTTCACCTCCTAATGCCTCTAGTTGCCTCCAGCTTTAATATATTCTCTACATGGCCACCAGAGCTATCTTCCTAAACTTGAAACAGGTTGGAATGCCCTCACCTTGTGTATCTACTTAACCACATTCTTACCCATTCTTTAAGAATCACCTCATATCTCCGTGAAGCCTTCCTAGATTTTCTCTTCAAAATTAACTTTCTTGTTCCCTAAAGCACCACAGCACTGTACATCTTTATGATAGCAGGCCTGAAATTCTGAAGGAATACACAAAAAAACATACACAGGGGCCAATAGCTAAGTAGGAAAGAAGATGTCAATCATTATTTGGTCCAAAGACTTTGTGCCCCCAGTTCACAACTATGGTAATACTTGGTTGGAGCTTGTAATTTAGCCTTCCCTGAGCCTAAGAAGAGCTTCTCTCAATGAAGTCTCAAAAGAACTCCCAAGTAGGTCTTGAGGAGAGAGAGTACCAACAAGACAGTGAGGATCCCTTGCAGCAGATCTTGGCCCAAAACCCATTCTAACCTCCAGCCACATAGAGAAATGAGAAAGAAGAAAATACTCTGAGGTATATGCATGACAATTTCACACAAATCATAACTACCATCTAGTAAATAGGATCTAATCAACATCCTGTGATCCTACCAATAGGATCAATATTAAAGAAGGAGAGAGCACACAGCCTTGGAAAGGGGCAGAAATTTAACACTCGCTCTTCCATTCTCTCTTTATTCTATTATCCTGTGGGGACTTATAGCCAAAGCTCATTGTCCATGAGAGGCCTGACTGCCTCCTTGGAGAAGCAAAACAATGCGCTAGCAGGGAAACTAGGTCCCATAATATTTAACTCTGTTTTTGTTTTGTTTTTCATGTTCCAGGAACCAGAACCAAGGGCATTTTACTTGTTGCTCTCACAGTTGCTAAAAGTAGGAGGAACAGGCCATTAATTAAGTTAGCTCCAAGATCACACTATATCGTGGGCAATACTTAACTCCCATTCTATTTTCCATCTCAGGCTATACTTACCACCCACTAGTCTTGGTGTTTAGCCAGGCTTTCTGGAGGTTACACAGTGACCATCACATTGGGAACATTAGATCACATCATTGGACAGCGTGGCCCAAATCATACCATGTTAGCAATATAATAATATCTCAAATTTGAACACCTTCCGATTCAACTTCCCTCAGAAAAATTAAATCCCATCAATGAAAAACACTTATTCTGGTTGTTCTAGTTATTAGAGTCTTATAGAAAACAACTTTCCTAAACTTTCCTTTCTAGTGGTCATTTACTTAGAAGTAGCCAGAGAGTACTTCACTCAGATGTTTGCTCCAACTTCCTATTAGAATTATTTATGGATGTGTCTGTCTCCATGATTGTCCTGGGCATTCTTAAAGGAAGGAGTGGTTTCATTTATTTTGGAATTCCTCAAAGACCTAGCATGGAGCCTTCCACTTGGTAGGCACAAGATATGAAGCTTGTCAAGGAGATAATGCAGGAAGTGTTCAATCGTTGACTTACTATTGCTGAGTTGAGCTTTTTGGATCCAGCCTAACGCTCTTACCACTATGAAACTATCATCAAATTCTTGAGAACTTTGAGACTGAAATGTTTTACCATCTGTGGTAACTGTTCTCCATCACTGTAACCCATATGATCATTGGCCTTATCAGTCATCAAAAAGCTCCAGAAGATTCAAGGATCAAACCTAGCACCACAATGATGAGAGCCAGACCCTAGCCGAGTGGGGTGCCTGAGAGCACCTGGGAAAAAAGAAAAAGAGGTTCCCAGTCATAGACAAGATTGTTATTGTTGTTTCTGTTCTTCAAAGAGAGGGATAGTGAGGTTCAAGCCATTCTGATGAAGCGAAGCCTGATCTGATAGAACTTTCAGTTCTCCGCTATATTCGTGATCAATAACGGTGTAACAAATTATCCCAAAACTTAGCGGCAGAGAACAACATGTATTATCTCAGAATGTGTGTCTGTGAGTCAGGAATCCAGGTGCAGCTTAGCTGGGTCCTCTGGCTCAGGATCTCTCACAGAAGGTAATCAAAGTGTCATCCTGAGTTGTAGTCATCTCAAGGCTCTCCTGGGGAAAGAGCTGCTTCCAAGCTCACCCACATGGTTGTTGGCAGGAGTCGTTTCCTCTCTGTTTGTTGGACTGAGGGCCTCAGTTCCTCCCTGGCTGTCAGCTGGAGGCTACCCCAATTACTCTGACACTTGAGCCTCTCCAAAGAGAATCTCCCAATATGGTAGCTGGCTGTGTCAGAGCAAACAAGCAGGCGGTACCAGAGAGAGAGCGCAAGTGGGACAGAAGTCACCATCTCTTTGTAAACCAGTCTTGGAAGAGATATCCCATCCTTTCTGCCATAGTCTATTCATTAGAATTGAGTCACTATACTCAAGGGGAGGGGATTACACAAGGGCATGAAACCCAGGGGGCAGAGATAATTAGAGGCCATTTCAGAAGCTGCCTGCCATATCCATGTTCAAGTATAAATATGTGCCTAAAGCATTTAGCCTTCTTCCAGTCTCCTATCCCTTTCTTGTGCTTTTTATGTTATTCAGGACCAAGATCAAATATCTGGCATTCTTAGCATCCATGCTGGAGCCTCTTCTGCTTCCACATGCTACAATCAGGCTAACATTTCATCCCATCAGCCAAACCCTCATGCCAAGGAACTGTCATGCATTATTTCCCCTTGGATTTTGGAGAACTTTAAATGCTTTAGCCTCCAGCTAAAAACACATTCATTGTTCCCATTGGAGAACAGAGTTACAAACACTGCTAAAATACAGGCTTCAACATTAATATCATTTTCATTAGGTTTTTCTCCATGAGCAAGAGTAGGCAGTAATGATCTTTTATTGTACATATCTTTTTGAATTTATTATTGCATAGATCACATTGCTTTTTATTCATGACAAACTAAAAAATCTCTGTATGTAGAAATATGTCTCCACTAAAACCAAGATTTTATTCCAGTGTTTTTGTGAAGAAAGTAATGCGTCTGATAGAAGTATTTGCTTCCTGTCTTTAGCACAATAAAATGAAAATTAATTTCACTGAAACCTAAGCCAAAAATAATACTAATATTCCTTCCACGCATTGCTTCCCACAGAACCACACAATAATTGTCCCTAGTCCACTATCCTCCATGCTCTCATAGCTGACTTTAAGGGCCACTCTCAGCTCATATTAATTCAGCTTCCAAATCCTAGGCCACCTCTAATAGTCTTCTCATGACACAGAGTCCTTCTGCTGCAGCCCAAAAAGCCGAGGAGTAAAGGAAATTCACCTCTGGGGTATAAAGAAGCACTTCCATGTCTTGACTCATCTAATGAAAGATTACTTTGAGAGAATAAGAAATTATAGCAATAAGCCAGTTCGCTTCTTCACAGATCAGTCCCTTTATTGCCCCAACCTAATTAGAGTAATTTGTGTTTAAGGAGATATTGATTTTGCATAATGGTTTTCTCTTGTATTACACACATGACAACATTCTCCCTGCTTAACCTGGAAAACAATCTTGTTGACTGATGTGCAGAAATGCTTGCTCAGAAGTCTACCCCGGTACTGACGTCTCAAAAGGGGGAGAGTTCAAGTTGCTGTTGATGGTTATTGAATATATAAATAAACCGAGGAAATAGCAGAGGGCAGGGGAGAAGGGCTGCATTTGTCTGACCTCGTTAGAACTGCTCTGCAGTGAGACTCTGTGGCTCAGTTAAAATGAGTTTTGATGGTTTTTCTCTTAGCTGGGGCCTCCTGTGCTCTCTGAATGATAACTCACCCATCCCAGGGACAGGTAACATTGAAAAGTCTTTTTATTTCCATAGGCTTAAGCCAGACTCCTCAAAACAAGCTATTCCAGAGCTGGACTAATGCCACGGTTGGCAGCTCATGCATGGACTCCTTGGTGGGCCCAAACACCACTCTTAAAAAAGAGTGGCTCAGCCACTACTTGAGCTGTCTTTTAAAAGCCTCCTTCTCACAAAAGACAGAGCTGATCTCAAGGGCCTGGGAAAATAGAAAATTCTCACACTGTGATGGGAAACACTGTCAAGGCCTGAAACTCTATAGTGAAGCATCAGACACCAGTGTGTAATCACAGAAAAAGGAAGGGAGTAGGGCTGTGTGGGAGCAACAGTAATCACGAAATTAAAATAGACCAGTAAGCTGGAATTAAAAATGATAGAGAAGTTTCCTCGGGTGAATACTAACAACAACAACAAAAAAGTATTTCAAGCCCAGGCCTGTATGGCTCAGGTGGTTGGGCACCGTGCCATGCACCGAAAGGTTGCTGGCTCAACTTCCTGTCAGGGCACATGCCCAGGTTATAGGCTCAATCCCAGGTAAGGAGTGTGCAGGAGGCAGCCAATCCATGTCTCACGGTCACATTGATGTTTCTCTCTCTCTCTCTCCCCTTCCTCTCTCTCTAAAAATCAATTTTAAAAATCTTTAAAAATTAAAAAAAAGATAGAGAAGTAACCAAGACCAATGCACTCTTCAGAGAGTGCTCAGCCAATGTTGTAGTCACTTGTGAACTAGGCTACATTTTCCTTCTTCTCCACGGGGCCCCAGATGGATGCATGAACTTTAGGCCTGGTACCCTTGACATTTGTGCTAGGGGTCAGAAAGTAGATTGACCTGCTTATTGAGAAGGTTAATATTAAATGCAAAGTGTTGTAGTTTCTTATGTTGATTGTTTCTGGGGTTCAGTTTTCTGGGTTGGGTGAATGCTGCATTTCATCAAAACTGTAACTCTAGGAAAGCAACGGCACTTGAAAGAGTTGTATCACATTCTTTTAGATTTTCATGTTTACATTCCTCTTGAGAGACTGAAAGTTTGCGTCTACCCACACATGTATTTGTGCAGTTCTTGTCACCAAAGTACCTGGAAACTCCAAGGATAAGATAATGTATTCTATACCAGGTGATAAGAATGACTTGTTCCTGCTGATGGTGTAAAAGTGAGAAATGTCAGAGGCGATGCCTTACTTTGGGATGAATGCTGTCTAAATAGATATTAAATTATATGAAAAAGCAGGTTTCAAAAGCATATTAATATAAATGACAGTGCACCACAGAGCAAAGAGAGTTTTTGAGCTTTCAGATGTTCTAGGACTGCATCTTCCAACAGAAATTGAGATTTCATTAGCATTTACGACTAGCCATCCATGGATGTTTGCCAAAACGATGAAAGCAGTTAAAAAAAACAAACAAAACAAAAAACAGCAGCCTGTCCACAGGCCTGCACAAAGGTGCTAATTAGTGATAGTCTTTCTCTATGGGTAATGGCTCAGGATGTGGGACTTGTGACCGTAGACCTCTTCTCATTATGCCTAAGAAAACAACAAACAGAGGAGGGAAAAATACAGATCCATAAAACCAGAATTTCTTTTGGGAAAGAGAGTGGTAAGAGGACAGTCAGGGAACATCCATAAGTTAATAATTTCATCCCTTTATAATAGCATGCAAGATAAATCCCCAAACAGAAAATGCAACATCTGAGGCTACTCTTTTAGGCATAATTGACCCCAGTGACTCCCTGGGCAATGTAACTTACTAACTATTCCAGGAACTGCCTGTGGAGACAATGGAACCAAGTGACCTCCACCTCCTGACCCCATGGAAATATAACTGAAATCATGGGATGTTCAAACCTGGGACCCTCACCATTAGAATGGTCACCTTTAGGATTCTGAGATGACCAGTGTTGACATTCCCACAGAGGTCTTCTGACTTTGAATGCTCTCCAGCAATGCCTAATGCACATGGGTTCACAGGAATCACCAGTTCTGGAGTCAACGTGGAAGCTTCTATGGGGTTAAACATTTGGTGAAGTCATCACAGAAAAATGTGGCAAATCACCAAGGAACAGTGTTCTGTTTTTATGGAGAAAGTCTTCCCAGTACAATGTTCATGATCCCTATTAATAATCTATATGAATAACAATTTAGACGAAACTTGCTTTCATCCCCAGTGAGAAGGGAAGGAACCAGTGTTCAGAGCAGTGACATAACACCACACAATGCTGACCTCATTTCTTCTGCTTATTCTTTGGCAGTGTCCTAACCAAAGAAGTACTGGTGTCATCGTTCTATGGGATCTCCAATAGTTTATTTAATAAGAGTTCCTTTTCTCATCCATGGTGCCAGAGTGTGGTTGAGTAATATCAATCATGGCAGAGCTTCGCAAAATGAAAACATGGTTCTATGCTATAGCTCAACAAGCAGACATTGCATGGCCTAAAACCATTCATTCATTTATTTAACAAATATTGGATAATGCCTATAAAGTGAAATACCTGACAATTTTGTTTTTCATTTTTGTAATGTAAGTGCCTGACTTAAGCTTTGATTGCCAAGGCATCCATTTCAAGGACAGCTATATTGAATAAACACATTGCCAGCCACAGGAAAAGACAAAGAACCTGACCACTTCCCCACACTGAGGCTCCTTGTTGTAGAGATCTTGGTCGATTTCAATAACTGACCCTTTGGGCTACTTGTTTGTTTTCTCTTCCCACTCTTTAAAATCTAACTCATTCATTTTAAGTTCACCAATAGTGATCTCTAGAAACCCTGGGTCCCTACCCTCGATTCCAATGAAAACAGAACCCCAAGCCCAGGCTCATGAGCTCTTACTCTCTATATATCCAGGACCTCACTGTGTGGCCCCAAGTGTGCTGTGTAATTTCCAGACCTTTTAAGTAATAAACCAGTATCTTTTCAAAGTTTTCTGATGGTTCTTGCTAAAGGGCATGTTGCAACCATAATAAGAACCACAGGGCTGGTCCATCTACAACATTGGTTACTAACAGGCTGAGACCAGTACAAAATAGCCTACTATGAATATTATGTTCTAAGCTTGGCACATGGGATACAATGATGAGCCTCATCAGACTTAGAGTCTAGCTAGGAAGACAGCCACTGGGTAAGCAGTTATGTGTGCTCTGATTACCCTCACATGGAGGGCAAAGGTCAGGTCATACAGAGTTAGTCTGGGAGCTCAGGAAAGCTCCCACCCTCCAAAAGAAGGTCCATGTAACCTGAACTTAAATGGAGACCATGAGTGTAAGACCAAGGGTTCCGGGCAAAAGGTCTAGCATGTTGCCCTTTTGTGAGAATTTCATTCTTCTGTAATGCTTCCTTGGGACTAACACAGAAGGGTTATCAGCAAGATATAGGGGGCCTGGGGGAGATGCATAACTCTCAAGATAGCTGGGATGCATGTTGCAAATGAAATCCTTGTCAATATTCTTTCCTTCGTACTTTAATTAATGTGTGTCAAACACCTTTCTGTCTTCTCAGATCTGTGCCCTTGTTCAACATTTTGGGGCATTTCCAAAATGGTGATAGAAAGGCTTCGGACAAAAATAGCTGTTTTGGGGGGGTTCCCCCCCTTCCATTAGCCATGGCCTCTTGCCATGTTGAGTCTCACAAATGGACATGAACCAATCAATCACCCTTATGAAAATGTCAGAATTCATCCTTCCCTACTGTGAAATGAATACACTGACCTTAACACAAATGTAGAAATAAATAATAAATAAATAAATCTATCCCCACCATGGACCCCTGGCTGCCACACGGGTTTCCAGACATTTCAGTTTGACAAGGCTGACATCGCTGAGAATTTCTTGCTTCCTTATATTTTTTCTTCTTTTTTTAAAGCTGGAAGCAGATAAATATATCCCCAAATTTACTAATAAGAACTTATTTGCATAGAGGCTCTACCTGTTAAGAAGTGTACATGGGCAGAGCCATAATCTGTCTAGAAGGAGAAATGAGAGGGAGATGGGTCTAGCACAGTGAATGGGAGAGTAACACTCATTTTATATTGTCTTTAAAAACTAAAGTGAGTTTTCTCAATCTAGAAACTCAGTCTAATACTTAACTGCTCAGTGTTAACCTCTAGTTAATGCAGCGGAGTCCTGGATAAGAGCAGAAACCCTGAAATTGGCAGATGTCAGCTCAAGTCCTGGCTCTGTCATTTGCCAGCTCTGTGACCTTGAGCAGGTCACTTAATCTCTTTAACCCTCAATTTCTTCATCTGTAAAACAGACAGTAATTCTTACCTCCTAGAGTATCAGAGGGAACATCTCTTGTTTTCACCTGCCTGAGCATTCATTTCTACTCTTTTAGTAATAGAACTTGAAACTTGCTTTCCACCCTAAGTTCAGGCCTGCACCTGGACTTTCAGAGCATTGCCACCTTGGACCATGGGAACTGTTGCAAGGTCATGCATGTGACACAGGCTGGGACAAAGAGGCTCCAATTAAAGATATTTCAGGGAGTTATTGGAAAAAATAATAGCTAGGTCCTGAAGTGACTAAGCTGATAGGAATTAGGCCTAAAGCTGCTGGACATCTTGGAGAAAGTCTGCCCAAGCATAAACCCAATTGACAATAAGGGAAGGGAATTGGAGAAAGCCAGATTTAAGTCTTTGGATCCTGCTATAACTCCAGGTTTTTTGGTTCTATAAGTCAATGTATTCTCCTTTTTGTATTGGGTGTTAGAATTGGATTTCTGAACATTTTAATTAAAATAAATTTAATTTATACTTGAGTTTTGAGAATTAAATTACACTGTGCATAAGTACCTGGAATGCACATTATATATCACTCAGTAAATGGAGTGTGTGTGGTTGTGTGTGTGTGTATTTGCATATGTTTCTTCTCTTAGCACTTGAAAGTTGCCCAGGGAGACAAGAAGCAGAAAAATATCTAAGGCTTCAAACCATGGCTCTGCCCACAGCTACCATATCCAGTAACTCCAGTAACCCTAGGACACTTTCAATCCTGTGTTTAGGGGATAGATCATTTTTTTGGACTTCTCATTCACTTCTTGCTATAATTTGACCACAGGATTTGCAACATCTTGAAAAAGGAGAAATAAAGGAAGGGAGGGAAGGGGGAAGGCGAGAAGAGAGGAAGGAAGTACCAGGCATTGGTAAGTTTTTAATGGAGGTATGATTGCCTTGGGGCTCCTGGTCTCATGATTCTGTAACTCTTCCATACTCTAGAGTCATCTTCTTCCAAGGATCCCACACTTACTCTGTATCCATCACATTCCATCTGCCCTTCATCTTCTCTATAAAAGCCTGTATTCAGAAAGAAAAAAAAATCTGAAATCCATTCAGGAGCAAATGACTGGTAATAGTTTAAAGAGTTATCCTTTTCATAGAGGTTTGTATTTTCAAGATCAAAACAAAAACAAAAGTGTCAAGGAGAAAGGAGCTATCAATTGTGGAGTACCTACTATGTGCTGGGCAATTTACACCTTATGCAATCCTCATAACAACGTCGTGAGGTGAGGGTTATTACACATACTTTACAGACGGGGAAACACGCTCAGAGAAGTTCTAAAACTTGCCCAAAGCCACTTAACTCAAAAGGAATGGATCTGGAATAGAACCCAGATTTAACTGACCCAAAGCCCATGTTTTTAGTGATCCTGGAATCGTGATTGTTACTAGCTGAGCATCACAGTGACTTTGGCCATAGGGTAGGAGACAGATTCAGAGACTATTGAGCCAGCGTCAGGATGACTTGGACTCAGGGCAGGGGGCAGCAGAGTGACAAAGTGGATTTTATCTGAGAAGATGAATTTTTAAATCTAATCACACAAACCACACAGCACTTTTTTTTTTTAAGCTTCAGTTAAACTGATTTTCTGAACAGCATACCAACACCTAATCAGTTTGGTCCCTTTATTTCTCTTTCCCTTGCACTGTATTTGAGCTTTGAGTCCTGCGTGGTTGCTATGTAGGGGGTGGGGGCCGGGAAGAATTCTCTGTACTCTATAGCTTCCTTTCTGCCATTCTCTGCTTCCTCACATTGTAGTCTTAATTTGATCAGCAGTTATGAAAAGAGAACATTAATCCTGGGGAAAGGGACATTGTTCGGGGCCAGGCAGTTTTGGTATTGCTTCTAAAGTGAAATGTTTTGTACTAGGATATGAGTTTTGCCCCTTGGGACGCTGTAACTCCTTGATGTGAGAACAGAGAGACAAAGTTGCTCAGAATTGGACGGATGACACTGGTACTGGGAAGGCCTGTCAGAGACCTTAGCAAACTCTATACCCCAGCAGAGCTCCTGAGAGGGAGGGACCCAGAAAATGCTGCTGAATGTGTATATGGTTGTGGGGGCATCAGTGGTGAGGGGTAAGTGGTGGTGGGGAGGTGAAGAAATGAGGACAGGAATGCCTGAGCTGCCCCACCCATTGTGACTGGCAAGTATCTTATGCCTAAGAGTGTAAACCCAAGTAATTTATCAATTATGATTATGGCTATCATTTATATAGCACTTACTAGATCCCAGGTACCTTTCTAAGTGTTTTAAGTATCTTGTTTTTATCCTTACAGTAAACATAGAGGAAAATGAAGTTTAAGGCTTAAACCTAGTGTTTGCGCAGAACTTGCCATGCTCTTAATCACCACACTGTACCATCTCCTGAGTATCTATTATGAACCAGGCCTTAGGCTAAGCCCCAAGGATATTGACATGAATTTAAAAAAGGTCACAAAACTCTCAGTCTAGTGGAGGAAATAGATGAATGAACCAACTGTATGACTTCAGCACTTAGCATAGTGCCCAGCCCAAGAGAGACATGCAATAGATATTTATTGAATAATGGATGGATAAATGGATAGATGGGTGGGTTGATGGCAAGATGGGTGGATGGAGTATGATGGAGTATTGTAGCTGCATGAACAGAGGTAAGCATGGAGTTCTGTGGGAGTATAGAAAAAAGGAACCAAACCCATATAAAACAGGTGATTCTTGAGCTCACTTAGAGGTGGAGTTGAAGTTCACCAGAGAGTGAATACCATCATATAAAAGTGATGCTATATGGTGATTTCCTCATCACCCTGCTTGAGTAAAGAGGATCTGAGCTTTCTCCTGTCATCTGAGAGCCAACAACTGTAGACTCTACAATATAGAACAAAGACTAAGTCTAAACCTACTAAGTCTCCATTCACTCTCTTTCCCAGGGCACTGCCAAGGGATCTTCTGACATCGGTTTTCTTTCTTCTTTTCAATATGGGTGGGCTCATTCCCAAGAGTGATATGTGTTGCCTATGAACCAGGTATCTGCATTTCTTAGACTAAGGATCATTCAACTTTTAAAAGAAGAATATTAAGTTTCAGCTCCCCATAAATAATTGTGATAAGAATCACAACAATGAACAAACAACAACAAAATCTTGCTTACATTATACAGTACTTTAAAATGTACAATGGTCTTTTGATGTACATTATTTAATAATAGATCCTACCAGCCCTGTGAGAGACAAGGCAAAGAATCCTTCTACCACTTGACATAGATGGGATTGATGCTCAGAGAAGAGGAGATAAAGTATCTGTTGATCGCCTCTGTGTGCTGGTTCAATACTGGCAATTGAACATCTTTATCTCGTTGAGACTCATGGTAGCCCAGTAAGGAGGCGTTTGTGTTCCCTTGTTTGCCATTAAAGAAACTGAGACACAGGGAAGATAAACAACTTATCTAAGGACACCCAAGAAGGAAATGAGAAAGCTGGGACAGAATGCCAATTTTTCTGATCCTCAGTGTACTCCTCTTTGCATTTCAATATTTTATCTCCTCATTTCTCAAGAGTTTCAAAGAAAGAGCACTAGTCACCAAGAGTTCAAACTCTTTAGTGGGTTTCCACATAGGCTATTACAAATGTTAAGCACCTTTGCCATCATTGACCCACAGGCTTCCAAATCCCAGTCAACTCTGGCTAAAGACCATACTTCCCTAGGCCCAGGGCCGGCTCTTGACACAACTGTGAAGTATTCAAAGTTTCAAAGGTTGTCATGTTTCTTCAATGACCTTTCAGTGCTGTTCTCTCTCATCTTTTAACACTCCCTCACCCCATTTAATGTTCTCTTGTCCTCTTTTGCTGCCCTAGGTATTCTAAATAGTGTTTTTGTCCTTAGGAATCAAGTAGGGTGTGTGTGTGTGTGTGTGTGTGTGTGTGTGTGTGTGTGTGTGTGTCTGTTGGGAGGAGATTTATTAAGGCTTCTAAGAATCATACCACATGAACTGCCACTTGCTGGTTGCATTATAACAACCATCTACAGCCAATATGGTCTCTTACCCTGAGAGCGGAAGTACCTTGAATGGTGAGAAGCCAGTTATAAGTATGCTCATAGCAATTGGACTCTGGCTACATGCACCATGCAGAAATGCTGCTCCCCTACAGCTGGGGCAAATGCATGCAGGGCTTAGAGCTGCCCTGGGGGGTTGGAGTGTCTTCCTGACCCTTGACAATGAAAATGGTGTCATCTGCTCTCGAAGGCAAGGGGAAGAAGGCATCTGCCAATCCAGGGAAAGAAGATAAGAAGTAAAGCCAAGGGAGCTATAGGAAGTTGGCAAACCTGGTTCCCATAAGGATCCAGTGGGCACAAGGAAGACATGGGGGTTCTGGAGCAGGGGAGTAGCATGATTGGATTTGTGCTCTTGAAGGGTCTCTGGCTATAGTATGAAGTTAAAGGGAGGGTGGAAGACCAGTTAGGAGCCGACGGCTCTGTTGCTCAGATAAAAGATCATGGACAATATGAACCAGGGCAGTAGCAAAAGAGACTGAAAGAATAAGAGCCTTAAAGATGGTAAGAAAGGATCCTCAGCACAGATGTAGTCTTAGGGGCAAGATGGAATGAGGGCACTCAACCCTGGAGAAATGAAGGTGGAAACCAGTTGGGAATACAGGCCCCATGATCCACTTGACCGACTTCAGCAACTGCCCAGTGTTTGCAAGTACAGTAGGTCTATGAATGGCATAGAGTGAAGCAGATGGTAGGAGGTCTCTGGACACAAACCAGTATTGTTTTGCAATCCTGTCCTGATAATGTTAACACCTCTGGTCTCATAGAACAACCAAGGGCGTTTTCATTGCCACGTTGGGTCAGAGCTTCTGATTTATGTCCTGTCAGGAAGATCTATTTCCCCAGTAACAGTCATGTTTCCACTGGTGATTTCCTTCCCCTAGGGACCTGAGATTGCAGCTAGCTCTGCAGCCTCCTGAGGCATATCACCTAAATGTTCCCTTGGAAATTGCTCCTGCAAATATTCTCAATCAAAACCCAATAAAGTGTCTGGGAGCTTGTATTACCCGGAAGGTTGGGAATTGCACGCAAAAGTCATATTCCAGTGTATTACACAAAAGGCCAATGCCAGCCCCATGCCAATAATACTTGGAAATTACAGCTGAACCTTAATCAGCTAAAGACAGACTTGGCTGTCAAATGAAGAATATCTATAATCTTGATGTATTTAGGAACATCAGCACATTAGCTAACCTAAAACTATTGAAAGCAAGCCGGTGGTTTGTAAGAAATGATAATTCAGAGCATATTTTCCTTTACTAAGATTTTGTAAAAATCCCATAATGCACTTCCTACAAAGCACTTCACAAAAGCTGAGCTTCAGAAAAGCTACCTGTCTAAAAATAGTGTTTGTTTCCTTTGCAAGAAAGTAAGCATCGAGTGGTATATTAATTGGAGAACAGCCTATAACTGCTGTAATGAAGATTATCACACAGTTTCTCGGGTAAATAAAAGTCTTATTTCTCTCTTGGGGTATAAGTCCAAGCTGGTGGGTGATCCAGGTATCATTTAGAGAAGGGGTTTCTTCTGTGTTGCTGAGCTCCCTTTCCCTGGGATGCTGTTGACCAATATGGTTGGTGCACCACTTTTGTGTTTCAGCTCATGGGGAGGGAAAAAAGAAGGGAGGGCAAGTACTGTTTCCTGAAGATGAGACCTAGACATTGTTATATGATTTCTATTCCCATCACTATTGTCCAAAATTTAGTTATATTGGCCGTATCTGGTGCCAGGGAACTGGGGAATGTGGTTGCTAATTGGGTAGCGGTGCCCCTCCCTGAAACTAAGAAATATTGGGAAACCAAGGACCTAATGTTGCTAAACTTCCTCTGCTGAGCTTTCTCCCCTGTGTTCTGATGATGCTGAACTTCCTGAGACTCTGGGCATCTCCATGCTCTCTCATGTCTCTGCACCAGTGTGTGCAGCTCTCTCTTCCAGGAATACATTGGCTCCCCCTCTCAGCCAGCTTCACTCTTCCCATCTTCTAAAATTGACCTCAGATGTTACTTCCGGCAGGAGTACTTTCTCTGTACTCTGCTAGTTCTCTCAGTGAGTGGAAGATGTTTCTTTAGGAGACCCCATGCTTAACCCTATAATACAATGTATTGCAATTTCTGCATCTTCCTCTAGACAAAGAGATTCTCAAGCCAGGCTGCACTTCACAGTGAAGCCCTATGGCAAGCCAATTTAATTAGAATCTCTGGGGCCAGGGCCCAGGCAGCAGGATTTTAAAATATTTTTCCAGTTGATCGAATGTGCAGTTGGGACTGGGAACCACAGAACTAATTTATGGGCTGAAATTTGGTCTCTGAATCATTCATACTTGAAGTATTAGTTTGCATTCTATTGACATTCAATAAATGTTCAGTGAATGAACAAATGAATGGATGAAGAGTGGCTTACTGAAAATCAGTCTAACTAGACCCCAAACAAGAATGAACATTGCTTGTCATTTCCTGGAACACAGAATATTAGCACCAGAAGGGACCTTCGAGGTGATAGAGATTCATCACATCTGACAGATGAGGAAACTACATTCCAAAAGGTCTCATGGCAAGTTTATGGCGGAGACGGGCCTCTGGGCCTTTCTGGATGCCAAGTTCACTAATTGTCACACTCTAAGACACCTTGGTTTTATGGATCTACCCAGATTTTTAAACACAGAATAATTTCTCTTGTTTCATGTCTCAAAGCAGGGCTGAGCTCTAGCTCCCAGCCCTCCTGAATCAAAATAGAAATGTTTACCATCCTCCAGGTTTGTGTTGATTTCAGGGCAGTTACCCGTTGTTTAGAACCTGCTCATTATACCGTTTTACTACATAATGAAGACAAATGCCCACAGTTTAGCTACAGATTTGGTTAATGACAAGGTGTATAATAATACAAGATAATAGGGCCAGGCCATTGCATTCTAATTAAATATTGTTGTCAGATTCTTTTCCTCATTAATCTTCTTTTGTTTGCCAGGCTTTATGGCTATTTTGCCTTCCACCTTCACTAAATGTACACATGTAATGTTAAGGACAAAAATAGCCTCCAGGTTTTGATGGGAATTGGGTTGTCTTCTGTCTGTATCTGTTTATGTGCAGATGTGCCATTGAGCTTCCGAGGGAAGACATCACATGTAACCCAGACAAGGCCTCTAATTGGTATGCTGGCCCACGCAAAGCTATCTGATTGCATTCAGTAACTGGCAGGGACAGGGAGCATTTCCAAGGGAAATAATATCTCAGTGTGGATCTGGGAATATTTGTAAGAACTGAGTAACAAACAGTAGCCTTAATTTTAATGTCTGGCATTATGCAAAATTTTCAAAAGATGAGGACTCTGATATGCAAGGCCACCTCACCCGCAAGGGACAGTGACACTATCATAAGACTGTTATGGGAGTCAGTGTCCAATTTTCAACTGTTCATGGACACCGTCAGCGTTTTAGAGCATCGGAATTTCCAGATCATCATTTTCTCTCATAAGCAAAAGTATTTACCTATTTAAGATCTGTCGAAAGCTGAGATTTCCACAGGCTATCGGGCTGCCGGCAACAGCCCCTTATAGGTCGGGCTTTGATGGGACAGTATTTAGGTTCTAATGGCCCTTAAAAGCTGCAAGGTGCAAATGGGAAACGATGAAATCCGGACTGCAATAGCCATTTGCAGAATGATCCTTGCAAAGCTGCCGAGAGATTTGGCGGTTGATGAGGCATCTCCATCAAAATGTGCTCCCGGAAAGGCGTTCTCCAGGATACCTGTTCCATTTAATGGTGATCATCTCACCCTGCACCTCCCTTCCCACAACTAAAGATGATTACTCTGACAGCAAGCTGTGTCTCACCCATCATTTTCTGTCAATTTTCTTGCCTCTGGAAAAGATTCTGTTTGGGTTCTTAGATTAATTCTCTAGGCACAACTTTCGCCTCCTATTCTTGCTGTTTCTGCTCAAAATAGACATCCTCGGAGAGTTAACTGAGCAAACAAAACAGACTATGATTTAAACAACCCACCAATTACAAGTTTTAGTGGGGACTAGAAAAGGATTCAAGGGTAACTTTCCTACTGAAACACGCATGAGATGTGGAGCCCTGCATGAATTTAGCAATACAGCCAGCCCTCCACATCTGCAGAACCATCCAACGATTGAAAATATTTGGGGAGGAAACCCCAGAAAGTTCCAAAAAGCAAACTTGAATTTGCTACCTGCCAAGCGCTACACTGAATCCACACAAATGAATTGATGAATTGATGTGAAGTCACATCCTGCTATAGCCTATATGCAGACATAGGTTATGTATATGCAAACACTGCAGCATTTTATATAAAGGATTTGAGCACCCATGGATTTTGGTATCCTCAAGAGTCCTGGAACCAATCTTCCATGAACACCTAGGGACAACTCTACTCACTCACCTGGTGGCTAGGCAATAGAATTGCTGCCCAACTTCCCATCCAAAAATCTAGATTGATCTCCCATCAGCATCTGTGGCACTGGATGTGCATACCTGATAGACATTTATGCCTAAGGGTAAAAAGGAAATAAGAATCACATGGCAGCCACCCAACCATTAGCAAGTGGTTTTCACAAACCAGTTAGTACTCACCCTTCTCTGATGACATTAAAGGAGCCCCAAGATGACATTCAAAATATTTGTTAGGACTAAATTCCTGGGGTTAGTGGATTTCCCATACTGTTCTTTGAAGGCAATTCTTTGGGGCTTTTCTAACACTGAGCACTTTGAACATCTACAAAGATGTTGGATGCTCAGTGCTTAAGGCTTCATCCCTCCTGATGAGCTGGGGAAACATCGTGACCTATGCAAAACATATTGAGTGATGCAGGCAGATGTGACATTTAAAGGGACAATGGAGACTGCCAAAGGCAACTGAGATGGAATTCAGCCTCATTTGAAAAAAGACACCTGTTTCAATTGCAAAACCCTCATCTCTTATTCAATGGGGCTCCTAGGATGGTGCCCACTTTTCATTCCTTCCCCCCCTCCCCCCCCAAGGCAATACATTATTTGGGAAAATCCAACTCTGAGAAACTCTAAGAAAGATTTTTGTTGTTAGTGGCGTTAGACTGTGAGGCCTGAATTTAGACACATTAGTTAAATTTATTAATACAGTAAGGCTTATTAGGGTAAATGCTCGGATGTAGAAGGGTACAAAGAAAAATGGGAATACGTTGACAAGGAAAAGATTCAGTATAGATGGTGAATGGAGATGGTGAGGTTTCACATGCCAGAGTGGGAAGCTGGAGGTATATCAGGCATTCAGAGACACTTTCAAATCTTGTCCCAGTGGCCATGGTGTTACTGAAGCCTGGGCGTGGGAGTACCAGAAGGATGAAGGATCTATTTTATGGGCCCATGATAATGCTATGATCAATGGTGGAACATTTTCCTTGGGGCCAAAAAGCAGGCAGGGTGAAATTTTATCTCAGCAGTATGTCTGATTCCTGAGTCTTCCTGAAATGACAGAAACTCTGATTAAAAAAATATTATGAGTGTCTCTCCCTTTACCCTCCACCCCCACATCACTGTCTGAAACATTATTTTGGTAAAAGGCTCTTCAGTATTCTGCTCTTCTCTTAGATATTCACTCCCAGATACATAAAAAGGCTCTGAGAAAGCCCTGCAAGAAGAAACCTATATAACCCACGTTAACTTATCCAACCACAGACCCTTTCTTCTTTCTGCAGAACACCTACAAATACCCTACTCATCTTGCATCCTGCTGAAAAGAATCTTTGGGAAATGCTAGACTACCTCAAAGATCCTTCTCTTGTCCTTACACCACTACCTGCTCATTAAATCATCGGTGCTTCCCCACTCTTTCCCATCTTATTATTCTCTGCCCCATTTCTCTTGCTTTTTTGGATTCTTTTCATCTTCCCTCCACTGACTACTCCAGACTTTACCTTGTGGACTTAATGTTATTATGTAGCCTTTTTTTTTTTTTTTTGATTACTACTTTGTCATCTTTCAAATTTGGACTTCTCTTTTCATTCCACTTAACCCCTTCTCCAGATCAGGGAGTTTCTTCCCAAACAAGTTTAAGGATCTCAATACAACAATTTGGTCTTCAGTTACTTAATTACTGTAGGGGAGGGAAATGTTTTCCTTCTGCCCCCTCTAGGTTCTTTGGCTGGTCTAATAATTAAATTGTCTTAAGACAGATTAACAGGAGAAAAACAAATTTCGTTTTGTGCATACAGGAGCCCATAGAAATATGAGACGCAAAGAGATGACCAAAGCAAGTAGTATTTAGATGAAATAAAAATCTGTTAAGAATTGATGATACGAAGGGCTTTGGGCTTGGGGGTAGTAAATTAGTGAAGAAATAACAAGTTTTGTTTATATAGCCTTGTTGGCCCCAAATTACCTATCTCTGTAATAAGGATGCCTTCTACCATCTTGGTTTAAGGAGGGTACCTTTCACAAGGGAGATTTCTTCCCTGCTTTCAAGAGGACAAAGGGGGTGGGTCAGAGTGTCTTTCTTACACTGGCTGTTTCTTAAGTAACTTTAATTCAAAGTAATCAATATGCCAAAGCGACATATTTTGGGGTCACATACTCTTCTCCTCTTCATTACATTTTACTGCCTCTGCCAACCACACTCCATTCTTTCTCTAAGGACATTCATGTCTCTAGAAATACTGCTCTCTTATTCTATCATTGTTTTATATTTTCCTTAAAATTTATTTTCTACCACAATTATTTTGCATTTTTTGCCCCAGTTTATCATCTCCATTCAAAAAAATTGCAGAGACTATTTTTGTCTCTTACTACATTATATGCCTGCCTTTTAAAAATTTCATAACAGAATATCGCATAAACAAATTATCGTAATAAAGCCCTCCACATATTTGTTTACTTGTGATATTTGATTTAGCTGGTTTCATATCAAGAGGTCCTACCCATATTTCTCTAATCCCTTTTAATGAAATTGAAAATGACTTTACATATTTCTTTGTCGTCATGTTAACTATTTGGTGTCTTATAAATTTTAAGATTTTTATTGTTCTGCCCAAGTGCTCTCAATTAAAAGAAAACTCTCAGAGTGTTCTAATTGTGCTTTTAAGACCCACATTACACAACAAAAATATAGGCCTGGTCATCTTTTGTTTCTGAAGTTCTTAGAAATCATACAATCTGCTGTAAGGGTCATTGTTCATAGTAACGTTTTCCTTCCAAGTGTACTTGGTATCTGTTTTTCATACAACAGTCATTAGCAGTCAGTGTACATTTTTGAGGGAGACCAGAGAGCCCTTTTTTTTTTTTTTTTTTGGTATATTGCCTTTAAGACATAAAAAATAATCTAATAGCTACAATTTATGGAGCATTTACTATTTATTGTCAAGTTCTATGCCCTTTACAAATCTTATCTAATTCCTTGCAATGTGGACATTTTTATCCCCATTTTATAGTCAAGAGAGCTGAGTTTCATGGAGATAAAGCAATTTGCCTAAGGTTATGTAACTTCTGAGCTGTAAACCCAGCTTCACCTGAGTACAAAATCTCTGACCTGTTAAGCCATGCTACTGTGTCTTTAACTGAAAACCACCAGTTTTCTCCACTAATGTGTCAAAACAGCACCTCCAGGACTCTGTTAATGATGGAACACGCACCCTTGGAGAACAAAGACTTAGAGACTATATACAACCACCAGCATGAGGCAGACACAGGTCAGAACACCTGCTTATATCCTGTAGCAGGGGCAGATTAGATTAGGTCCTTAAAGTGTAGTACTCAGCAAACATGGGAATGCATTATATGCAGCCCAAGCTAGTGGTGGTCAGACCATGAACACACACACACACACACACACACACACACATACACACACAGGATGGGGCTGGGTATATTGGATTACATAACTGAAAGTTCAATAGCAGACTTGCCTTCAAGCATGGGTGATTATTTTAAAAGTATGTAAATTGTATTGTCAAGAACACCTCTCTCTCTTCATTTCTTGACACAACTCTTCCTAATTTGGCTTCATTCTTGGGCAGGCTAATCTCTTGCAGTAGCAAGGTGGCCACCAGCAGCTATAGGCTTACATCAAACCAGCTTAGTGTCCCTCATGGAAAAGGGCTTCTTTTTCCTTATTGGCTCAGCAGAAGTCCCACGACCCCCTGGGGCAATGTGAGTAATGTGTTCTTTGATGAACTAAGCAGTTACTCTGGCCAGAGAATGGAGTATATGGATTGTTTTTACCTGGACCCTGGGTTTACTCCTAGAGCTAGAGGGAAGAAAGCCGTGTGGCCCAATCAGAATCTCATGAACTGAAAGTAGGGAGCCGATGATTCTGAAATAAGCTAACATGGATCCCAGGCACTCACAAACAACACATGTCCACTACTCTTTTATAAGGAGTAAGACAGAGACCCACAACAGTGAGAAACATGAGTGCCAAGGCGAACTCCATACCTGAGTTGCTGAACTAGGTTTCTTAGACTCTGAGTGACAAAGGACAAGATTAGTCTTTTAACTCTGCCAGGGAGTCATTTAACTCTACTAGGAAAGAACAAAGAATTATAAGGGCAAGGAGCCAGGCATTCATTCACCGATACACTCTTTCATCCTGCAAACACATGTCCATTCATTCTGCCGTTGAAGTTGATCTGCTATGTGATGAGCACTGGGATAGGTTCTCAGGATGTAGATGAGTTCCAGTACTTCCCACAAAGAATTCGGTCTAGAAGAAGTGAGGGAGAACTCAATCAAGAGCTATAATACGAGGAGTTAAGTACAATATTCCATTTTCTCCCACAGCAGCATCCTCTGGTAGCAATGCCCTCCGTGTGAAAAGCATTTTCTACAAAGGAAGTAAGCATAGCTCATGTATTAGAAAAATGTCATAATCAATCATGTGCCTGCTTCACTTATTAAGAGTCTATTTGTCCTTTCTGGGGTTTTAACAAAATTCTTCCTCCTCTTTAGGAATTCTAAATCTAACCATGGCTAATTTTCCTGCAAGTGAAATAGAAACAGGGCACACATAACCCCGAAATTGTTCCACTTGCTTTTGCAATGAATAGCAAGATAGGAGTTGACTTAGATCCAAATACTGGCTTTCTTGTTTACTTGACATGAAGCCAGGGATAAGTCATTTAACATCTCTGGGCCTCTGTTTATGCATCTGTAAAATGGGGATGTTACTAGCACAGAGGACTGTTATGATAGTCGAATGCAGTATTATATGTAAAGATCTTAGAATAGCACATGTTGGAGTGAGTATAAATCAACTGATAATAATTTCAGCTGTATTTTATATATTTTATCATTATTATTATTGAGTTAAACTGAAGATCTAGAAGGCCAGTGGCCTGCCAGTGTTTCCCCAGATTATTAATGTCAGGACCAGGGCTCAGACCCAGGTTTCCTGAATATTATATGAGGGCTCTTACCCTGGCATCACTGGGCCTCACCATCACACAGTCTAACTGTGCTTGGCCCAGCCTAGTGCTGAAGCCCTTTATATTCCCTTGGCACATACCTGCTGGGAGGGTGAGTGTGGCATTGACAAGAATAATCGTACTTGGCATTTGTAGAATATTTTTTTTCTTTTCAAAGCCCTTTTGCATATGTTACCTCATGTAGGATTAAACATTTGCCATGGATACTCCATTGATGGATAATCAAAGTTCGAGTTTTGTGCCAGTTATTAGATTTGACTTCAGCTTGTTACTTTTCCTTGATATACTAATTCTTCCATTCAGTATTTCCTGTGCACCTATTATGTGCAAGGCACTGTGAGAGCCCAACCATGAACCTCCACTAACAGCTTTATTCATATGGCAGGTGATCAGTTCAGAGTGAAGCACAGTAATTGGCAAGAAGATGCGAAAGAAACATGGCCTAGCTGTTGTTTTTGCTCTTTTAAGAACTGAAAATGGGAAAGTGACATCATAGAAGAGGAAGCAAATGAATCCCGATGGAGGGAGAGCATGGGAAACACATGAGAAGCAGTTTGTACTACAAGCTCTGTGTTTTCGCCCTAATGTCATGTATTTATATCATATCCTTGAAGATATTTTGGAGAATATAAATAAAGTCTAATTCCCCTGTGGGCATAGCACACCATCAGGCCTTCATTGTGCCCACAGATATTTGCTCTATCAAATTGAGCCGTGAATATATTTGGCATCAGCCCAGCTGCAGCTCTACTGGGCTCAGAGACTTTCAAGGAGCTGGAAAGGGAACGTGGCCTGGACCACCATTTCCAAGCTTGGTGCTGTGCTTCGGTGCTAACAAAGTCCTCATGTGGCCCAGGGCCTTCTGCAGTAGGGGAGCAGTTTTTAGGTGAAATGGAGTCTGGCTGTGGTCCTCAAGGCACAGGAGCTATGTTCTGAGGCAGCCACACCAAAGTTATGAAGGGGAGGGCCATTTGAGATAGAGACCCAGGAAACTCCTCATTCGGAGCATGGGTTAATCAGGAAGCCTGCATCCTGGGTTCAAGGACAAACCTCTCTTATTGTGAGACCCCAGGTGTAAGAACTGTCAGTCAAGCAGATGCACTTCAAGACCAAACTGAAGATGAGCAGCAGGGACACTGTGCCCGAGACTGTGGCCCAGCAGGCTGCAGGACTGTGAAGTCAGCCATTCAAAACTAGAATCTGAATGCTCTGTCTACAAGATTACTTTTCAATAGCACTAAAGTTTGATGCCTTTTGAGTTTCTTCTTCTTTTTTACTATTTTAAAAAGAAAAACATTTGCAAGTACAGGAAAATTTTTCCACTTTCCTGGTGTGTGTGAGAGAATAATCCATGGCTTTTAGAACAAACAAACTAGACCTTGGTAAAAGTTCTGGTGAAAGGAGAGAGGCTTCCCTGCACCTCCCGAATGGCAGAGCCAAGCTTTCCCCTTCTTGTTTTGGATCCACCTGCTGTGCAGGACCTGGGTTAAAAGGCAGCCTCCATGTTGAAATCTGATCATTGAATGCCAGCCTCTGGGGTGTCAATCTTACAGACAAGCAGGACCATGCAAACAGAAATTAATTATGACTAGAAGGGGCAATTAGCAGCAAACAGCAGGACACTTATTAACTGTCTCTAGTGATGAGCCACTGTCTAGCAATCATAACTCATAAAACACTTCAGAACATTCTAGATTAGCTAAAGGAAGTTGAGGAAACAAGTCTTCATATAGCTGAGTATTACTGACCAGCTACCTTACTGAGTCTCCTTATCAGTGATCTTCCCTTCATTTGACTCCTAACTCAGTACAGAGGTTCCTATGGGCCAAAATGTGGGGTTATAGCTCTGACCATACTTTCTCCAAGGCACTGATTTGGTAACTGTTCTGTGTCCCTTGCACAAGGGGCTGTGAGGGAGACTTAAGAGACAAAGAGAAAGCCCAGGTTTAATAATCCAGGGGTTGTGGAACCTTGAACCAATTACTTAGGTTTTGGAGCCTCACTTTTATTACCTATGAACTGAAAAGTAATAACGCTTACCAGATAGGGTAGTTAGGAGCTCTAAATGAGCTCTATGTGAGGGCCTGGCTTACAGTGAGCATTTGGTATGTTCTATGATGACGATGGTAGGGGTAAGATACTAGAGGATCACAGGGGACAAAGCAATGAGAATTCAAGACCTTTTGGTGATTCCAGAAAGCTAGAAGCCAAAGCCTTTCAGCATTCCAAGGGAGGAAAGAATTGTCCCTTCTGATCAGGATGTTTTGAAAAAGCATCATTAAAGGGGTAACATTTGAAATGGCCTTTGACAGTTATGTAGTATTCTACCATGCAGAGGTGAAGGGAAGGGCATTCCAGGTGGTGGAAACAGTACAAAGAAAGGCAAAGAGGGGGGGAAGCATTGCAATTTGGGGGGGGGGAATAGAGTAATTCAGACAGTCCAGAAAAAATATCTTAGAATGAAAGAAGATATTTTTAAGGCTGAAAGGTTAAGTAAAACCAAATTGTGGAGGGCCTTAGGTGTTGGGTTGATAAGGTGAGCATTATTCAGAGGGCAATCATGAGCTGTTCATAATCTTTTAACATACAACTGACACTACCATAGACATACATAATATAGAAATACATCTTTATCTTTATTAATTTTCTAACTAGGCGTACAGCAAGGATTTCTTAGTTTGGAATAGAAGCTAGAAGGGTAGTATTTACAAGGTAAGAATGCCAAGGACCTCCAGAACAAATAAGGTGAGGATTCATCAATTAATTTTTGTAGCATGATAAACCACCCTAAAAAAAACAATGGCTTAAAACACTAATCATTTATTTGGCTCTGTGATCAGTAATTGGGCTGGGCTTTGCTCTGTCTGGAGTGAGCCCTCAGGCCAGCTGGGGTCTGGTTTATTGTAGGCCGGGGCCCCGTGGCTCTCCTCCAAGTGGCTTCTCATCTTCCATCAAGCGAACCTGGGCTTGCTCCCCTGGGGGAAGCAGGCTTTCAGGGGACCGAGTGGAAGTGGGCACCATCTCTTGGAGCCCAGGCTGGGGACCGGCACATCATGACTTTTGCCACATGCTGTTGATCAAAGCAAACCACAGGGCCAGCTCACATTTAAAAGGTGGGTAACGAGACCCAGTTCTTGGCAAAAGGAGCTGCAAAGTCACCTTGCCAAGGGGCCTGGATGAACAGAGAGGACTAATTTGTGTCCATTCTTGCGATCGACAGCAAGACTATTGGGATCTGACCAGTAGAACGACACCCTGTACACTTCCACCGCTTCCCGATTACACACTCAAGCAAATAACACGGAATCCCAACAGACCTTTCCCTAACAGCAGGATGGTGCTGCGCAGGAGAAAGCCCACAGACAGGGGGCATTCAGCATCCTGATGCCAGCCTATTGCACTAAGTTCTGAAGAGTAAAGAGCTCATGGCCCACTGACCAAATGTAACCAAATGTGTCTGTAACTTCTTACTCAGGACAAAAAAAGCAAAACTTAATGGGCTATGAGGGAAGAACTGATCCATGAAGCAATTTGATGGCAATTGCCAACAGCTTACTGAGAATTAAAGTAATAACAGAAAACTGTCTGCAACGGTTCAAGGGAAGAACCTCCAACACGGAAAGTGAGATCATTCTGCGTGGAAGAAAAAGAAGCAGCCAGCACGGCAGTGCCAAGACCGAACATTTTCAGGGAGATTTCAGGGACTCGATTCCCATCCTTTCATCACAACTTCCCCTTTTGTAATGCACGAGGAAAGGCAGACCCGCCACCCCGGAGCTCAGCATGCAATTAAAGGGCAGTCAGCACCAGCCATAATTTTGCTAAATCAATTTTTCTCAACGATGGGAGAACCCCTCTGAGGTTTGGAAGTGAAGCCTGCTTTCAGTGTAGCCACTAGTTTGCCTCCCAAGCATGCGCACATTGAGAGTGGCATTGTCCGGCTGCTCGTGAGTGCTAAGTGCCAACACGGATTTCCATTTTGGGGAGGGACTGGGGACAGCATTCGGTTGATGAGTCGGTGGCTCCATCCAGTTCCGAGCTTACTGGTGCCCACAGCCCCGCTGCACCGCCACAATGGGGCCCTTTGTTGGCAGCCTTGGCAAGGGCACTGAGGATTAACTGGGCACAGTGCCTCAGTGGCTCTCAGCTGCGCCTGTGCTCGGCTCGGAACACGGCTAAGGCACAGGGCACAGCCTGAGAAGGCTTCATTTGTCACTGCCCATGGCTCACCACTGCTGGGGACAATCTGTTGTTTGAAAGTTGTACACTGCTTTTTTTATTTCAGACACAAGCTACACATGGTTTCTCTCCCTTATGATGAGGGCAGCCAGTTTCATTATTTTCTTGCCAAGAGGTATTCGCCGTCCAGAGCATGGATGAGAACACATTTTATTGGGTGACCCACAGCCAAGAAGTGAGTTTCTTTATGCCTTGGCTTTCATTGTGAAGTGTACAAAATGGAAACAACAGCAAAAAAAGGTTTTGAAAAATGATAGCAAACGCATAAATGATCCCAGAGTAAAATGTAGTAAATTAAGGAATGCTCTCAGCTGGGCATTGTGTTAAGATGTCAAACTCGGTAAATATAGACTTGAAAGAGATTTTTAAATGTAGAGTGGACATCTGTGTGTGGAGGGGCTGTTTCACTGTGTTGGTTTTGTTTGTTTGCCCAGCAGAGCTTCCTTCTTGTTTCCTAGAAACACTACAACATAGTTCTGGGAATCGCCCGAGGCCAGGACCTCATCCTGCTCAGGCCTTTAATGTAGGTGATGCTGACCCAGTACCCCCAGCTCCAAGGTTGAGCACATGACTCAAGAGTGACAAATTAGACTATTCTAGCTACTTAGTCTCCATAATTGGCTCATGTGTAAGCCTGGACTCAAAATGAGACGGAGTGAATTTTAGAATTTTGTGAGTCCTGTTGAGAGGGGGGTATTATCATTTCACTGAAGGTGCTGAAGAAGTAGCATGTAAGTTTGGAACCACTGCTGGGGGCAACATGACCTACAAAAAGGAAAGCAGAGGAAGATCTATTCTAGATGACATCATTTGAGCTTCTTGATCCAGCCATGCCTAAAGCTAGATCTATTTTTTTTTATTTTTAATTATGTAAACCAATAAATCCCTCCTCCCCCCTTATTTAACTAATTAGAGATGCAGTCTTGTCAACTGAAACTGAAAATTCCCTTACTAACTCCCCAGGTTCTCCATTTCATGATCATCCTTGGGACAAAGAGAAGACAGAAAACCCCCAGAGATGATGTTTTCTTGTAAGTTTCCAATATGTTTTCTTGTAAGTTTCCAGCCACACATTGGGTGGATTCATTCCTATGTTTCCCTCTCATGGGAAAGAATATCCTCTTAATGTTCACACAAATTTTCTCCTGATATAAATTAAGCTCATCTCAGAAAGCCTTAGAGAAATCCCATTTCCTCCTCTCCGAAATCATCATGGAGGGAAGATAAGTTGTCTCTTTAACCTTTTGGTTAAGGACTGGCTTCTTTCCTCTGGTCATTTTGTTTCTCTTTGTTCTACCATCTTAGGTATTGTTTTTGTTAGTTTTTTTGAAGTGTGGTGACCCTATTGTGATCAGGTAACTTCCCCATTTAAATCCCTTCACAGACTTCCCACCAACCTTAATATAAAGTCCAACCTTCTTTTCGTGGGATACAAGCCACCTCCTCTTATAGCATCTAAATGACTTGCCTTAGTCTCTTTGTGTTCTCTTGAACTTGGCCTCTGAGCATTCTGTCCCACTAACAGGAAGTGAGTTCCTTACCCCAGGTTTGCCTTGAAGGTAGGCAGGATCCCAGGCAAATTTCCCAGGATTTCTGTCTCCATGAACAGCATGAGTCAGCACCATCCTGGAAGCTCCTGTGATGCTGGAAGGAAATACCAATGGTCAGCAGGAAAGATTTGCTCGCCAGCCCCATCTCCTGAAAGCAGGTGCCAGAACAGGGGCCCAGGATGACCTCCTAGGCCTGAGTCCAAGGACTCTTTGGGGTATCTGAGGGACCCCAGCTGCTGGTTTGAGGTGTTTCTAGTGGCTGGGACTCAGAAAGTACAGGCAACAGGTAGGAACTTAGCCTGTTAAAGCAGGGTATTGGGGGCGTAAAATTTCCCCCCATTATATTACCAATGCCTAGCACAGGGCCTGGGGTAGATAGAAGATGCATAATAAATATTTATGAACAAAACTTGATACTATTTTTTTAAAGCACAGGTCTGAAAAGATTGCCAGAAGAAGAGTCGGTTCTGATTTCTGCTGCCTCATACTTATTTAATGCGACCCAGAATAATGGTAGCTTTCTCACAATAGCACAACATCGCTGATTCATATCAAGTTTGTGGCCAGTTTCGATCCTTGCTAAACTTATGGCTAACCCAGCAGATCAAGTTTTTCTCTTGAATTTTTGTCTTCCAAGCAGAAAAAGAAATCCATATTTCAAAATACTGGGATGCTAATTGTTTTTATTTTATTTTTATTTTTAATTACATGTGAAAAGAACGTACCTTCGCCATAGCTGTCCTATTGTGTTCCAGTTACGTTGTTGCCCAGATCTAGGTTATTCTTTTTTGAGGTAATTCCAACCTAGTGGGTTCAGTATGAATCACATACTTTCTCAGGGCATAAGGATGTCTTACAAATATATCTTCCAAAAAAAAGTGTAAAGGTGGTGGGTGTATGTGGTATATGAACTTTCTTTCTTGAACTTTCTCTCTTGAACGTCATTAAAAGCAACAATAGCACACAAAAAGTGGAAAAGAAATATTCAAATAAGAAAATAACATGACCTCAAAGAAAGAAAACTCTTAAAGCATACCTGATATATCTTGTGAAATATAAAAATATATATGTATAAGAAAGGAAGGTAAGAGCCAAAATATGTACCCTCAGATTTCTGGCTGCAAAAATTTTTTTCTAAAGATCTTTTGAATGATGAAAGAGAAAACAAAGGGATGTCAAAATTCTGAAGGAGAGTAAGGATTTTTAAAAATTCAAATGTACAATATTAATAAGTTTTAACATGTGCATATATCCATAAACCACTACAACAATCAGGACCATGAATGTACCCATCATCCCCAATGGTTTCCTGTGTAATTCTTTTCTTTCATCCCTCCCCAACACCTAATTTCCAAACATACACAAATTTGCTTTCTATCAGTATAGATTAGTTTGCAATTTCTGGAATTGTAGACTATAAGTGGAATTATACAGCACATACTCATTTTTGGTCTGGTTTCTTTCATTCAGCATAATTACCTTGAGAATCACCCAAATTGTTGTGTGCATCGATAGTTTATTTATTATTATTCCATGGTTTGCATATATTAGAATTTGTTTACCCATTCCCTTATTAATGGACATTTGGGTTGTTTCCAAATCCTGCTGCTGCCATAAAACCTACTATAAATATTTGATCATAATTTCTTGCATGGACATATGCTTGCATTTCTCTTGACCAAGAACATAGGAGTTGAATAGCTGGGTCACATGGTAGGTGTGTGTTTAACTTTTGAAGAAGCTGCCAAACTGAGTGATTATACTATTTAGATTCCCATCAACAGTGCCTATAATTTCCAGTTGGTCCACATCCGTGCCAATACTTGGAAGGGTTAATCTTTTTTAACTTTAACCATTCTAGTAAGTGTACAGTGGTATCACACTGTGGTCCTAATTTGCATTTTCCTAATGACTATTTATGTTGAACATATTGTCATGTGCTTATTTGTCATCCACATATCTTCCTAGCTGAAGTGTCTATTTAAATATTCAGCCCATTTTTAAATTGGGTTGCCATTTCTTATTATTGACTTTTGAGTGTTCTTTATATATTCTGGATACAAGCCTTCTATCAGGTATCTAACCAGCAAATATCATTTCCTAATCAGTGGCTTGTCTTTTCATTCACTTATGAATGTCTCATGATAAGAAATTCTTAATCTTGATGATATCATATCAGTTTTTCTCCTTGGGGATCATGCTTTTGGTGTCATATCTAAGAAATATTTGCCTAGTGCAAATATTGAAATATTAGAAGATAAGTTGAGGATATGTCCCAGTACATAAAGCAGGAAAAGTGGAAAAGTCAAGAGAACAGATAATAGATACAAAGTATCAATCCAGAAGCTTCAGCATCTGACTATCAGGAATTCCAAAGAAAGGGTGAAAAATGGGCATAGAAGGAAATTAGTAAAGAAATAACATATTGATTCCATTTATATAAAAGACAAGACCAGACGAAATGAATCTTCCTGTTGGACATCAGGACAGTGGTCACACTAGCAGCCTGATTAGATGAGAGTGGGAGGAAGGTTTCCAGGAGTGCTGGGACCCTTCCATTTCTTGTTTTTAGTGCTGGTTACCAGGATATTTTCAGCTTGTGAAAAAATATTAAGTGTACTCTTACGACTTGTTCACTTTTCTCTAAGTAGATTATATATAAATAAAGATTTTAAAATAAAACAAAATGAAGAAACATGAACAAAATGCCCAGTATGGAAAGAAAATAAAACTTTAACAGGATTTTTCAAGGCAAAAAAAAAAAAAAAAATCTGTGAGAAATGTTGTATAATTTCAAAAATTTCCTAGCACCCATGATAAAGGGATCTCAAAAGTTAGTAAAGGGGGAAAAAGACATCATCAAACATCTCACCATCAGTAATAAATACCCCAAAGCCATTTGCTAATTTAGCATTTGCAACCTCAGAGACTGCTCCATGAACAGCCCACACAACAGTTCTGAAAATATTGGAACAATATTCTCCCCATAACATTTTTTCCTTTGGAGGGCTCCTCTATCTTCATATATGACACGAGCTGACTATTTTTCCAGATTCTCATTATTGACCCTTCTTCATATAATGGGCTATTATCTACCCGATTCTAAAGGGTAAGTTCTGCCAAGAGGCAGCGTTTCCTTTTAAATGATACCTTTTAAAACTAAGAGAGCAATTATTTTGAAACAATTAAGGAGTTAGGTTTTCTTCATAATGACGATGTTATCAGTGACAGAATTAGCTGACTGCTGTTTCTTTGCCTTCAATTATTTCTGAACTGTTTCTGCCCAGAACCCCTGGGACTCTGTTCCTGTTAGCTGGTTGGGGTTGGGGAAACTGGTGTAGAGTCCCTTGCTGTGTAAATTCTTGGTATTTTATGGCTGTTACCTTGGATAATATTCATTAATCACAGAGAAAAGTTAAACAGACATGTGTGTGCTCCTGTCCTTTCCCCATCTGGATCCCATGGTCCAGCCTCCTGCAAGACGCTAGAGTTGCCATTTTTCAGGGACTTGTTTGTGGAGTGGCCAACAGTGAGGAAAATAAATGACACCCATGTCACAGCCTGTCAGATGCTGCAACTAAGTAATGTGAACTGTCACAGCCACAGAGAGGGGCAGTTCAGAAACCTAAAACCTTCGAGTGCGTGGGACCATCCAATGTCATCGTTTGTATGGGAGGAGACTGGGTTCAGGGATTAATAGCTTGGTCAAGGTCACACAGGTGCTTTATCATTGCTTTATGGTGTTGTGACTTCCTGGCCCTCCCTCTGTCTACCACACTCAGCTGCTAGAATGACCCTCTGCCAACCCAGATTGGTTACATCACCCCCTGCGTGGAAGCCTTTTGTAGCCCCCGAGTGTTTCTAGTGTCAGGGCTGTGAGCGGCCAGCAGCTCCCTCAGCCCAGTGCTCTGCCAGGAACCAGGTGTCTGCAACGGGAAATAAATGGTCAGCTCTAGCAGCAGCCGTAGAAGTCACATGACAAAGAGGCAGAGACTTTGGGCCCAACTCCCAACTGCACCCCTCTAACAAACTCAGTTTGTGATAAGTCCCTGCAACAACGTGAACCTTGATTTTTCTCACCTGCAAAACGACTCAGTTAGATTCGGTATCAGTGGTCCCCTCCAACTTTAAGATTCTATGAGCACATAGTTGTTGTGTGTTTTTTTTAAAAAAATGTTTTTATTGATTTTAGAGAGAGAGGAAGGGAGACAGAGAGAGAGAGAGAAACATGGATCAGCTGCCTCCTGCACGTCCCCCACTGGGGATCCAGCCCACAACCCAGGCAGGCACCCTAATTGGGAACCAAACCAGCAGCCTTTTGGTGCATGAGACCACGCTCAACTCGCTGAGCCACACTGGCCAGGCCACATAGCTTTCTTAAAGCTTGGAGGTTGAGAGTTAACATGTACATGTGTCTTTTCCTCTGAGCACCTTCGGGTCTCCCCTGGCTTCCAGATTCCAAAGGAAGAGGTTATTTTTCCAGCCAGACCTTGTAATTTTCCACGTGTGAAGGGTGGACAGTACAACTAGGGGAATAATTGAAATCCAACAATATTCTGTTCTAAATGAACTTATTTCCAGCCACCCCCGCCCCCTCCAGCTTGTACTGACTTTACTTCCCAGCTTGGTTTCTCCACTCTCTTCTCCCTTCTGCAAGTTCCCTCCTCTTCGCAGCTGGCTCTTTCCCGCTCCCATCTTCCCGTTTCTCTTCCCGACCTTCCCCCTCCTCTCCCCCCCCTGACTTCTTTCCCTCTGTCTCCTCTCCGTTTTCCTGTGCTTTTGACAGGCACCGCCTGCCTCTCCTCTGGGGATGACCGGACGATCTGGGAAAGCCATCGATCAGAAGAGTTTTCTCCCAAGTTTAACCCAATCTAGGCTGTTGTGGGGGCAGAACGGGGATTCCTAACGGGATGGAAACAGGCAATTTTTTTTTTCCAGGCCAGAGAAATGAGATTGCTGGCAGGAAATGACCACGGCCTTCGCCCTCTAACTTAATAGAATCCTTAACCAAACAGCTTTATGCATCCAGAGGGAATGACTGACCAGTGTAACTTTGCAGTGAAATATCCGAGTGAAAAACTTGGCAGACTTGCAGGAAATCCCATTTCTCTGGTTCCAGGTGAGTCGGTGTCTAACAAAGAAGAGAAAGAACCAGTCTTGCTCCATGTTAAGGAAAGTTATCGACCGTGGCTTGAGGCCGGTCTGAACGCTCCGGCTCTGAAAACTCTGTGTAGGTATCAGTGACCACACGGCTTCGGCTTCAGGTCCCCAAGCCCCTCCTGCCTCCCTTGGGCCCTTAGCAAGTAGCGCTTCTCTTTGGTGAGAGTTGAAAAGGGGGAGAGGAAGGAGCAACGGACATGAAGGCAGAAAGGGGGTGGGGAACACCAGCAGAGGGGGCGACGATGGAAGGTGGCAGAACATGAAGGACTTTCAAAGGGAGAAATTATTCTGTTGGATTTGCAAAAGGCATTTTTCCACGCCTGCTGGAAACACAGGGCTGGTTGGCTGCCCGTCAGGGCAGTTCCCAAGGCTCTCCTTTCACTGAACGCAATTTCTTTTTCTCTAGGCCCTGCCTTTGCGGTGGCGCTGCTTTGGGTTTGGGGTATTTCATCCACTCGTGACCTTTCTTTCCTGACACCATGCTTACAGGCAAGCGTTCCTGCCGGTTAACCTTCACCGTTTCCCCCCAGTGACCTTATGAATTTCCATCAGGGAAAATACAAAATCGCCAATTTGTTTTTTCATTACCCAGAGGATAAACACAAAGTGGGGAAGCCTTTTATCCTGCCACGCCGGTGAACCTCCTCGTTACTCAGCACCGAACAGACATTTGCTACGAGCTCATAAATCCAGCGTGTGGCTTTCTTTGTGTGTGTGGGGAACGGCTTCCCATCCAAGGCGATCCCTCATTAAGGAAAAAGAAATAGAACATACTCATATTTTATTCATGGTCTCAGAATCCCAGGGAAAAAAAAAAAAATCCAAAAATGTATAGACACCGAGAAACCCAAAACAAAAAGGCTCACACTTTCTTATTTCAAATGACACCCTCTGATTCTCCATCCCTTGGAGGACACGCTGGCCTGAGTGCACAGTGGTGCCAACATCGTGGCTGTTTCAGCCTGCCAGTCTGATTGCTAAAATTGAGCCCAGTGACCTTTCACCACCTCCCCCACGGTTCAAAGGAACCAAGGTTTATTAAAGCGTAACCCTGAATAAGTCCAATGGGTAATACATTTTATAGTCGTCAATCACAAATTTCCTCTCAAGACTATTGAGACTTTCTTTTCCAGCCTTTTCTCTGCAGAGGTGTCCGGGCAGAATCCACACTGAAGGCATCAGCATAGCCAAGGCAGCAAGCTTTAATTTACCAGTGATTCCCATTGCTGCTGGCCCAGAAAGGCTCTGGTGATTTATTGGGCTCGAGCAGAGCCCCCATCCATTATAGTTTGTCTTAACTTAATCGAAGGTATCTTCTGCCTTCCGAGCGTCTCACCTACCAGCTCCGCGGTCACCGTGATAGATGTGCCCGCTTGACCTCTTTTTCTGATTACTGCGAATGAAGCGTCACAAATAACTTGATACACCCCGTTAATGCCGCGGCTTCCGCGCTGGGATGGCGGGGTCGTGTGCTGTAGAATTAGCCGTGTGGGGACCTGGAGGTGACTGCTCCGGGGTTTTGATTGAGTGATGTAATTGATGGCTGGAGCACAACACAATTACAGGGGTTTCTTGGCTGTTTAAAAGACCAAGAAAGCAAAGCAGGTTCCCTGTTTGTTAAGGGAGACCTTCCTATCCCTTTACCAACAACAGTACACATTTCCCCAGTGCCCCCCTCCCCACACACACACGTTTTGGGTAGAAAGCATGACTGACTCAGAACAGTCTTTAACCTATGCCCTCCCTGAATTTTAGTGACGATACAAAGAGAACAAGCATGTATCTGAACAAATAAGAACCTGAGGAAATAACAGATGTATTTTAAATATCTGTGTAAATTATAGGCAAAAGAAAACTATCATGACATAACCAGGCATTTTTCTGCATGACAGAAGCTTCTTTTTTGCTGTTTTTTTAAGTGACTTAGGTAAGTATGTAAGATTAATCTCTAGACTTTGCTGGCAATGTCCTCTTGATAGACAATAGTTTGAAACTGATGATCATGACTTAATTCTTTGACTAATTCACTTAAATTCTCTTCTTTGTAGATTCTGGGATCCTCCAAAGAAGTGACTGTTAAATGCATCTTTGCAACCCAGCAATTAGGCCAGTGCTTCATCTGCTCAAGGTATTCATAAAATGCAAAGGTTTAACCAAATTGTTCACATTTCAGATGAGACCCCAATTATTTTTTGTCATCTAGAATATCTAACCTAATTCCAAAGATAAATATGAACTGATAAAGCCTCCTGTTGACTGCTTCACTTTTAAATCATAACCTTGTTAAAGAGGAACCTTTTTCTGAATCCCACTGGCCAACACTGTCCCTTGACCTGGTCAACCTATAGCAGAAAGACAATATATAATACTCTGCTATTGTCTGTAGGAATTATATTTTATTCTGTTAAACACATCAGAGTGTCTCTCAGTACAGTATTGAGAAGAAAACCTGCGAGAAGGTAGAGGTCATTGAATGACAAGTTGAGAGTTTAGATAGGAGGTCAGCAAATACAACCCAGGCAAATCTGCCCAGAGCCTGTTTCTGTATAGCACATGAGCTAAAAATGGTTGTGATATTTTTAAAGAGATTTTAAAACAATAAAGAAGATTGTATGTGGTCTACAAGTCTAAAATATTTACAGAATATTTACTAGAAAAGTTTGCTAACTCCTGATTTAAACAATATTAGATAGCCAATCTTTGAAATTGTTTTAGTAAAAGTAGTATGATCGAGGCTGATTTTTTGTATGTTAGTCAGACAACAACGTGGAGAAAGATTTGTACTAATAGATGTAGTATGAAATAAGTTAGTGGAAAGAAGTGAAAATGAACCCATCATCTTCTCTAGCAGTGTATAAATTCCTTAGAGCTAAGGACTGCATTTGTAAATGATTGATTTTTCTGGGATAACCGTGATTTCATGTAATTTAACTTTATCATTTCCTGAACAGGTATGTACTTCACATTTGTTCTTGTAGAATTTATCAAGGTATAGAATTTTAGCTTGTTGGCTTGAAGATGAAAGAAATCTGTATTTTTTTCCCTGTTTCACATCATATTTTCTATTTGTCTTTTATATTCTGAAATTTCACTAGGATCTATGTAGGAGTAGATTTATTTTAATTTTACTTTTTAAAAATAGCTTTCTAATCAGTGTTTCTTTAATCTATAGCTTTATGTGTTCTTTAAGAAAAAATTTCAGCCATTATTTTTTGAAATTGCCTCTTTACCCCTTTCTTTCCTTAAAACTCCTATGAAAGGTATTATTGAAATTTGCCATTCTAGCTCTCACACTGAAAATGCTCTTCAAAATTTCTACTTCTCCTTCTCTCTGTTTTGCATTCTGGATGATTTCTCTAAGCCAATCATCCAGTTCACTGATGATCTTTTTAGCTGCATTTAATCTCTGATTTAATTTGTCCATTTAGTTTTTTATTATAGAAATTCTATGTGGTTCTTTTTCAAATCTTCCTCTTATTATATTTCATAAAGCCTTGTTTTTCCATGATGGATTCTGTTATTTCTTTTATCTCTTCAAATACTTTAAGAATATCTATTTTATTATCTCAGATTGTACTCTTTTATTTGTCGTGGTCTTCTGGAGTTCTCTGTGGAGAAAGATATGCAGCTTAATGAGAAAAATTATGGGAGTGAAAAGAACGTGGTATATAGCCTGGCACCGACTTGACATTCATGAAGTAAATCGTGATTAAAACAAAGGGATGAAAGATTGGAAAAACAAGTTAGGGCACAATTTTAGAAGAACACAGCCTTAAGTTTAAAAATAGTAAATAATTTTGGAGTTTATAATGTTGGTAATAGGGAGCCATGGAAGGTGAAGCAGGGAGGTGATCTGTTTAAAACAATATGTTAGGGATCCATAAATATCATAATTTTAGAAAATTTTTGCATTTTTCCAATGCAGATGCTTTAATTTCAGGGAAGAAAATAGAATATGTGAGATAAGTTCCTCTGTTCGTGAGCTTATAGCTAAGGGAAAATACTGGATAGAAGCAAGATGATAAGAAAAACTAGAGAAGGCAAGAAGATTGAATGGAAGACCTAAAATAGTCAACACAATATTGAAGGAGAACAGTGTTGGAGGACTGACAATACCCAACTTTAAGACTTGTCCTAAAGCCACAGTCATCAAGACAGTGCGATACTGGTAAAAGAACAGACAAATAGATCACTGGGACAAAACAGCAAGCCCAGAAATAGGCTCCCATAAATACAGTCAACTGGTTTTTGACAAAGGAGCAAAAACAATACAATGGAGTAAAGATAATGTCTTCAACAAATGATGATGGGACAACTGGACATTCACATGCAAAAAAAGTGAATCTAGACACAGACCCCACACCCTTCACAAAAATTAACTCAAAATAGATCACAGACCTAAATATGAAAATGCAAAACTATAAAGCCTCTAGAGAATAATTATAAGAAAACTTAGATAAAGTTGGGTATGGTGATGCCTTTTAGATACAACACGAAAATGTGATCCATGACAAAATAATTGATAAGCTGAACCTCATTAAAATTTAAAAATTCTGCCATGCGATTGACAATGTCAAGAAAATGAGAAGATAAGCCACAGCCTGAGATAAAATATTTGCCAATGACACATTTGATAAAGGACGGTTATCCAAAATACACAAACATTTTTGGAACTCAACAATAGGAAAACAACCTGATTTAAAAATGGGCCAAAGATCTTAACAAATACCTAACCAATGAAGAAATACAAATATCAAATAAGCATATGAACAGATGCTCCACATTTTATGTCACCAAAGAAATGCAAATTAAAACAACAATGAGTTACTACTATACGCTGATTAGCATGGCCGAAATCTGGACAACACAAAATACTGGTGAAGATACAGAGCAACAGGACTCCTCATGTCATTTGGTGGCTTCTTACAAAAGCAAAGATACTCTTATCATACAATCCAGCAACCACACTTCTTAGTATGTAAGGAGTTTTATGTTCACACAAAAAACTGCACATGGATGTTAATAGGAGCTTTATTTATAATGATGAAAACTTGGAAGCAACCATGATGCCTTTCTGCAGGTACATGGATATGTAAGCTGTGTAATCCAGACAATGGAATGTTATTCAGAGCTGAAAAGAAATGAGCTATAAAGCCATGAGAAGAATGGAGAAAACAGAGATGTCTATTGCTAAGTGAAAGAAGCCAATCTGAAAAGGCTACAGACTGTATGATTCCAACTTACATGACATTCTGGAAAAGGCAAAACTATGGAGAGAGTGAAAAGATCAGTAGGAGGTAAATAGGTAGAGAACACAGGATTTTAGGGCAGTGAAAAACTCTATGATGTTATAATGATAAATATATGCCATTATACATTTGTTTAAACCCATAGAGTGTACAACACTGAGAGTGAACCCTAAAGTAAACTATAGACTTTGGTGACCATGATGTGTAGATGTAGTTATCCCTTGGTTAAAAAATGTACCGTTCTGGAGAATGATGTCGGTAACAGGAGAAGCATTTGCAAGTGTGAGGGCAGGCAATGTATGGGAAATCTCTGTGCCTTCCTCTCAGTTTTGTCATAGACCTACAGCTGCTCTAAAAAAAAAAAGTCCTTAAAAAATATCAGTAGAGAAGATATAGTAATTCAGGTGTGAAATGAAGCTCTTGTGCTAAATTAGTGATATTAGGAATAGCAAGAAAATTTTAAAAGAATGATCTACAGGGCTCCTGAATGAATGTGTGTAGATGTTTGGGACAGTGCATACGGAAAGATAAACCCAGATTGAAAGCTGAGACAATTGTGAGCCCATTAGCATTACTGTCGACATAAAGATGATAAAGAAATGTTATGATTTTCAAACACAGAATGATGGTGGAGAGGAGAAAAGCCTCTTGGCACCTGGTATGCATTCCACACACGTTTACAGCATTTTATTATTACTACTAAGAATTTTACTGCATGGAGGAGAGGTGTGGGTTAGTGGGAAGAATTTGAGCTTTGCAGTAAGAAAATGTATATGATATTGGGTGCATTGCTACGTCTTTATATCTTAGGTTCCCCACCTTCCTGCCTCACTAGAAAGTTTTGGGCATCAAATATGAAAAAGTGATACAAAGGACTTTATAAATACAAAACATTATTGTTCAAATGTGAGATAATACTTTTCCTGGCCGCATTATTGAGATCAGAGTTAAATACCCTAGCTTTTCAGGCATACATACATTTTGGAGTAAGAGAGTTCCAGGCCCCATGAACTTGGTTGCTTTGGGCAATTTCTTTTTCTTTTCTTTTTCCCTGAACCTAAGTGTCTGAATTTATAAAACATGTATAAATACTGTATTCATAAGTTTGTTGGCTGGATGATATTGGGATGATGCATGTAAGGCACATGACCAGGCATGCCGTTGGTATTCAATGTTAACTGTTATTAAAACCACCCTGATATTAAAGAGCATGGACACACTGTGTGGCTGCAATTACTTCACACAGTTGGGTAGTACTTGTGGCTCGTGAAGGCGAAATTCTGCCTGAATTCTAAGAACCAGAAGATCTGAAGGCTTCCATAGCTAAAGCTGAAGGATAATTTGATCAAGGCTAAAGAAAATAAACATAAATATGTTTCTTAGCGCAGCAGACACATATAAAGTCATAAAAAGAAGTGCATTACTGTTTACTCAAGTTTTCTAGTTGAAAGTAAAAGTTATATGAGAAGTGCCATATTTTATTTTCCCTTCGATAATTTTGCACTGAGTACATATTACTTCTCTTAAAAGATTTATTTTCAGAATGTGCAGTTCCAAGGACTCAGCTTCTACTTAGTCTATGTCCAACGCTCAACATGTGCGCTGAATTTTCTTAACCTCTGAAGGGTCTAAAATGCAAGCATAAAGTATTCAAATGGATCACTGTGGACACCAGGGCAGCCAGGAAGAGATTTCAGCCCACTGTGGTTTAAAAGCAAGGACACTATTCATTTCTCATAGTCCATGTGAACCTGGCCATTGCATGTACCTAGCAGGTGTTGCCCGAGAAGCTGTGTTTCCTTAGAATTAATGACATGCCATTATTTAGCCATTTTTTTTAAGTCTCTCAAGGGCCTGTAATTAAGAACTTTAACTGTTCTTAAAATGATATAAAGTGCCATTAGTTCCATGCTAAATCATTTCAGATTACTGATTTCTTTTCCAGTAAAATTAACCAGGTAATTTTCTCAACCTGACTAATGTAAGGTTTCACACATGAGCACTGTTACTAGATAAAGCTTGGAGGATTTTTGCAGCAAAAACCCCCAAAACCAAAATAACTTGCTTTGAAGCTCCACAAAATTGTAATTTAAAGCTTTGCTGTTCTTTTCTCTGAGTCAGTTTCCACATTGGGTGGGTTGGACTAGACCAGAAGAGCCCCTACCGACCTTTTGTCCACCCCAACCTAGACCCATCCCTCTTCCAAATCTCCAGAATTCCATGAACTATGCAACCTTTAGGTCCTTTCTAGTTCCTTTATTTTGCTTTTGTGCAAGCTTTTTATTTCATGTGCCCAGTTCATTGTCGGTGTTTTTATTCTCTACACCTGCCCCCTAAAACAAAAGTTCAAAGAAATGGGGTACTTCTGATTAATATGGAGAAGAGCAGATTTATCTGAAGTGTATTGTCTTAGGTAAAATAAACTATTCAGAATCAGTGTCCTTTTCATGCCCGAAGTTTCCAGTCTGGTTAGGAGGGCAGGCAGGTGTTCAACATAAAATAATTATTTGCTTTCGTTTATGTCCTCTTCATTGCATTATCCTTTTGTGTTTAATTTTTCTAACCATAGCTTTTCTAATAAGGTCAACTATTTGGGTCTATAGGGGTAACCTGATAACCAACCCAACACTGTACATAGATTTATGCCAGCTTCTATTGGTACAGTGCCTTGATTCATTTAGGCCAGAAACTGATATAAGATCCACGAGAGGGATTTATGGGATTGGTCTGAGCCCAGGACCCTGAAATGTATACCGTCTTAGCTCACCCCTCCTGGATGTGGTGAAGCCTTTCATCAGTTTTGAGGATTCTTTTGTCTCAAATGGTTTATACTTCATCATCTTTCTTCCACTCCTGGCACTTTAATTGCATGTATGACAGACCTTTGCACTGTGTTTCCTATGTCTTACAGACGCTTTTCAATATTTTCCATTCTTTTTCTCTACGTCAATCCAGACATTTTCTAATGACCCATGTTCCAGTTTGCTAATCTTCTCATCAGTTGTTTCTAATCTATGATTAAACTCATCTCCTAAGTTTTATATTTTCTGTTCTTGAATTTCCATTTACATCTATTTTTCTAGTACCAGGGTTCTGCTGAAATTCCCCATCTTTTCATTAATTTTTTGAAAAAAAATGCATCAATCATAGTTAATGCATTTGGATCATCTATGGTTCTCTTTCTTAATATTTTTTTTCTTGCCTTTTGGTCATTTGCTATTCTATTCTCACATGCCTGATAATTTTTGATTGAAAGTAGACATGATGTTAAAAAGTTGCAAAGATAACTTGAGGCTCAGCATGATCTTATCTTCTGCCAGAGTTTCACTGTCCAGTATAACAGTAACTAGACATGTGTGTTTATTTAAAATAAAATTAATTAAAATTAAATTAAATTAAAAATTATTTTCTCAGTCATGCTAGTCACATTTCAAGTGCTCAATAGCCACATGTGGATAGTGGCTATCTTATTAGAAGGCAAAGATATAGAACATTTCCATCACCATAGAAAGCTCTCTTGGGTAGCTGTGCTCCAGAGGGTGTATTTTTTGCTTCTGGAAGACAGTTACTCCAATCTGCGACTTAGATGAGCAGAAGCTGGCCTTCCTTTACTCTGTGGGAAGGTCGGTCTGTTTCTGCTTGCTCTCACTCTTGGGGTGAAGCCCTTTAGGGTTTCCAAATGAAATGCTGAGTTATTCACCAGCCCTCCCACTTGTAAATGTTTGTCTTTACAGCTCCATTAGACTGTGCCCAGGTCTGCTCAGCTTCTTAATTCTTTGGCTATCACTTTCTACTTGGTCTCCCAGCCTCTATTTCTGGTGCCACTTATGAATAGGCAAATGCCTTAAGTGGGAAAAAAATCAGCATCAAATATTGAGCTTCCCTCAGTGTACGGCCTTTCCATAGCTTGGCTTCTCAAGTACTTTCAGTCTTGGTGTATCTCAGATATCTTCAAAGAGATTTTTAAATCCAGCTTTTCTTGTTATTTCAGCAGGAAGTTGGTTTGATACAAGCTCAATCATCAGAGCCAGAAGCAGAATCCTCCCATTTCCCTCTCTCACTCCCTGCTGTCAGGCTTACACTCTCCCGTCGAAACGTTAAAATATTGAAATATCTCTGTCCAGGTCACTAATGACCCCTTTGCTATCAAATTCAATGGTCAATTCTCAGCTCTAATCGCATATAAACTCACAGCAGCCTGTGCACTCCGAATGCATAGACTATACTAAAATTCCTACTTGACTTTTCCAATTAAAAATTTAATAGGCTTCTTCAATGTAATGTATCTGGTTATAAACTCTCGATCTCCCATTCCGCTTTCCCCTCAGTCTTCCCTCCCCTAGTAAATGGCAACCTCATACAGAATCCTAATTGCCTTGGCAATGTACTTTGTGGTCATCTCTGACTTCTCTCCAATGTCTTTTCTTTTTTAACATTTTTGTTTATCGGTTTGAGAGAGAGAGAGAAAGAAACATCGACTTGTTTCTCTACTTATTGATGCATTCATAGATTCATTCTTGTATGTGCCCTGACCGGATATTGAACCTGCAACCTTGACGTATTGGGAGTATGTTCTAATCAACTGAGCTACCTGGCCAGGGCCTCCAAAGTCTTTTCATTTACTCACAATACCACCCAACCTCTGTACCTCAGCCTGCCTCTACATTCTTCTCATTCCTTGCTGACTCCACTCATGCTGGTCTCCTTGCTGTTCCTTGAACACCCAAAGAAGCTTTTCTCATGAGGGCCTTACACCTGCTGTTCCCTCAGTCTGGAAATGCTTCACCAGATATATACAAAGTCTTTGTTGAACCATCACTCATTTTAATGATTGTCCCATAAAAATGAGTACCCCTTCCATCATTCTCTATCCCTTTACCATGTGTTATTTGTCTTCTTTGCTCTTACCACTCAACAAATCATATATTTATTGGCTTGTTTTCTTGTCTTCTTTGCTAGAATGTAAGCTCTATCAGAACAAGGATGCTATCTGTTTTGTTGCTGCTTTATCCTCGGTGCCAGCCATATAACTGTACAACTACCACATCCCTATTTTACGGGTTAGAAACTGGGAGAAACACAGAGGCTAAGCCAGCGGACCGAGGACCCACAGCTGGTGTGTGGTAGAGCTGGGACTGGGCCTGGCAGCCTGATTGCAGAGTCCATGCTCTTATCTGCTACATTGCACCTCTCTCTAATAGAGGAAGTTGTAGTTAATTGCCTGCGCCATATGGATCCACAAAGCTTTTTTTTGCTTCCAGGATTTGGGCCTAAAACAAAAAGAGAAAACACAATGGTACCACTTGGCATGCTCCACATCTTCCCAGAATCCTGCTTGTTTTCTAAATCAAAGTGAAAATCTCCTTATCTCCAGTGGGAGAAAGACTGAGGCCTCTTTTTCACCACTAATATTTCCAATATCTATCCAAAATAAGCAAAAGATCTAAGAGAAAATGAGGGAGAGGGAAAGAAGGGAGGGTGAAAGAAGGGAGGAAGGGGGCGGGAGGGAGAGAGAGAGCAGCCTCAAGCAGGTTCAGATTTTACTTCCTTTCATTTCATACCAAAATTATACCACAACTTAACCCTAGAACTGACTAAATGTTCTTTTTATTGATTATGATTCAATCTAAGGAGAGGGAGCAGGAGGAAAGGGAGTAATAAAGCCTCCCTAGAATGCTCTTTTAATAGCTACCGTTGGCAGGATAGAGAGAAGAGACCAAGATAGAACCTGGTTGGGGAGCAGAGGGTTCGCGTGCTGGGGGAACACTGTCAGAAGGACTCAGAGAGCAGGGAAGGATCAATCCACAGCTAATCAGATGTGTGTGCCCGTGGTTCAGCTATGAACCGGTCTGGCATAAATAAGCCCAGAGACTCCTGCTCAAAGTTTAATAGAGTTTAGCAGTCTACTAAGGCTGTGTGTGTGTGAAGTTGGAGTTTAAATAAGTTTTTATAAGAATAATGATGTCTACTAAGAAAGAAAATTGTCTGATTTGCATTTACATGTGCTTTTATTTCTAAATGTTTGCTCTAACAAAGTTCTGAGGAATGTACTACCTTCTGAGGCCACCTGTTCTACGTATGGACAATTATCTGAGGGCTAGATAGCTATTTACATGTGAAGCTAAACTCTTTGGCTCTGTAACTTTCCTGACAGGTACTCTTGCACTGCAGAGTCGCACTGGAATGTTGTATCCATTTCCCTAAATCCCAGTTCTTTAGGGATTTAAGGAAGCTCTCATGGGCCCCTACCGTTCTCCTCTGTTGTGTCATCTACTCTCTGGTTTGGTTTCAGCTCTCACTCTAGGTAAGCTCCAAGCCCACAGTGTCATCATCAGCCCGATGGACATTTGGGTCAGGAAGTCACCTCGCTTAGACCTCAGATTCAACATGACTAAACTAAACAGAACCACTCCCATCCCGCCTAGACAAACCCTTCCCCCGACTTTCCCATCTGCCGAGTCATCTTTGACTATTATTGTTTCTTTACTTCAATCCTGAATTAAATCAATCACTATGCCTCTGTGAACTTTGGCCCATTTGTTCCTTTCTTCCCATTTCCCCTGCCTTGGCTGGAGTCCACGCCATAATTACCTCTCCCCTGGACTTCTAATTGGTCTTCTCACCTCCAATTGCCCTTCCATCCATTTCGTCTCCCATCTCCCTGTTAAATTAATATTCTTACTCAAAGTCCCCAGTGCTTTTTCATGGCCAGTAAATAAAATTCAAACTCCTTCACCCAGAATTTGATGTAATCTATATTGTGGCCTGTAACTCTATGGGATTTGTTTTGTACCAGATCTTAAATCAACAGCAACAAAGACAATAATAATAACAGCTAAAATATATTTGCTAGTTATGAACCCCTTCTATGTCTTATATACATCAGACCTTCTAGAACTATGCTGTCCAACATCATAGCCACCAGCCACATGAAGCTATTGGGCACTTGAAATGAGGCTGGTCTGAATTAAGATTTGCATTAAGTATAATATACACACTGGATTTTGAAGACTTAGTATGTAAAAAGAATGTACTATATCTCATTGACTTCACGTTGATTACATATTGGCATAATAATATTTGTATATATTAGGTTAAATAAAATATGTTATTAAAATTACTTCTACTTGTATCATTTTAATTTTTATAATGTGGATCTTGGGAAATTTTTAATTGCATGTGTGGTTTGCATTTGTAGCTCACATTATATGTCTATTGAGTAGTTCTGCTTCACTATGACAAATATATATGCATATTGCCAAAAGGAGGGAGAAAACTGTACAGAAATAAAGAAATTATAGGATTTAGGATGGGTTTGTTTATTTTTTTCAAAAGTCTTTACCATTTAAATTTTTATAATAAAAAGTATAGTGCTTAATTAAGTTTAAAAATGATTCTATTTCTCCCTCAGTATTACCCTTTTTATGGAGCCTTTTTCAGGAATCTCATCCATAAATAGCTCCTTCCTCATTGGATTTCTTACGTCTCTCTGAAACCTACTGCACATAGAACCATCTGAGTGCAGTTAAAAAATGCCAGATGCCCAGGCCAATTGAATCCAAATATCTGAGGGTAGGGTCTGGCATCAACATTTTATAAAGCCACATTGAGAACCATTGACCGTAGGTGTGGCACTTAGGGGATGCTCCCTTTTAGTACGATAATTTGTCTACTCCTCATTTTATCTCCTTTGCTAGACTTGAGGTTTGCATCTTTGTATCCTCCAGGCTACAAGGCTTTCTACATCACAGATCTTCAGGAGTGTTATCAAATAAATGCTAAAAGGTTGAAAAGGATTTCCGTAAACAGAATCCTTGCAGATGACCTTAGTGAGTTCTGTGTTCGTGACCGCATTAGGCACTCAGTGCCTCGCTTGTTCCTCACCATCATCCTATGATGTACATATGAATATTATCCTCATTCTACTGATGAGAAATGGGTGCTAAGAAAATGAAAATAAAGCAGCAGTGACATCTCACTAATCAGTGACAGAGTCAGGATTTGAACAACGGTTTAACTGATTGCAAAGCACCAACAGTGAATCACTGCCATCCTGAAAAATTAGCAGACGTTGTTGCTTTCCATATTGGGTATTGCCACAGTGCAGCCTGACCAGAAGGGTAAGAGATTGATAAAACAAGACAGAACAAAAATGTGCTCCTTTGGAACTGGAGTTTAGTGGTGGCAGTGAGACGGAAGTTTAGCTTGGAGTAGAGCACACAGAGGTGTAATTCGGGCATACTGGAGAGTCACTGTTTGTACACTACTCATGGGCTATAGTACCTCAGACTGACTCTCCAGAGCCAGACTTCTCAAACCTCACTGTGCACACAGATCTCCAGAGCTCATTATGACACAGATTCTCATTCACTAGGTCAGGCTGGGGCCTGAGATTCTGTATTTCTAACAAGCTCCCAGATGATGCTAGTGTTATTAATCCTTGGACAACATGAGAATTAATAATCCTGTCTGCAACCTGTCTGCAAAAAACTTATACTCTGAGATTTCCTTACATTAAAGTGAAAACCTTTGATTAGTAGCCAACTAAATCATATGCTGAATTCAACTCATCATTCATTGAGGGTCTCCTGCATGCCAGGCACTAAGCAAGGTCCTGGGCATGCAATAACTAGTGTCCGACACATAGTAGACACTATGAATGTTGAGTACATCGAGTACATGATTCATAAGACACAGTTGCTGCTCGAAAGGGGTTCACAGGCTGGTGAGGAAAACAGTTAAGCAAAGGGACAATTGCAGCACCGTCTGATAGGCCTTACAGAAGACGAATCCAGAAGGGAGGGTCTCATGAGACCATAAAGGGCCACTTAACTGAAGACACCTTATAGAGAAAAAGAGGCACAGTCTCAAACCTCTTGCACAGAATGAAAAGTTTCCAACTCAGGAATGTTATGGATCCCTCTACTTAAAGTTCCAAGGATTCAGGAGTACGTCCAGCTATTTTTAAGTAGCACTGCCAATAGGAAGCATGTGTTATCTACCATGATACCATCCACGCAGGAGCCCGAGGAAGCCTAAGCATTGCCCTCCACTCAGCTCCTCCTCCCCTGCCTGCACTCAATGGTTGCAAATTCCCACCTAGTATACCTCCTAAATAGCTTTCTAATTTGTCCCCTGTGGCCTCCATCTCATTGCTACCATAGTAGTTTGGGTTCTGGTAAATGCTCTCCTGGATTACTGCTTCAGCCTCCTAATGGGTCTCCCGGCCTCCACCTTACCTTTACCTTCCAACCCGATGACCAGAGAGGTCTTCCTGAGAGGCAAAGCTGATGGTCATTGTCTCTGAAACTTCAGTGGCCACCTGCTGCATACACAGATGAAAGAGAGCTCCTGATTTGACTTGCCCTTCAGGTCTCTGCTTGAATCCTTTCTAGCTACCCTTTTTATAGCCCGTGTTTGGGACGTACGGAATGGATTGCGTATCTGGAGTCTTGTCCAGGGGATGATTCACTCCGAATGCTCCAGCTTCCCCCTCCACCCCTCGTCACTGAATTTCCTCATTATTCAACTCAGCGAAGATTTTACTTCCTTACCAATCCGTCCCAGCTTGCTAAGTCTGGGTCGGAGATGATTAGATTCTCCAATATAGCAGTTATTATACTACATCGTAATTATTTTCCCCACTTGAGTCTGAGTACGTTGGGCTAAAGAGAAGCCAGCGTCTTTTTGGTGTCTGTTTCTAATGCCTTGTTCAGTCCTATCACTTAAAACAAACTCAGAGAATGTGTGTTGGGGTAGATTTTCTGGGCAATCACCCTATAACGAATATCCTCTCCCTTTGAGGAAACATGAGAATCTGATTAGAGAGGCTACGCTAAGGAACTCCACGTAAGTCAGCAGTTGGATGAAGGCTGTAAACAAAGGTCTGTGGGTGTCCCGGTGGATGATTTACATAATCAGTACTAACTGAATAGACTAGAGGAAATGAGCTTGGAACCAAAAGGCCCTCCTCTGGCCAGTCTAATCAATGTAAACAGTGTCCAAACCATCATTTACCCAGCCACCTGGAAATACCTGCTCTCCCAAAGGATGCAGGCACGAGCAGCAGCCAAAACCAAAGAAATGTTCCATTATCTGTGAGATTTTTAAAAAATCCTTTGTTCTAGTGACAAGAATATAAAAGTAAGTAATCCTATAAATGGCAAGAATATAAAAGTCAGAATGTGATATGAAGTTCATATCTCATTATGCATTGCATTTTAATTAGAGATAATGCTAAGTTAATAATGTGAAAATTTCATGTAGGAACTGCTACTATTATCAGTGAAAATACAACACTAAAATAAAATTGTAGAAAAGGAAATACCACACCTTTGTTTCTAAAGAATTTACATTAAGCTCGAGAGCAAATAATGAGGAATGAAAGGAGTCTTTGTTATTCAGCAATTTCTGTGATCTGCCAAAATGTCAAATAATCCATTTAATCAATCAGAAAGTTAAAGAATGTGACAAACCTCAAGGTAGTTTAAGATTACAGCTGTGCAAAGTACTTCAACTATAGCATGAATCTATGTCACAATAGCAATTACTTAATGACTTGTTATTTCTATAACTTTGTTGATGTAGAAATACAATTTAGGTTTCAAATTAATTGCAGCTGCACTCCTGTTTGAATCTTGTGTACTTGATTTGAGAATGTTTACACAAGTTCTTTCAACTTCTGCTTCAGTAAATCTCATTTTTATAAGAAAACTCCATCTATTAAATGGAACTCTGGCTATGTTTTAGCCAAAAATTCAATTATAATCTTCAAACCTTTCTTGGGATGTGGTAAGATCAAGCTCTGGAGGGGATTTGGGGGTTTTGAAAAGGAACATGAAATATTCTGACAGCATAACCCAGAATAGGAAAAATCATTCATTCAGTTATTCAACCAATGTCGAGTTCCTTCTGTGTAATAGACCCTCTGGTAAGTGCTGGAGAAAACTAGGGGCAAGACCATGAAAGAAACAGTCCTTTCTTTCATGGAGACTAAGTTATATTTTGAAACAAAAACATTAATTAATCACATAATGAATTATTAGTTACAAACTGAGTCAAATCTCCTGGAAAAAAGAAACACACTTTGGTGGGAACATATGACAGTTGAACTTGGTCTAGGTGGGGAAGCTGGCATACGGAGGAGAGTCCGAAGGTTCACCAGATGCCTCTTCCTAGAAAGAGAGAGGTTGAGTGGTGGGCTTGGAGAGCCTTCCAGGTGGAGGCAGCCATGAATGTGAACAGGTGGGAAAGAATGAACATGTTTGGGGGATTGAGAAACATTCAGTTGGATGGAATATACAGAGCAATGGCGATAGAGAGCTGGGAGAGTCAGACAGGGCCCAGATCCTTTAGTACCTTGGAGGGCATGGTGATGACTTTGGCTTTTATTCTGACAGCATTGAAAACCCTAAAAATGTTTTAAGAAGGTGAGAAAGTTGACATGTCTGACTTGAATTGAAGAGCTTTGCCTTGATACATGTGAGACTGGAGGCCCAGAGAGGGTGCAGAAAACAACTGGATATGCCAAGCTCTAGGTTATTGCAGTCATCTGGCACGATGACCTTGGGTAGTAGCAGTGGAGGCAGAGAGAAGTGGATGGATTCAATAGACACATAAGAGATATAGCTTGAAATTAGATTAGAAATAGGGTGAGAAGTGTATCAAGGACAATTTCTGGATTTCTACTCTATGCAATGGACATAATTTGCTGAGATAAGAAACCATGGAGGAGGCCCAGGGTTAGGGCAGAAAATAACTAATTTGTTTTGAACGTGTTATATGTTTGAAACATCCTAGTGGAGATGTCTAGAAGGTAGTTATCTATGTGGATTTGGAACTCAGGAAAGAGACTGAGGAAGAAGGTATTGAAGCCATGGGCCTAAAAAGGCTTCCATAGGGAGAGAAGAGGAAAATACACAGGCCATGTCTTGAATGACTCATGGCGAATGTTTGACCCAAGGTGGAAAAGCCAGTAAAAGAAATGGAGCAGTAGCCTGAGAGATCAAAAGGAAAAATAGGAAATTGTTGTGTCATAGATGTCAACAGAAGAGAATACATATTTTTAAAAGGCACTGAGAGACAGGGTGGATTGCTATGGAGATGTCAATAATGAGAACTGAAAATAGTCCTTAGATTCAGGTAGAGCTGTTTATGGAATGAGTCATGGGTTATAAGCAAATTGGAGTCACCTGAGAGTAAATAGGAGGTAAGAAAAAGGAGATGATGGTTATAATTATAATAATATTAGCTTACCCTTGTAAAACATTTACTATGTTCCAGGCACTACTTTAAGTCATAACTGATTTAACCCTTGCAACAACCTTATAAGAAACACCCTGTCATTTTACAATTTCTCCATAGGGAGGTTAAATAGCTTGTCACACACAATGACAATTCTCTGAAAAAGTTTTTTACACATGAAGAAGAGGGGAGATTTATTTAGGAAAATTGCTGGAGGGGTTGACTTGTCCTTAACCTTTAGAGAGAAGTCCTTGGTCTTCTTATACAATAGGAAATAAATTTTATTTCCCTAAAAAATATGGAGCTATGGCTCCTGTTTTATACCTATCAGGAAAAATGGAATTGCATCTCCCTGCTTGGACAGCCAAGAAGGATCGCAGTGTAAAACAGTTTGTGCAAAAAATTACCATCTTTTGCCTAAGAATTCCTTTTAATTTTATTTTTGCATCTGTGTGAGAGAAGGAGTAGCTTTGAATCTTAAGGTGTAGAAATCAGAGAATGGGGAAGTAGCAGCCCTCTAGTTTTATAATATTCAGGAAGTTGTGGCTGCCCACCTCTGAAGCCAGAATTAAATGTCACTTCTCTAGGAGGCCTTCCCTGATCTCCCAAAGGAACCTCCTCCTAAATCTACTTTCGTCACATTCTTTCTGCTTTGACCACTTATTCAGTTTGTGACATCCTCCCATGCCATTCGTCCCCACTGAGGACTGAGGCAGCCTTGTTCTTGGCAACATCCCCAGCCCTGTCACAGAACCTGGCACATGAACATGTGAATAAACTTAAAATCTCCATTAAATTTCAATCAAAAGAAACTACAGTTTTGCCACTTTGTGTCAATTTCCAACTTAAGAACCTGCTAGATGCTGAATCTCCAGTGTCTTATAGTTCATTAAAGTATGTCTGCTTATGGGTTGTTTGAGCTGAGCCTTGAAACAACCTGAAATGAGAAGGCAGGATGGAAATTATCCCAGGTTACAGATGAGAAACTTGGGCCTCAAGCTTAGAGCAAGTGACCTTCTCATGGTCACACATCCAGCCGGGAACAGAGTTGGGCCTTTTGTCTGTAATACCATTGTCAAGTTCACCAGCCAAGTAATGTGCTCTGTATTTTCTTCTCAAAGCTTCTGTGCATTACAGAAGGGTGGCTGAGTCACTCTGAAATATCTAGTCCTTCATTCTCCTTTCTTCTTTTTTTAAATCCTTGCGCAAGGATATGTTTTTTGTTTATTTTAGAGAGAGGGGAAGGAGGAGGGTGGAGAGAGAGAGAGAGGAACATTGATGTGAGAGAGAAACGCTGATTGGTTGCCTCCCATATATGCTCCAACTGGGGATGGAACCCGCCATCTAGGTATGTGCCCTGACCAGGAATCGAACCCACAACCAGGGCTCTCTTTTATTCTTGATGTCAACTGCCCTAGTAGAATTAAGATACAGACCTTCCTCAACTGTATTGTCTACACGAGGAAGTGGAGAAGGTCTAGGACGCCTCCCACAGGGGCCCAGTGACCCTTGAAGCTTCGTTTCCCTCTCGAGAGGCAGGAAGCTTACTGCTCGGGCACTCAGAGGACGCTTTGTTCTCATAGGGCCATCTCCGCCTTTCCTAGCATCATTCTCAGCTTTAGCAAGAATTATGGGAAAGGTTGGCAACAATGCACAAAAAACAGCAGTTGGGGCACAAGAGAGAGCAGTGATTGGGGGTCACAAGTCCTCCCTGTCCTGCACAGATTCAACCGCTAGAGGAAACAAGGAAAGGGGTTTGTGTGGCAGGGGCGCGGGGGAGGGGGGGTGCTTGCTGTTGGGCAGGAACTCAGATCTGGGGATAAGTAAGAGTGAAGGGATCCCACTGTATCACCACAAACAAAACTTAGAAGGTAGTTTGGGAGCTGAGACATTATCTTAATAACCAGCACACCTAGCATGAGTCATGCCCCGGGGTTGAGGACTGACCTCCGGGAGATAATGGGAACACTGTGAAAAGCAGCCTGGTGAGTCACAATCTCTCAGACCCTGTTTGCAAATCTGCATGAAAACATGTGGACAATCACTCCCTGGTGAGATTGTGGAAGGGATCCATCAAGATGTTTGTAAAAGTCATGGCCTGAAACAGGCTGTTGGTGGCTTGTAGTTTTCTTAGTTCCCCTATAGTACAGAGGTGGAGTGAGAGGGGATAAGGTCCTAAACGTCTCAACACAAGATCATTTGCTAGACTTGAGAGGGTTGAGCAGATGGTGGGGTCCAGCTGGCTTTAAAGATTTGGATTTGATAAAACAGAGGGAAATATTTATTGTGATTATTGTCTCTATTCTAGATAAAAAGGGGCCATAACCAAGAAATCTGCAAAATCATGTGTATTATTTGTGCGTGCAAAGCCTGGTTTCTTTCAGGTAAGCTTCACAGTTTTCTGTCCTTGCATTTAAAATAAGTGTGTGCTCCCGAAACTAACAGATACACCCATGTGTTCACATCCACACCATATAACTATGGTGCTAAGGTGGACAACTTTTACATTCATTCATTCTAGTGCCCTTTGGAGGTCTCCTGTCAACTTGAGTTAGTTGTTTGCTTAGCCTGGGCTCTTACATCTTCTTTAGAGACATTAATGCCTATCAGTAAATAAGAGTATGTTTTCCACAAATTGTTTGGAATTTCAGACTTCCTGCATTTAGAGTAGGCGCCCAGGATACGACACATATTCATATACTAATGGTTTTTATGAGGATACTGTTAATTGTGCTTGTTTACCATGGAGGTTAACCACTGTTTGGCTTCAGTTACGGCATTCTTATAACAATTCAATTCATGAATAAGTAAGAATACCTTGTCTGAAATCTTAGAAAGGAATATGCATGTGAGAGAAAAAAGTGGGCCCATTTTGAGTATTTCAAAGGAAAGGCAAAATATAATTCCATTTTTTTCATTAGTGTCCATTTCTCTAAAGAGAAATGGGAGACGATGTGTTTACCTGTGAAGACAGATGCCTTCAAAGGTGGAGAGCTTATTGTAAGTGTGAGTGCTGGTTTGAATAGTCATTCCCACAAAGTCTCCAAATGACAATTTGTGTTAGCTCCAGAGACACATAAGACCTTCTTCTTTGGTAAAAGACCAGCTTTCTAATTGTCTTACTCATATTCAAAGAAATGCAACAAATGCTACTTGTTCCTTTGTTGCCTTGTCACTTTATAAAATTCAGAGAGAAGATAAATGTGAAGGAGTCAGCTTGTGCCAGAGAGACTAAGATAAACAACAGATTCTAAAACAAGTTACCATAGCAAGTGGAACAGGTAGCTCAACTTAAAAACTATATTCTCCACACCATAAATATATCTAACCTCTCAACATCAAGGGATACTCGTGTGGACATTTTGACATTAATTTTAATGAGGAACAGGTAGACACTGCATTAAGAGTCAGCATGGTGTGCTCTGTTTCCTGTTAGCTAAGTCATGGTTTTTCAATATTTCCAGGTACTGATTTGAGAGTCAGCAGTCCCAAGTCCCTTGGGCCTAGCCTTGCTGGAAACCAGTGGTATGATCTCAGGACTTCAATTCCTCATGTGTAGAACAAGGGAATTGGAAAATATAATTTCTGACTTTCTTCCATTTCTAAAATAATTTATTTTATCTTAGAAACCTGGAATCAGATTTGACAAAGTAAATAAAGCCATCACTACTTGATACTCTCAGGATAAATAAAGCGAAAGAAACAGGAGACCAAGGGAATCTGGTTAACTTTGTAGAAACAGCATAATACTGATTTTAAAAAAAGGTCAAGCAAAAATTTTCTGACGTTTACTTCCTGATAGGGATGTGGATTGGTACAATATGCCTGGAGAGCCACTTTGCTACACACACACACACACACACACACACACACACAGACCCATAAAAACGCCCTTTAACTTCTGATTCAGTAATTCCACAACTAAGAATCCATCCTAAGGAAGAACTGGGATGAAAGTTGATGGGCAAAGATGCTCATGTCAGTATTCTTTGTAAGAGGGGAAACTGGAAAAGCAAAACTATGTATGTTACAAGAAGATGATGCCTAAGGCACGGTTCATTCAAATGTGAGGAATACAAGTGATTCTTTGTTGTCATCATAAATAATTCCAGTATCTTGACACATAGGTGCCAGAGAAATATTACTTCATTTGACAAATATTTGAGTGGCTACAATGTGCAGATACCACTCCGGGCTAAATGGAGATAAAGCAGCGAAGAAGAGACAGACCCATCGCCTGGCCTCCTCGAGCTTGTGTTCCAGTGAGGAAAGTCAATCAGTCAATCAATCAGTTTTTAAAAAGCAGGTAAATATGTGGTGCGTTAGATGATGTAAAGTGTTAGGTATGGAAAGAAATGGATCAGGGTAACGTGGCCGGAGTCTGGAAGAGGGACTTACTATTTTATAGAGGATAGTCCCGGCAGTTCCCACTGATTAGGGGTCTTTTGAGTAGAGACCTGAGTCAGTGAGGGTGAGACAGATACTGTAGAGATCCAGAGACAGTGTTCTAGGTAGCAGGCTCTGAAATTTCAAGAAATTTCACAGGCTCTGAATTAGAAGCACATTTGGTATGTTCACGAAGCACCGCAGGGTCAGTGAGTCTGGACTGGATGACCTAGGGCCAGAGATGAGTTTGGACAGGTGGAGCGAGTGCAGGCTCTCTGGGGCCCTGTCGGTCACTGCAAGGACTCTGAACTTAATTCAACTAGAGAGAGTCATCAATATTTATTGAGCCTTCATTGTGTAACCTAATATTGGGTAACCAATCAATGGCTTATATATTTCTTGCTAAAACATAGGCCTAGAATAATTTCTTATCTCTTGAATAGGAGTTCTTTTTTCCTTAATGCCTAATTAAACACACAAAAGAGAAAAAGCTAATAGAATGAATGAATGAACTGTGAGGGCTAATATTATTCCCTTAAACCAACTAATTGATTTTATATTTGTCTTGATAAGGACTAGTGGTGAAAAGAAAGGTAAGGAGGCCTGGCATCCATGGCCTCTGTCCCTGGATTGTCACATGTCTAGGAGCTTCTGTTATGGAAGGTCATGGAGAGAACAGCCATCTAGTAGAATCATGGAGGTTTTCTCAAACTTCATCCCACTCACCCTTTGACTATCATCAGCATTTCAAGTCCAAGGATAGTCTGATCTATAAGAACAGAGTCTGGGACGGATATGATTCCAAGAATTAGTGTAGAGATTGAAAGCCTGAAGTTCATAACCAAGCGGGTGATGCTGTTTGGTGCTCACTTAGGTTCTGGGCTCAGCTGTCCTCCGTAGACCCCACTCCGATCCAGAGCTGCTGGCAGAGCCTCCCCCTCAGTCACGCCTTACATGTAGATGTGAGTTACTTTGGTGATGAAGGTGTACAAGTGAGGGTGTGGGCCAGCATGAGCCCATCTCCACTGGGCAAAGACAAGTCAGAGCACATACCTACTTGGTGAGGTCCAAATTGTGATGAAAATGTTAGGCTTTGCTATTTGAACCATGGATTCAGAGTGCCTGGGACCATCCAAAGAACAAGAGAAGAATTCTGAACTCTTTATTTAACCTTTTTAGGCCTCACAATTCCATAGTGTCATTTGGGGTTTGAATGTGTAGGACAGACAATGTGTGGCTTTTCTTCAAATGCCCAAACCCAGATCCCATATTATCCTCCATGGATTAAGGTAATGTCGTCGGTGGCTCCTCTAATGAAGTGAGGCCTCTGATAAGGACATGCGGGGGAAGCAAAGTGGGAAGGATTGCTTAGCCCAGCATTCATACTCCTACTCTTTTCTCATGCCGTGTCTCCGGCTTCTGCCATGGCACTGGCGAGACAGAGATTTACTCATACGCTTGCTGAGTGAGATCACTGTTTATTGCAACACCCTGTTCCCCTGGCCACCACATTTATATGCACTTTACATAGGAATGTGAGATTCATTGCCAGCTAATAACCTTGGAAAGGCCAGTGTCTGGTGACACATTCAATATCCAGAGCTGTTGGGTGAGGCTGAGCCCTTCCTGGAGACAACCACTTTTGCACAAGTTGCGTCAGAGTTACAGCAAGTATTGGAGTTTAAGTATAACCACTGATGGATAAAGGAGGGGGGAACTGAGCAAATGCATGGCCATCCTTGAAATCACGGGCATGCTGGCAGCTCCTCCTATCTCACGTGGGTAATAGCCAATTGCAGCCCACTGAGACTCAGCAGTAATTAATTAATCTAAGTAAGTGTGTCCATTAAAATCTACTGTCTGCTTCTAATGGTACTTGTGAAGATATTTAGAAGTAAATACGTTCTCCAGGGTAGAATACTTTGTAAGAAAAATTTGCGAGAAGCACTCACTCACTTGAGCTTTTTATAAATTCCTGGGTCAATTAATTTTTAATCCTTGACTCTTGCCTATGGAAATTTGTCTGATGTTCTAAATCCTGACATGGATTGTTCCCTGATTCCAGGGACCTTTCCTTGCTCTGGGTCCCCATAGTCATTTTGCATATGCCACTCGTTACATTTTATCTTGAATGGCCTAGTACAGAATTAAACTCTCTTCACTCTTACAGTAGATCGTTAACTGTATATGTGTGTTTGTTCTACTTCTCTGATCATATATTTTTTATATCTCTTTATTTCCCTCCCTCGATCTTTCTCCTTCCTATCTTTCCCTTCCATTTATTCACAAATAGTTGAATACCCACTAAGTACCAGGGACATTACTAGGATTGGATATATGGGAGTAAGCATGGGATTTAAAGAGCAAAGTAAATTACAATAAAATAACTCTGGATACAAATATGGTGTCACTGATGTTCACTACACTCTATTTTTTATAGCAATCTATTTCATACTTTTTTAAAGTTTAGGCACTTATATTTACTAATGCTTTTCCTTACCCACAATTATTCTATAGACTTTAGTGATAAATACAAATTATAATCTCTATGTGTTTATACATTAAACTAGCATCAAAGTTACAACTAAATTGACAATTTTTCGCAAGCACACTGCTATGTAAAGGCAGGGAGAAAACAATTCTCTGAGCACTGCCAGTGGGCAGTGTCTAAGGAAAAGGCATCATTGATCTTCCTGGGGCAGCCCAGACACTTTCAGGAGGCAGGCTAAGATCCCATTGTGGGGGAGAGGCAAAAGATGGAGAGGCAAACTGGAACAGAAATAGTTTTTATTAGAATTCTCACTGAAAAACAATACAGAAAACCAGTGACAATGAGTATAGGTCAAAAGTCAATATTAAAATAGTTCAAGGAAAAATACATGTCCAGAAAACAATAAAACTATTCATCGGTCATTCATCAACATGAAAACAGTTTTCAAGCTAAAACAAAAAGTTAAGCTATTAATCCAACTCAGGTATTTAAGACACATATCGAGAAAAGCTACAACTAGACATTCTTTCCTTTCTCAAAGACGTCATGGTTAGACCAACATCTCAAGGTAGCCGAAGGACATGAGAAGGAAAGAGAAGGAAAGGGGAGAGGGGAGAGAGAGAGGAAGGGAGAAAACCTAATATTTCATGAGTTGTTGTTTTTTTAAAATATGCTATGTAGTTAGGCACTGCGTGCATTACTTCATTAATCCTTACAACTTTGCAAAGTGTATGACTCCTCCCCATTTTTAAAGCTAAAGAGGGTCATAGAGTTTAAATGACTTGCCCAGGTCACGAAGTTGGAGTGGCAGAGAGATTAGAACCCGCCTCCACTCCCAAACCCTCCTTCTGCCCTCTGACACCAGGCGTTTCTAGACTACACTGTACCCGGGAGTGGAAAACACCTCTCGGTGGGTTCATGGACCTGAGGAGGTATCGATTTAGCCCATTCAATGTATACCTTATTTTTGGAGCTTGGGAGTAGAGCAATCTGGACCACATTTCCAAGACGGCAAGTCTGATTTGACAATTTCTTCTTTGTTTCAGAAGAAAGGCCACAAGAGGAGAAAGCAGGCATAGGAGGCCCGAATGCCACCCACTAGATTGGTGGGCTGTCAATAGTTTTCCGAGAGCATGTTCGTTAACAGAAAACAGAGGGAAAATGTATGGTAAACGGAAATGTGCAAACCCAAATGTGTACGTAAATCGATGATTACGAAGATGGGTCAACTCTTACAACCTAGATTCCTTAGCTGTCGAAATCTGAGGATATAAAGAAACTCAAAGAAACACCAAGCATGTGGCAAAGCCATACACTAAATCATCTCTGCGTCACGTCCACAGCCGCACAGGCCAAGGTTTGCTATCCTGACGGCCCCTTCTTAGTTGATGATTTTTCACAATGTATTTCATGGCTTCCATCCCTACATGAGACTTTATTACTATCACATAGGAATAAAAAGCCATAAAGCACTAGAGTGAATTTATCTTGGTCGGATGCAAAACTTATTTTCTTCACATGACTTCACAACCATTTCAAAGCTAACCAGTCATTTCATGCTACATTAAGGAACATTTTAAACTACACGTAAGTGACAGGAAGCACACTTAAATTGTGACATCACAAATTAACAAGACTTCACCCTTCAGCAACATTCTTAGCTACGAGGACCAGGAAACGAGACCAGGAGACACTCAGCAACACGCAACCATCGAGCTCACCAAAAACAAAGGACACTGGGGAGAATTCCTGGAGAAAAGCTCGTCACTTTGACATGGGACTTGGAAACACATGAGGAAAGACAGAAGACAGACAGATCACCGATACAAACTGAAACCAGGGGATTTACTTCAAGCCTCTTGTTTCAACTCCTTCCCCCAAGAAGCTTTCTTACATGCCCACAGCCAGCTTTCAGACTTTTTGTTTTGGAGAAGGTCGGAGGGGGGATCTTTAGCACCTGTTTGCACTAAGAAGGCATTAAGACTTCTACACCTAAATGAAAATGAAAGAAGAAAGAGGGAGAAAACTCTACAGCATGCTAAGGGACCACAAGTGCTAACTGCTCACCTACAGCCCTTCATGGAGCCTGACACCATCCCCCACCCCCACACATGGGCGGAAATATCTAACTCTGCCAGAAACAATATTGTGCACGAAATCCCTCAGTGAGCTAAATAACTCAGGGCCACAGCCCAAAGACATTCTTTTGCTGTATTAGAGTGACATCGTTCATTCGTGGAATTACTAATACACTTATAAGTGGCCACACCAAAACCCAACTCTCCAGGACCACTGAAGACTCAGCGTGTACACTGCCATGGATTTCTGGCCTTTCGAAGATAAACTGGGAGTAATGCCTAATACCAACTCCCGAAACAGTGTCCCAGACTGGTCAACGGACTGGTAAGCTGCCCTCTGCTTTTTAAAATAACATTATATTATGCAAATTCAAATAAAAGCAACAAGAACTTGAGTTTCTCATTAGGAGTAAGGTCTAGGCAAGCACTGTCCACCTAGAGGTTACCATAATGACATCTTGGTTTGTCATCACAGGGAGGGGACTGGAAATAGTTAAATGAAAGGGAGTGCATACATAAATTCAATTATCATGCATGAAACATGCAAATGATTTAAGCACTGCGTCTGAAACTCTAGTTTATATTCATTAATCTCAGGTTGCACTTTTGAAGGAGAAAGACATGTTAATTGGGTCCAGATTAATGCACTCCCAAACCTCTCCAATTTGTTTTTAGGTGAGGGTTAAATGATATGTATTAAAATAAACACAGCTGCTCATCTGCCTCTACAGGCCGCCTCCCCCACTCCACCTCTACCTCCACTCCCAGCTGCCTCCCTTCCCCTGCCTCACCCCACTCCCAGCTGGCTCACCTCCCCCCCCACCCCCCACCCCAGCTGGCTCACCTCCCCCAACCCACCTCTCCATCCGTCCCTTAGGGAAGGAATTAAAGAGCCCTAACATTTTCCTTTTGAAAATACATTGGAAGAATAACTTTGTCTCTTAGCCTTTCCAAATTCCAGAAAGAGAATCAGCTGCGTATCAAATCCCAAGGATGCCTAACTGTGGCATCAAGGACTCGGACACAGGGGCACGCAGGCTGGCATTTCCACGACAGGGGCTCTGAGTCCTTTGACCAGGAAGAACAGAAGGGCAGTTTCAGTGTCCCAGCACATGCTTCCTTGAAGCCAAAGTTGCTGCAGGTTGGCATGGCAATCCTGGGACTCAGTTATGTGGGACACTAGAGAACTGAGAGAAAACTTGGGGTTTTTGGTTGCTGTTCTTTCTCTGTGGCTCACGCTGCCAGCAGGAACTAGCATAGAGCATAGGGCCCCCAAAAGGTCTTTCAAAGATCACCTTGCTTCCCTCTCCTTCCTCTCTGGCAAAATCCAAAATTACCCTTAAAAAGAAAAATTCCTTCTTCCTTCCTTCCTTTCTCTCCCCGCCCCCTCTTTTATTGGCAACAAAGGAATAACATGGTTTGGAAGAATCTTATCTTGTGAATAATGAAAGTTTAAAAATAGTAAAACATCCAATATCTTTTTCTTGGTTTCTTGGACCTGATCTTTAGAAAAATAAAACAAAGGAAGGGGAACTCTGGGCTACAGGGGACAGACTGAGGCACAGAGGCAGGAGGGAAGGGATTCTCTCTCCCTGTGACAGCAGCCAGCAAGGAGTTAAACCAGCTCTCCCCCCCATCCCCCCCAAAAAAGAGGCCTTCGAACTAATTTCACACTGAAAATGAGGTTTAATTTGAATCACGGTCTTCCCAAAGGGAAAAGGTTCGTCTCATCCCTGGGCTTAGGTTCTCTTTCCCCTGCTCCTGTCATAGGAATTGAAAATTCAGATTGACCATTAATCATGATGTGACACATTCTTTCTTTCTGGTCCAAAAGTCAAATGAAAGCCTGGGACCACACTGGCTGGCCAGTCCTCCCAGCCGAGGTGCACAACAGAGAAAAGACAGGAACAAGGGCACATCACGGACACAGAGACAGAAATTACCGGACGTGCACTCACAGCGAGACACACAGACACACAGCTGTTCACGGTCCTGGGCCCGGGGAGCCTCGTCGCCTCCACCCGAGTTTTGCGTATTTGCAAAATGTGAAATCAGTCACAGCACAAAACAAGGAGGACAAGACTGACATGGAATCTGTCGACATCCTGACAAATGCTCCGAGCACTCCTTAGTGAGCAAAGACACTCGGGCTGGTCATCGCTCCTAAAAGAGAAAATGATTATACGCTGGCCAAACCCTAAGTACAAGCTAAAGACATTCACCTCATGAAGCCATTCCTCAGCTAGCCCCTTGGCACTTGCTGGAATTACTCGTAGCACGAGCTCTACTTTCTCATTTTCTGCTGACTCCATGTGGGTAATTTCTCTCTCATGATTAAAAGTGAGCTTGGCAGATGCTTCAAAGCGTGGCTTCAGGTGTGCCGGGGGTTCCGGGCGCATCCTTTGTCTAAGGCAGGTGGCTGGTAATTCATCGGGGGACCCGGCAGGCCAGGGGCATATTCACACACCTACAATGATTTAAAAAAAAAAAAAATACACCCTTAATAGATATCTTTATATAAACATATTTTTATACTGAAACATGCAGCTGACAGATGAAATGAACTGTTTACCTTGGACAAGAATAGGCAGGCTTTTCTCTTCCAAATAATCACTCCGGCCTTTCTGAATGTCATCCAACAGCGATTCTGCCTCGTTCGACTCATCCAGCATCTGAGGCTTTGAGATAACCCTCGTCGCACTGGCCTCCTTCCCCGGCCCCTTCATTATTAGCCTCCTGGTGGGTGAGATAGAACACAGTGAATGTAATAACCGCACTTCACACAACAGGCTCGCTCTCTCTTTTAAATTGAAAATCCCCTTATTACAAAACAAGGGGTGTTCTTTTTCTACCTTTAAGTAGGACTGCCACATTCATTGCTTTCCACAAAAACGCAGCTGCTTTTTAAGCTACAGATAAATAGAATCTGCTAGGCGGTAATTCGACTCAGCCTGAATGCATTATTTTCTGAGACACTTTGGCGAAAGGCTTTTTATTATAAACGGGAATGAACAAGGAAAGTCCTTTTCTCTTCTCATTATGAATGTGTTTTGTTCCCTGCTATTAACCTATAATGTCAGATTGATCTTCTTCTTTCTTTCTTTCTCTGCAGCCAGTTCAATAAATCAACTTTTTTTTTTTTTTTCTGGAAAATTAGAGGGCTGATGATTAAGTCTTCATGAACTCCAGTAACAAAAATAAAAATAGCACAAGGGAGAAGCAAATACACACGCGGTAACCACAGACACAGGCGAGGAGGTGGCCCTCTGATGTGCAAAGTCACGGATCCTGTTTTGACACGAAAAGCGAAGATAAAGGGGATTTGCTTGTTAATTTCATTTTAGTTCATTTAATTTTAATAAAATTATGGTTTGCCAGGCATTGTGATGAAGCTGATCTTATTATATTTATTCAGCTAACAAAGAAGATGTAATGAAGCCGTAACTTTTCTCTATAAAGGGCCCAAACCTCCTGTGCTTGTTTATTTGTTCACTATGTGTCACAGCTGGTAATTCTACCGGTCACCCCTCACTTCTCAGAGCAATGCCATGAAGAATTACAACCGAAGAGGAAACACCGTGAGGAAGGGTATCCAATTTGAATTTCTGCTGCCATCGCTCTAACTCCAAAGACAAACACTGAGGAAAATGGTGAACTAATAATATCCAAAAGCAGTCGAGGAACCCCATTAGCTGAGGTATTGGTTTGATTTTGACCCAAATGTTGATATTTCTGACCATAGCATTACAATAGACCACGGTGGCTACGCTCTATGTCCATATGGATATATTGCCTTGTCAAAGGGAGGGAATCCCACAGGGTATCAGTGGGGTTCCAATTAAGAAAAAATAAATACTGCTGCAACCCTGACTATAAGTGGAGGTTGCCAGTATACCACAGAAGCACGGGCAGGTGCCTCCTACTAAATCTACAGACGGGAAGCCGGGGCTGTCATTTCCCTTCCCCCGGCCGTAATGGGAAGCAAGGAGCTGAAGATGAACTGTGTGTGGCAGGTAGCTTCAGAGCGATTTATTCTTGTTTATATTATTTTGAGTTTATTTCCAATAGGAGGGTAGTGGGAATCAAAGGGGCCTTGTGCAAACACAAAGGAAAAAATCTGTACTGAGATCCCATGCATATGAGAGAGAAGGAGGGAGGGAGGGAGGGAGGGAGGGAGGGAGGGAGGGAGGGAGGGAGGGAGGGAGGGAGGAGGACAGGCTTGGCATCATATTTCCATCTAAAGCCTTCCCTGTAGATCAGTTTGAAATTTTTAAAAGGGGAATATTTATTACAAGTGCGATGCTCCCAGATTTTCAGAACACTCACTCTAGGAAGAGATATGTTTGCAGTGAACGGTGGTGACAGAGCTTTTGAGATTCTACCACTCTGCTTAGATTTGAATCAATTTTCTGTCTTCTGATATGCTTGGGAACAAATGAGGCCCCATCAGGCTGCCGGCCTCGGCTTCAGAGACTAAGTGACTAAGTGATGCTGTGTCGCCACAAGAAGCCCAGTTACCCGCAATAAATAACCAAGCTCCTTCACCGAGGAACAGGCGGAAGTGACTCGGGCATCTCCAGAAGAGTGAAAGTGGAATCCTCATGCATCGATATCTCCAACGAGCTAAGGCCTCGACAGCAAGCCTGCTCTGGCAATCAAGAATGTTTATTTTTGTAATATTGATGTGTGAGGTCAACAGAAAAAGAAAAAATATTTTAGGTATATATTTGAAGGAATTTAATTTCCTGAATATTCTGATGTATAGAGAAGAGACAGACAGTTGTCAGAGGAGAGGGGTGTTGCGGGGCTGGGTGAGAAAGGTGAAGGGACTATGCAAAAACCCACAAAAACTCACAGACACAGACGCCAGTATAGTGATTACCAGAGGGAAAGGGGGGTGGGGGAGGGGGGAGAAGGCATGGGGGGTAAATGGTGATGGAAGGAGACTTGACTTAGGGGGTGAACACACAATACAATATACAGATGATGTATTATAGAATTGTACACATGAAACCTATGTAATATTATTAACCAATGTCACCCCAATAAATTAAAAAAAGAGACACAGGTTTTACTGGGCTACCAACAAAAATACCTTTAAACACCTGCTTTCCTCAGTCCATCTTTTACCCTGGTAAATCATTAACAGAGAAAAGACAACATAAACCCTTCTGCCACCTATATTATCATTTTAAGGCAATAAAGTTACCTTCTATACTAATGGTCACAAAAGCACCAGCCAAAACTCTTGCCCATATTAAACTTTCAAAGTAGTGAAATGAGTCGCTCTACTGAGAGCAGCTCTGACGATGGGGGAGCGTGGCTCTCACGCTGAAGACACGGGGGGACCTGCTTTAACCACCTGGCCGCCATTCATTTTCTCCTTTGGCAAAGAAAAGGGGAAGGAGCGACGTAAGAGGAAAAGACGAGGTACTGGGGAGGAGGAACCGTCCCGCACCCACTGGGTTCGACAGCCGTTTCCTTCCTTTCCATGTGAAAACTATCCCCTCCACGCCAAACGCTGTCACTTACAAGCCAAGTCAGCTGCAACCACCGGGAGCCTCGCGCTCTGCCCCGTAAATAGGGGACAGGGGCCGGTCTTGTCAGGCTGCGATGAAGGCTGCGTGGGCTGCTGAGTTATCTACGACAAACTGGCAAACAGCAGCTGCCCGCAACGAGGAGCCTCCGTGCAGACACGCACACCTGCGCGGCCGGCCTGTCGGGGCCCCGCAGCTCCACTTGAGGAGCAGACCTGCTCCGGCTGCCCCTCCTGCAAGTCTTCACTCTCTCCCAGCTGGTGATGAAAACACTACTCGGCAGCGCAAATGCGGGGTCGATCTGATGATGCAAAACTGCCCCAAGGCCTCACCTCTACTAGAAAAAGATACAGGCCCAGGTTGTAAGGAGACATGGCTGGGGTTGTGACTCTATGGCCAAGATGGATTGAATTTCAAACGACAAAATAGCGACTTTAAAAAAACCCCCCCTCATATTCTTAAACATACTTTCTGGGTATCCTTTTAACTTTCATCAACACCACTGTCTTTGTTTTTTTAAGAAATGGAAAAGATAAGCTATATTATGAACATAAAGTTTGGCATAAGTATATAGTCTCCCCTCAGTATCCATGGAGAATTGGTTCCAAGACCCCCCTCCCCCAACACACACGCAAATGCCAAAATTCCCAGTGTTCAAACCCCTTCTATGAAATGACATATAACTTAGGAACACTCTCTTGTATGCTTTATATCACCTTATATCACTCACACTGCCTAATAAAATGTAAACACCACGTCAACAGTTTTAGAGTGTGCTGTTTAAGGAACAATGACAAGGAAAAGAGTCTGTACATCTTCATTACAGGTGCAACTATCAGAAGCTTAACTACTGAATACAGGTCGGCGACAATGTAACTTTTCTCTTCCCAACATTTTCCATCTGCTTGGTGGGATTCTGCGGATACAGGCCCATGGGTATGGAGGGCCAGCTGTACTGTTTCTACACTACTGTAAATTTTAAAATATCTGTTTTTCACTATCTTCCTTCTAAAACCCGTTTTCTGAATTGGGTTATTTGAAATGATCTCGCTTTTATAAAGCCAAAGATCTGTGCTAATCACACCTGACAATTACTGAACGAGCGCACACAAACTCTTAGGAGGGCAACTTCAGGCAGGTTTCCTCCTCCTGGCAGCGGCTTGCCCCTGAACAGAGAGGTTCTGGAAACAGGCTCCAGGCTCCACGGACCCCAGGAACTTCCAGCCGAGAACCTCACCTCTGCTGCAGAAGGCAGTGCAAAGGCGAGGACGGGAGCCACGCAGAGGGCGCGGGGACCCGGGGCGTCCTGCAGGCGGGGAAACGCGGCATCTCCCCCAGAGTCGCAGGCAGCTCGGGGGCGCTCTAAATGTGCAAGGCAAGACAAGCTTTTTAACTCCTTGCCAAGGCTTCCTGACATCCCACGCTTTCGGGAGGTCAAGAAACGTGTCCTCAGCTTCTGTTTTCTGTTCCCCTTCAGAGAACACAGTGAAGAACCGGCCGGCCCAGCTGCCTGGTGGCGCGCCACACTTGGCTGACTCCCGCCCTTACCCGGGGAGTGTAGTGTGCCCGGCGCATTTGGACTCACAGAACAAAAACCAAAAGCAATTTAACATGAAAGAAATCCACATATTTTTGCCTCTTTAACATCCTCCAGAGTGCCCCTGGTATAGTTGCACTGAAAAAGTTTTATCTAATGAAGATTATTGAGGCCCAAATCATGTAGGTAAAAAACTAAGACGTCAGATGGAGATGAAATTTAAAGCTAATTAAATTCAGTAAGGGCTCTCAAAAGACAACCTTCCCCATGCTAATATTCTGTTTCGGAAGGGGCCGTAAGGGGACATAGATTCCACAGTGTGATCCTTTAGCAAAGCCTGAGAAAGAGGAAAACAGATTAGATGCGTGGATTTCTATGCTGAATGGATGCCAGGGCCAAGATGCAAAGAATAGATAAGTTTGAGATTCGGAGGAACTAAATTTGAAGCCAGCCAGTAAAACGGATTGAACCTTATTACCTCTAGTCACTGAGAAATTCCCGAGACAGTTGGATGCAATTTGAAAAGGTCAGGAAAATATTTCCTGCACAGCATTGCTGCTTCATGGTTTAAGGGTGTACATTTGTGAGATGCCAGCTCGCATCACTTTTATTGACTTAGCTTTCCAGAGACAGACAGACAGTCTGGGAGGCAGGACCAGTAGATAAGAGAAAGGCAATCTTATAAATGAAAATCTCTCTTATTTTGCTCTCTCTTTCACTTGTGACTGTGAAAAATTCCAACTCTTGCCCACTGGAGGAGAGATTACACCAACTTCGCTGAAGAATGATGGAACAGAAATGAAATATGGAGAAGTATCGCTCTAATTCTAATAATGCTATGTTTTTCTTAATTGCTGTTTATTTAGCCTCTCCTATATGCTAGGCATAGTGAAAGGTAAATGATGCTATACTTAAACCTGAATGTGACTATTTAAAGTGAAACACCGTAAAATACACTGGGGTATGGATATTAATTTATTGTCAGCATTTCCTTTGAGGGATGGCTTCATGATAGAGGGAAATCCACAGGAAAGGGTAAAAATTAATTAAAACATAAATATCTACTCAAGATAGTGTCTTAATGAAGGCTCTATTGTGATTAGAACCATTCTAAATATAAAGGAAAAAAATCTCTTTTTATTGCAACTTGTATGTAGTAAGAACCTTTGTTAGCAAATGCATTAGTGGGTCTTTGTTTTGGCATGCAATTAAAAGTCAAAGCTGACTTTTCTTTCTTCTTTCTTTCTTTCTTTCTTTCTTTCTTTCTTTCTTTCTTTCTTTCTTTCTTTTTTTTTCTTCTAAATTTATCTTTATTGTTGAAAGTATTACAGATATCTTCCATGTTTTTCCCCATTGATCCCTTCCACCCCACATCCACCACCCCCCAGACCTTCACCACACTATTGTCTGTGTCCATGGGTTATGCATTTATGCAGATAAGTTCTTTGATTAATCTCTCCTCACCCACTTCCCCACCCCCACCTTCCCATTGAGATTCCTTAGTCTGTTCCACGCTTCTATGTCTCTGGATCTGTTTTGTTCCTCAGTCTATTTTGTTTATTAGATTCCACATATGAGTGAGATCATGTAAAACTGAATCAGAAAGAATCAGAAAACCTGAACAGGCTAATAACAAGTGATGAACTCAAAGCAGTAATAAAAAAACTCCCAGCAAACAAAAGCCCTGGTTCAGACAGCTTCACGGGGGAACTGTCTACACTTTAAGGTGTAGGGTTAGATAGTTTACTAAAAAATTTTCTTGCTTTTTGCGGTAGGCCTGCAGTGCTATGAACATGCCTCTCAGTACTGCTTTCGCTGTGTCCCATAGATTTGGGTGGTTGTGTGTTCATTTTCATTTGTTTCCAGGAAGTTTTTGATTTCTTTCTTGATCTTATGGGTAACTCACTCATTGTTTCATAACATGTTATTTAACCTCCATGTGTTTGGATTTTTTGAGTGTTTTTACTGTAGTTGATTTCTAATTTCATGCCATTGTGATCTGAGATGCTTGATATGGTTTCAATCTTCTTGAACTTGTAGAGACTTGTTCTGTGTCCCAACCTGTGGTCTATCTGAGAATGACTCATGCACTTCAGAGGAATGTTGTTCTGTAAATATCAATTAAACCCATCTGATATAGTGTGTCATTTAGAGTCACTGCTTCTGTGTTGACTTTTTGTCTGGAATATCTATCCAGTGAAGTCAGTGGGGTGACTTTAAGGGAGAGATCAACAGCAATACAGAAAGTCAGAGTTGACTTTTCAATTCAGAATGGCACGATCCATTCTAACCCTGCAAAGGTTTAAGTGACATCTCATTTTTCTGCCTGTGAGGAGCCACCAGTTTTGGAGGCAAACAAAGCCTATTTATTCTTCCCTTGTTTAGCAGCAAGACTGAAACTTGTTGATGGGCTAGAGACCCAACCATATGCTCGTCTATGATGTTCTGGCTCCTAAAGATGGCCTGGCAGTCTCCTAGGCTTTTCAACCAGCAAGATGGTTTTTCCTATAGAAAGCCTAATTCCTAAGCAATCCCACACTTCATAAATGCAGGAATTTAAAACTGTACCCTGTAATCAACAAGGCCACCACTACTGGCAACACAAGTAGCAAATCACAAAATAGCTTTGCTAATATCAGGTATACAAAAGACAAGGGGAAAAGCCAGCTCATTAGATAGACATCTGAATTCTTGAAAGTGAAGGTAAAAATATCTAGCTTGTAAGTGACTTCTTTCTATCTTGAATATTTGGCACTGGTTAGATACAAGCAAAAAAATTTGGTGGGATTTAATTTCTTTTCATCTTGTGTAGCATCTTAGGTTTAACAAGAACAAAAAACCCCACGGTGTTTAATGAATGTTTGTGATGGTATATAGAGACTTCAGTGAATCACACTTAAAACTCAAGCTTTTCCGCATTTTCATTTCATAGGCCCCATGTTACTAGAAGAAAAAGTATCTAATGTGTCAACTTTTGATTTCTGTGACCTAAATTCTCCATAGAAAAAAAAAAATTTAACCTTTCACGCAACCATTATATCATTAATAATGATACCAACAATTCTAAAGGTGTTAGAAGCAGTTAAAATACTAATGATAATAGAAGTAGTGACCATTAGTCGAGCATTTATTAGGTGTGGGGGCCATGCAACTATATTATCTCATTTAATCCTCACAGCTGATTTAAATAAAGTAAATGCGATTCTTCCTTTCATATTTTCCACAAGGACATGGAAGCCAAGAAACTCATCTAGGTAAAAAAAACCCTAGTAGGTAGTTATGTGAGACTCAAATCCAGGCTTCTCTGAATCTAGTCCCTCTTATTTCAAAGCCATGTGCCTTTCACAAAGTTCATGATCACTGCAGGAGCCTCAGGAGTGTTACTCCTCTCTGATCACACAGCATTTCTGGAGCTGTGTTCAATCAAATTTCGCTACCCATATAGACTGAGTCATGCACACCAAACGTTTATCCACAAAACGCAACCACCACCTACAGCTTTGGGCTACAACAGTGGTTCATCGATATATTTCCTGTCCTCATGGAATTTCGTTCACAAAGAGAATAACACTTATAGCAGCCTCGGTAATCAGATCGAATGGTTCACCTACACCTAATAAATTTGGATCTAATTGCGCGCAAATTGCTTTTCTATTTGAATTATCTTTAAATTATGTTCAGAGAAGAGCACGGAGGGAAAGTTTCTTCTTAGCTGGGACTGCCTTAGGATCGACAGCTCACTGTTCAATGAATCCTCCCCCAAACACAACTTTAAATGTGTAGCTATTCTGATATTGTCACAGGCAAATAACTAGAATGGAAAGAAAACGTTGGGTCACAAAGGTTCAACACTTAAACTGTTTCAATAGAATGTACCAAACATAGCCAGGTTTCAACAAAATGTTATTTTACCTTTAATTGACAATCTTGTGTTCCAGCCAATTTACCAAATGTACCCCCAGGGATGATGCCTCCTGTTTGAAGAGAGGGGATGACTGTAAATGTTGAAGTGCTGGTTGCCAGTCCCAGCACATGTTGTCCAGAAACCTGTCCAAACTAGAAGAGCCTAGTTGACCTGTGAGGCCCCCTTTCAGGGGACCTTTCTCCCAGCCCCGAATGTGAAGTCTCCTACTGTTAGCACTGCCTCGGAGCTCAAGAGGCAGTAAAATGAGATGAGAGGGGAAACAGCAGCAGCTGGGCTGCCCCTCTCGCAGAGCGAAGCACTGGTGAGGTCTAAAGGTGGGGGCGTTTGAAAAACAGAAATAAATTAGGTGCAGCTACTGAAAGATGGAGAGAGGTGTAGGAAAGGAGGAGGCCGGGACCCTCCGTGGACTTAAGTCTGCAGTGCGAATTCCCCCAGTGCTTCTGATTCCTTGGTTTTTCTTAAGCACCAAGAGGGACAAAGAACAATAGGAGGAGTGTGAAATGGGGGGCTTTTTCTTTGAACCCTTGAAATGCTTGGGAACAAAAGGGGTCCAGTGCTTAACCAAGGGAGAAATGTGAAATGCCCTCCAGGGTGACTTAAGTTTTAATAGCCCATGTTGAGAAATCAGTTTTTTAGTCTTGGTTATCTTGCAAAGAAGATGCCTGAAGAAATATTTTTAAGACAGGGTAATTGGCTAACGTCTATGTTTTTTTGGTTGTTTGTTTGTTTTTAAATTGGAACCTACTCTCAAAACAAATTACAATCTTGTAAAAAAATTTCTCTGTAATCAAAAACCTGGAAGGAAACATCAAGCTAGCTCATTATACGAAGTTCTTCTTTTACCTCATTTTTTCCTGTAAGCAGAAAATCAGCTTCAGGCATTAATAATATTATTAGAATCAACTTTCTAGAAATGACGCTAAGGAGCAATGACATACAATTAAAACACAGTATTTATAGCAATAGAAGCAATTAACACACCTCAGAAAGCTGCCAAGAATGAAAATAGCCTTTCCCTTCTCTCTGGATCGAACACCGAAATTTAGCAATTTCTCAAAATCTATTATTAGATTATTATTTTAATTATTCTTCCAACATTTCAATGTCACAACGTTTAATGCTTTGTATACCTGCTCAAGAGGATTTTGGCAGCATGAGAACCCCAATGCTATCCCAATCCATTTTCTTTGAATTATAGGAATCTCCAGAGCATATTCTTGCCTGCATTGGAAGACAGCGTGGCTCAAATTTTTCTGAATAATTTTCAAAATCAAATTTAAAAGTTTTCATGAGAGATGATCCTCCCTAGTGGGTGATATGAAGCATAACCTGAGGGGAAACATGAAAATAATTAGCATAAACATATTAGCATATAGATGCCTTTGAAATAATAAACAGCAGAAAACCAAAATGCTTATCCCCAAAAGAAAGTTATGAGAAAATATGAAATTAACGTACCCTTCTTGCATGGCAACCCTAGCCTGAAAGCCAAACAGAATATTCTCATTCAGTGAAGGGTGGAATGATCAGGGAGATGGAGAAATAACCCCCAACCAACTCTCCGTTGCTCATCACGGCAATATCAACATTCTCTCTTTACCTTTTAACCCCTGGCACCCCTGTTCTTTTCTAAACAGAAAACATCAGCAGGAAAACAGGCATCTTCTTTTTTCTTCCTCTAAGAGCCACCACCAAGTAAACAGATCTAATATCCTCCTCTTGGTTTTTCTTTCTTTCTTTAGCTAACTTTGTATCTTTCCCTAGATGGCACATGAAATTCCGGGCTTGGGAATTTCAATTACCAAGAGGACTGAGGAGCCTCAGTTGGAACGTGGGCTTAGCATTTGTTAACAATGCACCATGAACATGACTGATTCCTTTGATATTTCAGGTTGGTACAGCCTCCCCAGGTAGTAAGCTGGCTCGCTGTGGTGTGATGGAAGAACACTGTCTTTGGAGTCAACCCTCATTTAAAAATATGATCTGTGTAGCCTTGGAAAAGTTCATTAAACACAATTAGTTTCAATTTCCTCCTCTACAAAATAGTGATGGTGTTGTCTACTTTTCTAGGTTGTTGTGACAATTAGAGGTTATATATATATATATATAAGCCACCTGGGATATGGTAGATACTCAATAAAGGTAGATCAATTCACCTTGTTCAATGGTGTTAGTGAAAATGCCATAATTTGAGGATTCTGGGATTTGGTAAGCCTACTTTCCACCCTTACTTTGCATGTATATGGATGAATATATGTCCCAAAGACATTTATTAAGGAGAGATACCACAAAATATGAATGTTCTGTTCTGGATCCAGGGTGGTATGGGATTCTGAAGGTGGTAGTATAAATTGCACTGGAAATAATGTCAGGAAAATAAAGATCCTTATGGAAATATTCCGTCTTCTGAAGCCAAGAGCATGGATTTAATTTTAAATTTGTGGCAACTGACAGAGACCCACGAATATTTTATGTCATTCAAAAAAGTAAGGATTTGCCAAACACACCTTAAATTATCTGACACAGGCAAATTCCCTGAATGAGCCCCATTTTGGAATGTCAAAACACACTCAGTGTCCCAATATCTTGACACTGTCTACGTTATTTCAGTTCTTTAAATATTTAGCTATTTTTAAATGGTTGTCAATACAGCATTTAGAACAAATAAGAACAGTCCTTTGCCAATAATACCACTTAATTTTCTCAAGTTGTTTTCAACTTTGAACTTCAGTTTGGTGCTAATTAGTTACTTCAACATTGTATGTTTTGGTCTCTCGGCATATAAAATGGGAAAGAGAACATTCATGACAAAATACTGAATTGTGTAGGGATTTGAAACTCCAACTTGGTTTATGTCATTTCATTCTCTTTCTGTGGAGCACGGGTTTTGAACCTACCTTTAGAATCTAATACCTGCTTTGATGTCAACAATGACATGTCCAGCAAATAATACCCATCAATTTCTGGAATGTTTACATTGCCTCATCAATACCTAGCATACTGCTGGTGTGGTTATGAGACTGGGACAGGGTGTGGGCTAAGAAAGAAAAACCCTCACATGTAAGTTTTCTGGACATGTATGTTACCTAGTTGAGTTTGTAATAAGTATGTTCCTGAGAAAGCTTTGGCTGCTTTGCATGAACACAAAATATTTACGCTATGTTTCCCCTTTTCTGTTCAAGCTTAACTCAGTGACCATACGTTCTGAGACAGATATTATTTGCAGGTCATTCCTGCTGAATGCCCTTTAATCCTCATATTTTATATCTGCTGGGCCTAATAGAGGTCTAGTTTATTGCCCTTTAGGGTCAGGAATTGTTTTTGTTTGTTTGTTTTGTTTTTTAATGTTTAGAAAGACGCACACCAGTAAGTAAACCCAAAGCTAGTGTTTCGTTGGCTTCAGGGATTTGAAAATATTTTGATTGCCTGCATGCCTTCTGAGACCGATTCCTTCTGGCTATGAAGGAAAAAGGCCAGTTTCACAAAGCAAATAAATACATATGTATACAAAAGGTATTCTCAAAACTCTGCCAGTCATATGGTAAGGTAAACATGTTCTCTTCTCCACACAGAAAGGATTTAAGGCCCTATCAATTTGTTCCCACAAAGATATTCTCACTTCTTACAAGGTCTCGTTCTAATGCTAATGACAGCCAGATGTTTTCAGAGTTTAAAGTTATTCGAGGTGAGTAGGCAGGCACTGGACAGCCCGTCTTCCTGCAAGCTCTGAAATCTTCTATTTCCTTCAGATATTGAAGTCTGTTAGAACTTGATAAAAATAAAAATAAACCTTTCAAGTCAACCTCCATTGGTTATTTTTAAAATTCAGTTGGTAGAATGTTCTTCATTTGTTTTATACATGGTCAAAATATATTTTTCTTTACTTCCACTGCTACAAAATAGTCAGTGTTTTACACAAACATTACCTTGATTAAAAATATAGATGTGGAAGATTAAATCTCCTTCACACACACACACACACACACTCACAAAGACACTAGTATTTTTCAAATATTCTTAATGATTAAGAAAATAAACCAACAAAAAACAGCAGTGATCAGCTACCTAACATATAAGCTTCTCAGGGATGACGATGACATCCAAATTTGGGATATGTGATGAGGTAGGGACCAAAGTTTTGCCCCCCCGCCAAATTTGCCTTTTGGGATAGTGATTTCAAACAGGTTATTAAGAAATAAAAGACTCAGAAAGAATTTTTGACCCTCCCCCGCTTACCTGCCTACAGGAATTTGGATAGAAAAACCTGCTTAGAGGAACGGAGCATCACTTTAGCATCAAAATATAAACTAAATGTGGCAAAAGGGGAGAAATCTAGCAAAGCTATGTACTGGACTCCCCTCTGTGTTGCATTGTTTCTGGGTGTCCAGCAAAAATTTGTTTTTCACATGTTTGCTCTTTCTCACCTACCTGTGAATCGCCCATTAACCCTTTGAAATCTCAGGCCCTGGCCTCCCTCTCCTGTCCAGAATGGCACAAAAACCTCAATTGCCCAATGTGTCCTCCAGTCTCATATCTTATGGCACTCCGGCAAGTACATCTGCAATAAATCTAGGATATTTCCTCTTGTTAATCTGTCTCATGTTAATCTGATTAGCCCAGCCAGAAGAACTTATGAAGGTTATTTTTTTCCACCCTCCACAGATGCAAATATAATAATAGTTCATTGATAATAATGATTGAGGAGCATCTCTTTCAGTTTTACATAAATCAGCCTCTTCCATTTCCCAGTCCCCATGTTCCTGCAATGACTAAGCGCTCAGCATCGCACCTAGAGATAAGCCTCTCCTGTTATCTGGAATGTTGTGTCACCTGGTGAACTGCTGTTTAAATAAGAAACTGGCATATTCCCATTTTTCATCCTATCCAATGACACAAACAATTTGTAAAAACCATGCCCCATTCATCTCTTCTTCAGCTCTAAAACTGTAAGACATATTTATGTGGAATCATAGTAATGTTGCTGTATTAGAAATATCAATGAGCAGAATGTGTTCATCCGTAAGAGTTCTCCTTCATCCAATTCCTGAGCAACCAAGATGTCCTTCAGTAGGTAAATGAATAAACTGTGGTACATCCAGACAACAGAATATTATTCAGTGCTAAAAGGAAATGAGCTATCAAGCCATGAAAAGACACGGAGGAACCTCAAATGGATATTACTAGGTGAAAGAAGCTAATCTTAAAAAGCTACATATTGTTTGATTCCAACTATTTGACACTCTGGAAAAGGCAAAACTTAACACACAAAACAGATGGGTGTTTGCCAGGGGTGGGTGGCAGGGAGAGATGAATAGGCAGAGAGCAAGGATTTTTAGGGCAGTAAAAATGTTCTGTATGGTATTATAATGATGGGTATATGTCATTATACATTTGTCCAAACCCATAGAATGTACACCACCAAGAGTGAACCCTATTTTAAATTAGAAAACTATGGACTATGTGTGATTATGAGTGTCAATGTAGGTTCTTTCTTTGATAATGAGAGAGGCTATGCATGTGTGAGGGCAGGGAGTACATGGGAAATCTCTGCACCTTCCTCTCAATTTTGTTGTAAATCTAAAGCTGTTCTAAAAAATTTTCACAACTTCCTATTCTTCTGGCCTTGCAATATTAAAATCCTGATGAAGCCCGGCTGGGGGTGGCTCAGCGGTTGAGCGTCGACCTAGGATCCAGGTGATCGGGATTTGATTCCCGGTCAGGGCACAGGCCCGGGTTGCGGGCTCAATCAATGACTTTCTCATCATTGATGTTTCTATCTCTCTCTCTCTCTCCCCTTTCCTCTCTCTGAAATCAATAGAGATATATTTTAAAAAAATAAAAATAAAATAAAAAAATAAATAAAATCCTGATGAAAAAGCAATTATTCCTAGCCCTATACTCTAATCTACCTGCTTGCCTTTCTGCCTGCTGGAAGAGTTGGGGCACCTGGAAGCCAGTGTCTGAGAACCCTTTCCAAGTCACGAACTAGAGGGAAGAGGGGAAGAGACACAGGAGAGAATGTGTACTTTCCATAGGTCAGGTTCAATAACATTAGTTCAAGAAAGTCCTTTCCAAAATTTGTTCTCTGAAGGTGGGGCATGCCTGCAGGTGTTATTAAAAATTCTCCGCTTTGCTAATAATTGCACAAATCTCCCATTTATCATGGTGATGTAGCATCTGAGAATCAGACTCTTAACCCATCCCATTAATTAGCAACATGATTTGTGTCCTCTCTACTTACAATGTCAAGTATGAAGGGTTGGGGAAAGAAGAAAAGCCAAGGGAAGTGCCTTATAAGCTATGAAGTACTCTGTAAATATTGATAGTGTTTTTTGGAGATATTTTTATCATAGTGATGATGATGATGATGATGATGATGAGATGCGAACCAGTTGATGAGAACCAGTTGATTTCATAATATATGAAAAGAAAGTTATGAGGAAGTAGACTAGACATAGTATGATTACAAAGTCCAAGAGAATAATATAAACCTATGATTTTGGATTTTGTTTATCTGACCCCAAATGGGAATAATCATGGTCTCATCCAAAAGGTCTTGTGAAAAATTGATTTCTCCAATTTTCTCCCAATGTATTTGAATATGTTTACAGGTAATCGATGCCCAATAGTAGATGCCATTTATTGAGGTTTTTGTTTTGTCTTTTTTTTTGTTTTTGTTTTTTGTGTTTTTTTTTGCCATGTACTAGTATTGCTAAGCATTTTGCATGAATCATCTCATTCAGTTAGTAGGGGCAGGAAGGCAGGTATTGATAGCTTACCTTATTAGGTAATATCAAGACTTCATAGCACATAACTGCACATTATATAAAAGGAAGAAATAGGGTTATGTGAGCCCAAAATAAAGCTATTTCATTTCTAAATGGGATTTTATGGAACTGATACATTCAGGAGAAGGAAAGATGCAGGAAGATTGATTTGAGCACCTGAACTGGTTGGAGGAGGCATCACCGAAATGAATTGGTAAAATGATACTGTTTTATGGATGGACAATAGGAGAGGTTTCAGGAAAACATACAGGTAATGAACATAATTTCCAATTCTAGTGAAGATATGGTCCCTCTGGCTATGGAATACTGTTCTGCAGTACACAAATGAGTCCCTGAAAACTATGCCATTCAACTGAAGATTTATCAGCCATTAACTACATTCTACATACTGTCCACTCCCTTAATACCTATGTATCTGGAGGTGATTTTCACCAACCTGCAGGGAATTTATAATTTTATTTTGGCTTCTCCATTTCTTCTAACACTTACCTGGACAAAGCCTACAGCACCATGGGAGGTCTGTGCGGAGGTATAGAAACTAACCTGTAATATCAGCTTAACCAAACCCAAGTGGGCAGGTGCATTTGTTGCTAAAGGTTCTATAAGTTTGACTTCAAATCTAAATTTGAACCTTCTATCACAATGTGTGTCAGTAAGAGTGAAACTTGAGGAACCACGAGTTAGCCAAGGTAGAGTCTCCGATACCAATTTTTCCATCCAGCTTGACAATGTCCTTTTGGGCTTATTAGCACAACATTTTAGCTAGCATTTATCATCTGCTCTGTCTTCTTTTCCTTTTTCCACAGAAGAGCAAGTAGGTAGACAAATCAATGAAGAGAGTAATAGAAAATAGGAAAAGCGACAGCCTCTTCAGATCCCTGCTTCTCAGAGCGAAATGGGAGCAATCGCCCTTGTACTACCAGGTTGAACTGAAAAGCACATTTGACTACAGCACAAAATTCATAGGTCATTGTTATGTGATAGGTTTTGCTAACTGAAAGGGTAGATCAATTCCTGAGATGATTCATTTTCAAACCCTGGAAGCCACATTATATAACAGGTGCGATGTAAAAGAGTAGGCTTGCGGCTTTGAATTCTGGCTTCACCATGTCCAGGTATTTGGGCTTCAGATTCCCCATCCGTGGAGCAGGCAGAATAACCTCCCCCCACCCCCCAGGTTTCTGAACGTGCTCAGGACAGTGCCTGGCGCAGAGAAAACCTCATATAAGCATTAGGCACGGTCATCATGATCATCACCATTCACAATTACGTGCTCATCATTGAAAAGACAAAAGAACATCTCCAAGTTATGCTGAATTTAGCACAAAGGGGAATTGAACGCCATTTCATTACGTGGTCACAGCCAGTTCATTCATTAGCACGCACAGCGTGCTTACTATGTGCTGAGCACTGTGCGGTATTAAACAAGGCAAAAAAATCACCTGTCCTTACAGAGTTTACGTTCTAGAGGAATGGTGGACACTGAGCAAGTTTATCATGCAATGTCTGTCGTGAAGAGTGCGACGGGGAAAGCTAAAGGGAGGCTGAGAAAAGCAGTGGCCTTCCCTCTGTCCCCACCTTCGGCTGTGTTTCACAAAACGGCTCACTGCAGGCCATGCTTTTCCCCCTGAAAGGAATTCTCTAGCTGATATTCTAGGTAACAGTTTTGCTGAAATCCCAACCATTTGGATGCAACAAAAATAATCCGGCATACGAGCGCATCCAGATAGACATATGTAGACTGGTTTTCTGAAATGTAATGTGTGTGTAATTTCCCGAATGGCTGGTTGTCACATCCATCTGGTCTTATTTCCATAGCACTTAAATGCACCACGAGGATATAAACTCTAAAAGCTAGAAAACAATTTAAATACCCAAACACACACGAGGTGTGTTTTCAAAAGCCGCAGACAGGCGAGCACTGTGGTGACTTCATTAACTTCTCAGCCACAGCTGAGAGTAGCTGAGGCTAAGCATAAAGGCCACGGAACATAAAAGGCATTCCACCGGCAGACCTCATTAAGTAGGCTTAGGACAAGCTTGACAAGCTAATGACAAAAATCTAATTTGGAATTTCTGGACATAAGAACGCTGAACAAGTCCAAATACACCGAAACTCTACCATGCGTGCTATCTGAAAAGGCAACAGCCAGTGTCAATTAGGTCCATGTAGCGCACGAATCACAGCCCAGGGATGGATGTTTTCCTATTCAACCACACTGAATAGGAAAATCGTGTTCAATGTGTTTTTGGGTTTGGGCACTGGTCCTATTTACATTGCACAGATGTTGTAGGTTCCTAAATTAACAGTGGTCTCCAGGGAGATGCTCATCAGGCTCCGTATGCTAAACAAAGGCATGGCTGGAATGTAGACACCACACTGCTTGCAGAGGATTTTTGCTACTGTTTTCCTTTGCCTAAAAGACTTTTCCTATATCTAAGTTTTATCAGCGCCTATGGAGTCTAGACTGTGTTAGATTGTACTCATTTACAAGCCACAGCAGAATTCCCTGGATGCTCTAGGTATGTGTATCTCCATTCCAACTACTTGTACGTCCCTTTGGTGGAAATGAAATAACAGCACTTGTGTGTGTCCCACACAGTGGGGAGTGCCTTACAAATACTATGAATTCCCATATTCTCATTATGATCAACCCTATTTTTAGAGAAGCAAGCTGGAGATTCAAATAATTTGCCCTACCTTTAGTTAGTGGACAACCAAGGACCTACCCCCAGATCATCTGACTTCAAAGACCACATGTGAACTCCACTACTCAGTGCAGGGAGGAGGAAATGTTTGCTGAATAAGTACATGAATGAATAAATGCATTGCTTAATGCCCTTAAAATTAAACGATGAAGAATTTGCCAATTAAACTATAGTGTTGCTCTAAAAGGTATATAATGATGCACCTTTTATTAAGAATAGTTATTTAAATCCTTTCAGGCACCATGTCTTGTACTTTCTATCTTCCTACAGTGCTTTTCACGATACCTCACAAATCAGTGAAATATTTTTACCCAATAAAATACATTATAAATGGATGCCATGGCTTCTTTGATTTTCCCTCTCCTGTGATTAGCTCCTTGTATGAAAGAATAGACTTTTCTGGAATCTGGCTTTAGGTGCTAATTTCTTAAGAAATCCCTAGACTCTTGCCCACATTTACACTTCTGGGCCTTTGTCCAGGCCTGAAAGAGACCCAAATTCCTTGTTCCAGCTTTTCCAAATAAGGCCACCCCATTTCCACCTACACCCTAGTAATAGTAAAAATGACAATGTGTAACTATTGAAAATAATGCAATGAATCAGAATATCTTCAGTGTTTGTTGAAAAGAAACAAATTCACTACTCCTGTGCAAACCTGAATAATATCCCAGGTCTCATAATATACTCATTACTGGGTCCTGTACTTAAATGCAGTAATATTCACTGAGGACATTACTGTTTGCCAATATTGTGTGGAGAAACCCTATCAGCTTCTTTTTCTAAACAGTCTAGAAAAAGATTCGAGTATATTCTCCTACCTTCCCTTCTTCCCTGTCCCTCACTCACTTAACATGTCTGCAAACCCCGTTTACAAAGAAAAATGGAATGTCACTTGCCCTGTCTTGTTACTGTGAAGATTGCATATGATAATGGGTGAAGAATGATTTTTGCGCTATGAAATGTTACATAGCTGTAAGAAATTGTTAGAAAGGAAAAAAGCCAGATATTTACGGACCACATGCCTTGAGAGGCCAGGGGTTTCATTTCATTCTCACGTAAATGACATGTATACATGCATGCACACACATGCACACATAGATACCTGGGGAAAATGGACTTATATATACTGGTGGGAAATTCAAATCACTTTACTGTAAAATGTTGAGTTAATAAATGCTACATTTAAAAAAATCTCTAATTGCCTCTGTTGGTTTTTGAAGACAAGCCACAGTATTTTATACAATCATGATATCTATTATATATTAAGTGTCAACTTTATAGTAGGCATTGGGTTAAGGTGTTTATATACATTATGTAGTTTATTCTTCGTAATACCATTCTGCATGGGTATTATTAACTCTCTTTTGCAGATGGGTAAACTAAGGCCCAAAAGTATTAAGAAAATGCCCAAGGTCACACTGCTTGCAAATAACACAGGGAAAATATGCATTTCAGTCCGCCTGTCCACAAAGCTTTGCTTACCAATTCACATCACATTCCTCTGAAATCTGCATTAACTCAAGAGGAGCATATGTTACACGGTTTAGGAAGGAAGTTCAAATGAATCCTATCCTTTGGGAAATGTTAGGGTTCCTTTGACCAGAACATAAACTGATTAAAAATATGCACCTTTTTTCAAAACAACAAGGATCTTTACATTTAAGAAAATGTCTTCAGAGGCTTTACAGCCCCTGGATCAGGTAACACACAGTATCTGTAATATAGGTTACTACGAGTTATACATGATTGGGGACTGTCTTGAGAGCGCCTACTGTGTGCACACCACTTCTCACTGAGGAAACTGGGTGAGGGCAGAGGGGAAGGTTTGACAAAGAAATAAAAGATACCCCTCAGGGAGCCTACAGTCTCTCCTTTCGAAAGAAATCAGCATAGAGGAAGAAGTCAGAGTCAAATTAATCTTAGAATACATTAGTGGAACTTAGAAGTAATAAAACTAAATCAAAAATTTTTCAAAGGATTAAGTCCTTCAGCCTTTAACTCAATCTGACCTGCTTCCCCCACATGCCAATTAGAGTTCAAAGGAAAGATTCATACACTTCATTTACAGATCTGATGAACCTTGGGCACAGTGATAAATCCTTTATAAATCAGAAAGATAGCTATATTTATTCTTAAAACTAACTAATTTGCACACTAAAGTTAAGTTATTTGCCTGCAGACAATTCATTGGAATGTCTGATAAAAATCCTTAACTCCATTTCACATTTCACATCACTGACCTCTTTTCCCATTTGAAGGCTTACTGTGCAGAAGTGCTCACGTGTCAAGAAAGATGATTAAAACATTCTGACACAAAACAATTTCACATCTACATATGAAGATAAAAAAGAAATCACTAAAATATTTAAAGAATCTCATGATGAGAAAAGAAGGCCCCAAACATCACTCTAAATAGAATAGAGAGCTGAGCTTCAAGGAGGAGATTTTTCTTCTTTTATCTATGCTCCGAAAACAAACTTACATTTATTTAGCAGGTGTTTTAATGAACCCTGCAGCACAGAAGGTAAACACAGCCAACAATCAAACTGGTTGGCCGACTCCAGTGTCTAAATTCAACTCTTTGTTTAGGTGATCTTATGAATGTATGAATGTGTACACACACACACACACACACACACACACACACACACGTATTGTTCTTTAACAGTGAACTCAGACTGTCCACAGAGCATTTAGCAAACTACCTATGGCCACTGGGAAAGAAAACTTTCCAAGTTTTCAAGAATAAAGAAATTACAAGAATAAAGGAATTTTACATTAAGCACCTTTGAAAGGACTAATGCTAAAGTGATAATCAGGAAAATTCTGAAGGTGGCTTTTCAAAGCATGCTATTAAATAATCAGCACTATCACACATTAATTTTATTGAAGAAAAAAAAACTGGGACGAGCTCCATCAAACAGACAGCAAATAGCAATAATATGCTACAATTGGTATCGATATAGAAAATAGGACACAAATGGTCCAAGCAGGATTTAATGTCCCTTTTATCCATTTTGATTTACGCTATTTCAAGCACTTCATGTTTTCCTGGGCCAGTTAACAGCACTTGAACATTTCTGTAGCTAAGATGTAAAAAGTCATTTTCACAAATTTCTTATTTTTAGTATTATTCTATTGTAGTTTTTCTGGATTTAAACCTATCTTAGGGATCCCAAATTGCACAAAACTTTGGTGATAGAAATTAGCATAATTGATATAATTCAATTTTTGATAATTATAATTCTCACTTAAACCTAAATTAAATATGCCAAACTATAATTACATTCAAATTTGCATCATGGAAATTATCCCCATTTTACTCATGGCATCTTAAAATATCTAATAAGGGATCTTAAACTCTTAAGTTTGAGTCAAGAGGCCTTATTCTCACAGCCTTTGGGGAGAGACTTATTATGCATTAAGTACAGTTATTCAGCCTCTTGGGAAAGGGAGGATGGGTCCATTATTTCTTCACTTTATGATGTGAGAGGTCTGTACTATAATCTTTGGGTACCTCCAAGTCACATTGCCATTATGAGTGCTGAGTGCCAGAGCAGATGGTAAAAGATTAATGTTTTCTTCAGAGAGAAGCCTTAAGCAAAGCAGGTCATGCTTTAGGACAAAGTTAATGGGAACCAAAGACACAGAAAAGACTGTAAAGCTTTAAAATTAGGTACTTTTAAGCACTGCATTTCTATCTATTTTTAAATGATTGAAGATGAGGCAATCTGAATGTGAGTTGCTCATTGATTCTTAAGAACTGTGTGATCAAACATTATTATTATTATTATTATTATTAATTTGGGATGCAAGAAGAAAACATCCATAAAATACTACTCAGTGTAAGTTGTCTGTTTAACTAACCTTCCTGCTATTAGATTTCATTCAATTAGCTCATTGATGTGATTAAACTTGCAAGGCAGTTCATCTTCATCTTGGGGACAGTAGGTGGATATAATCTGGGATGTATGTCGGTCAGGAAATAGATGAGTCTGAATGTGCAGGGTTGGCACATTGTCAAAGCACGTGATGAGTTCCTTACCAAAAAAAACATATGAATATATCTCCAGTTGAGTAAAATATTCACATTATACTGGGATAAGGCAGAAGAACCCTGGCTGACATCCCATCTGTTCTTATGAATTAAATTTAGAAATCATATGTAATATAGACATTTCTGTCTGAATATCATAAAACCCTGACACATCCAGGCTTTCATTAGAAAGCTCCACAATGTGACTTGAATAACAATCCGTCTTAGCTAATTAGTATTTTCAGTTGAGCACATTCACTTCCAGACATATTGCTGTTTGCACATGGTAATTTAGGTAAACAGATACCATCCGCAGCTGCATCAATTAACACTGCTAATCAAAACTGAATTCAGGTAATTAGGCCCATTTATGCAAAAAAATGTGTAATTTTGGAGAAAAGCTAGATTTTTTTCAGTACTATGTCAATAAGTAAAAATCTCCTTTTGCTTATAAAGATGAAGAATGAGAGGAGAGATATTATCATTAATACATACACCATGTGGAGTGAAAGTTCCTAAATTAAATCTCAAAGTTTAATTGGCCTATATTTTCAGAAATTGAATCATATTTTTCATAAATGTTTTCCTCAATGTTTCCACATAGTAAAGTTGATTCACATCCCTAAGGGTTTAATCATAATCAGGCAGGACTCAAATGGTTAATGAATTCTCAAGTATGTACATCATTAGAAGAGCTGTTGGTCAAACTTGCTCTCCCGTCTTGCCTGGCGCCTCCTAGGGAAATGCTCTTGGTGTGTCTTGTTTTATTACACACTTTAATTTTCTCTGCTGCAAAGTACTCTCATTTGTAGTTAGACTCATAATAGTAATTTCTTATTTTCCTGCAAATACTCTTAAACTTCAGTGCTTCTCCACCATGCCCTTTAGTTACTTTTTTTTACTCATTTCAAAATGAATACTGTGAATTATTTTTCCTGGTTTTCTCCAAACAGAAACCAATCTGATTATTTTGATTAAAAACTCTAATTGAGTCACAAAACTATTTAACTGTTGGTAAGTTATAAGTGATTAGTGACTAATGAGCGATTCTGGGTGAGACTGATAGGCCTAGAGTTAAAGCTGAGTAAAAGAAAAAACTGACCATTTAAAAAAGCCTTCTGAAGTATATATGGGAATATAGATCTATAGCTATGTCCATATACATAGCTGCATCCACTCACCTTTCTCTATATGTATATGTATCAACTTCTTTAGCTTTTCAGACTTTGAAGCTTAGATTTACTTCTTAATGCAAATATCAGGCTTTTATAATGAAGTATAGAGTCCAGTGTGCCTAGCTTTATTTTAATGGTAATAGTCCCCTTCATTATAATTTCCTCAGTACCCACCATGTCTTGGGCACTCTTCTAGGCTCTGTGGGTAAAAATACAGAGATGGATTGAGACCTGTCACACTTCTCTGGACCAAACTCAGAGAGTTTACAGACCAAAAGAATCAACTTCCAAAAGGTGGACCCAGTGTCCAAGGGAAAAATTATCTATCAACTCCAAACTTTCAGAACCTCCTAAGCTAATTTTGTAGAGATTTATTTTTGGGACCACTGGTTAACTATTTTGTTCTCATAAAAATCAAGAAATAAGAGCCAAAATATTTTGCCAGGTAGCACGATGTCCTTTTTGCATATTGCAGTAATCCACACAACTTGTATGTTCATTTTTTGTATTTATTGAAAACATTCCCCCCACATATTCCTTTAAACGCATTTGGTATAAATAATTCCCTTTGAGACAGGAATCTAACAGACTCTGTGTTCATATCCAGTTTCAAAAGCAGGAATTATAAAATGTGGAGGCACTTTTATCAATGGGTTTTTCAACTACTCAGCTAATGAAAGTATATGGGGTGGGACAATGGTACTTCTGATTGTGATGCTGTTAAACAGAATTCTTTATAAATTTTAAATGAAAGGCAGGTAAGCACAAACACTTTAAAGATAATTTTAAAAGATCATAATGACTGGTTTTAAATGCACTAAACAATAAATATTTGGGGAGGGCAATTTCTGGTGTCCCTGAAATAAGCCAACTAAGTAGAGCGCACTGGATGAAGGTGCAGTGAGTAATCTTTGGAATTCTAAACCATTTCTCTCTTTCTTCCTTAGAAGTCAACCAGGGGAGAAGTAATCCATTTTAGCTCCTTCATTTTAGTAAATTCTTTCATCTAGAGAAAGCGTTTTAATTCATCTGGACACCCTGTGCTCAGTCACCAAGTTTTAACACGGTGGCATGCTATAAGTCTCGCAACGATAGCTCTGGTGGGAAGGTCTTAACTATGGGGCGATCTTCCCACCTAGGCTGTGCCACCGACTGGCTGTCTCACTTCTGGCAAGTGACTCTCCCCTGAGTCTGTTCCTGGTCCATAGCCGGGGCTCAGAGGCCCACCTCGCTGGGTTGGAGGGGATGCTGGAACATGGGAGGTGCTCAGGAAACACCTGCTGAAAGGTCAGTCAGCGATGGCTCCAGAAACACTCATGCTAAAGGCATTTTAGTCAGTTGTCTTATCAAGCAGTTCTCCAGATTCCAAAATAATATGGACAGGCGATCGGTAATTTTCATACAAATAGCGTGAATGCATCGATACATCGCTACACTTCTTTAACTTGTCAAGCAAATGACAAGAAACAATTCATGCGACCAAAATTACTCAAACAATTTCATTCTAGAATTAAAGAGAATACTATCTTGGAAAATGCACAAGTGACTACTTTTTGACTAAAACCCCTGAAAATCCTTGAATTTCTCAGTTGTTAGCTCTCTTTAGCCCCGTACAATAAAATTGCTGATGGTCGGCCTACTCTAAATTTTTAGTGGAATTCAATTGTTGGCTCACAAACAATATGCAATGGATAAAAGGACACTGCTGGTCATTTTTTAAGCAGCCTGCTTTTGAAACAGAAGGACTCCAACCATAATATGTCATCATAAAAACATCAAACAGGTTAATTTTGGCTTGTTAATGGCAGAGACTGTGACTTCACAACTGTAAGGGAAGACGTCAGACCTGGAACTGGATGGATCGGAGGGGACAGGCCGCCAGAAACAAAGGCTATAAAGAAATAAAAATGTCTTCTAAGCACACTAAAGCAAAACAAGTGATTGGATTTGGATTTAACAAAACATCGTCTTATGTGTCTCTGCTCTTGCACCAGTTCTTTTTCCTACGTGAAGACAGTGGGCATTTCCCCTCCTCGGGCCACGATTCTCTGCTGCGGAAAAGACGGCTGCTGGCGAGCCCAGCGCAGCTTTCTGTGCTTACAGCATGTTGCGTTCCAATAAGTTTTAATGCCCAAAATGATTTTAATTTAGTTCTGGTGAGAGGTAAAATGAAAATAAACAAATCAGAGGAGATTATTGGATTCTATCTGAAGACTTAATAGTGCTTATTTTAGGGCTTTAATTTAGAGGCAGTGTTTACTTTTTACTGAAAATTATCATTAATAAGAAAAGTAGTATTATCATGGAACAACTGGATTTTTTTAAAAAAGTTTGATAATTCAGTGTACCAAAGCTAAAGCTGATAATCTATACTTTATCAGGCAAGGTACAGAACAACGTATATGTTTACAATTTGCAGTCACATTCTTGCCCCGTGATTAAGAATTAGGAAATTATCCTTACAGCAAACAGGTCTTAGTTAAACGTTATTAATCTACGCGGCAAGGTATCATCCAGCTCTCTGGAGGATGCTGGAGTCACTTTGCCAGTGGAATAATCTCAGTCACTCTATCACAAGTTTTGCATCTGTGACTTTCTTCATAAGCCTGGAGTAGAAACCTATCTTTGAAAGGGATGTTAAAAGAGTACATGAAAAGCTTGTGCAAAAATAAACTGTAGCACCTGGGGCTTCTTAATTTTTACACTATAATACCTTGGACTTTTCTACCTCGACACATCCGGAGTGAATTCTTTGATGAAAAGAGAGAGAAATAAATTACATATGGAATGGAGAGGGCCTTTATTATCATTTTAATAGTCCACAGACACATAAAAGGGAGATGCGCTCTCTCCGTGGTGGGACCTAAATCTAAAAATATTCACTGACTTAGCAATAAAAAAAATTTAATATGATATGAAAAATGGAAACAGTTTTTTGAAGCGATGTGAATATGCAACTTTTCAAAGGCTTCAAGAAAATTTAATGAAGAAAAATAAAACCAAACCATTAAATGGCTCTGTAAATAACTAGAGTTTGCTCCTCCTGTGACATTTTTTAACTTAATGGAAATACTGAATATATTCACAGACTATCAGAGATCATAGGCAATGAAATTCCAGACATCAGAAACAATCAACTTTTATGAACAGCTTCATAAGCAACCGTACCACACGCCCCCACTTTCAGGAGACAGCATATAGATTAAACACGGATATAATATGCAGTTCGGGTGGTTGGCATTGGATTCAAATATTATTTATTCCTAACCTTTTCAGAATATTCTTAGATGATTTTCGAATGAGATCATGCACTTTCAGTACGTGCAGACTGCTCTCAGGCTCCCTGTTTTTGTTGGGGTGGAGGTTTTGATGTTTGGAATGGGGGGAGCCTGGAACTCTTCCCACGTGCTCCCAATGATCTATACATTATTGTATATTCTCTGCCATCGAGATACTCTTGCCAGAGCTACGATGCTTCCAAACAGCATCCCATTCAGACGTGCAAAATTGAAAATTAAAATAGGAGGGCTTTTTATTATTATTGTTTGAATGACATACGACCTGCTCAATGTTTGCATTTAAATTGGCCAGAATAATTCAGCTCTGGCTTTTAATTTCAGAAGGGTTAATCACCCTAGCAAAGGTCAATCAAACTTTAATCTCCAATAAAATTGCTGCAGCCCCAATCACCTGCAGGACATTTATTACATTCCTATTTCCATGGGAAAGAATGCATTGCTTTCATTACGTGCCACTAATCTTCTAACTCTTTACATTAGCACATTTTACCAAAATATATTAATTCCTTTGAAACTCTGACAAGAGTTCATTTCTACACATCTCAGGAGATAATCCTGTTTAAAGGAACGGGTGCATTAGCTGTGAACCACTTTCCAGGCCCTTTCTAATCCTCATAGACCTTCGCTACTCCAACTGAGTTTATACAATAGCAAATCTCAATTACACAAAACATTATGGAGGTTTAGGTTAAAACAACATTATATTATTTTAGGAACTTAATCCTCCGTATTGTCTGTATTATACTATTCATCTACTTGTTTCTGTCCATAATGTTTACCACGTACAAGAGTTATTATTGATCTGGAGGAAGCAAATGTTAACCATATTTGCATAGCAGTAGAAAGACTTAAGTTCATTAATTCATTCACTGAATGAATATATATTCCGTGCCTATTATATACTGGACGCTAGAAGGGGAGAGATGCAAAGTCAAACAAAAAAAGAGAGAGTATCTGTCATGAGAATAACATTCTCTTCTGAAAATGATGTCCGGAATCCAATCAAATAATTATTTAAACCTTCACGTTCAGCTTTTTTTTTATCAATGTCATTCAATTTTAGAAAAGCCTAAAAACGTGCGTCAAATTTTAAGCACAATTTCAATACGCAGGTTTTAAAAAATTACCTGGACACTTAAAGGTTCTAAAATTCACAATCCCATAACATGATTCACTTTTAAAATTTGACTGTCAAATTTTAAGACGAGTATATTCAAACCACCAGTCCCCCATGGTTAAGCATAAAACCACGAGAAAGTTTAAATGGGCTTATGAAAAATATACATGCTACAAATTAATTTGTTTCCAAAATGCTATTTCATGATGTTTAAACCCTGTTATGAACACAAAAGACAAAAAGCAACGGGCAAAAAAATGAATCGTTGGGTTGGGTTTTTTTTTGCCATGATATAGTGGCCTGGATGACCACACGGGGGAAATAAAAGAACCTTAACGCATGTCTTCAATTACATAGCAGATTGATTGCCTGGGTATCGGAGCAGTGGTGTGACACAGCATTAATAAGCCAAACTTTGCCTTCTGCACATTTTTAAGATGCTTCCTGTCTCTATGCTCGGAGGAAGCGCAGGGGCACCTACACAGACACATGCCCCTTTTCCCCGATACTCACGTTCATTCATTAGCAATATGCCATGGCTATAATTTGGGAAACTCCCCAGAGCTTGAATATTCAACCAAGCAGAGCAAATCACAGTGAAAAGAAAATACAGGTATAACAGTCAATGGCCAGACTGGCACTGCGGAGCAGCACATCATTTCAAGAACTACCAGGCCCTCTAAATGTTGTCAAAAGCCCCAATTACTTTGTTTAATTAAAATCAAGACTTTAGTCCTCTCGTCCCTCACTTTGAGCATTTCTTGAAACTAAAATAGAACCTCTGCACCTCCCATAATTATGCTCGTTTTTTTTGCTCCTGTAACTAGGCTGACAAGACAGAACGAGGCAGAGCAAGGGCTGTTACGCTGCTGAGCAAACTAAATCGAATGTTTCGTGATAGAAACGTTCAACTGACATTTGTTACCAAATAGTTATTCTAAAACCTGATAAAGATCAGTAATACTTTCAACACTAAAGATCAATTTAAAAAAAAAGATGAGCTAGACACAACGATGGGGAAACTCTCAGTATCGAAAGCTATTTCATTATATTTCTGAATTTCCAGATTGAGAAAAAAAACCCCAAAGCTTTCAGAGAATATGCTCTACATATTCAAGAAGCATATGGATCTTTTTGTGAATCACTGTGGTCACGTAACAAAACAGAACTCGCCAACCATCACACACAAAAAAACCTTAATAAGAAATCCCAGGCTGTGGAATTATGAAAGAAACATACCTTTGAGTGAACAAGTTTGCGGTTGCTCCTCTTGCCTACACAGCTCTGCCGTTCCACCTTGAGCAAAAGTCGACTCGGTGTCCCTTGTGATCTTTGTGACAATGCCATCATATCACCGGCAAATTTTTCGATTAAACTTTGCCGACGTAGTAGCAACTTTGTTAATTATGATATTAGCCAGCTGGCGGGTACAATCAGTCAACCGCTGTAGGAAAGCCAGACAAAGAGACATCTAATCACCGCAACCAGAGCAGATAAATTTTGTTCCCGTCTCATCCGTGTCACAGATTCTATCCCTGCTGACCCTCTCCTCAGCCACCGACTGTCAAATTTAGATTCTTCGAGCTCCTTGCTCCCCCTTATCCCTGCCTTAGATCTGAAACTCCCGGTTATCAGGAAGACACGTGTCACCAGCTGTCTCCGGGCAGGAAAGCAATCAGGTGAACGCTCCTTATTACCTTGCATTGCTTTCCGAGCAGTGACAAGATTGATTTGGGACCACGAATACATTCGGCTCTCAGACATGTGGTTCCCAGGGTCTGAGTTCAAACAGTGGGCTAAGTGCAAGGTCGCCAACAGGGAGGGCTTCAAGCCCAGTGTTAAGGATATGGGATATTAGAAATATAAGAAGAATTTTTGGAAATCTATCCCAGTTCATTTTTCAGATGCCTTTGTATTTTCCTTCCCACCTCTGTGCCTCCTTGGTAATATCGATGGGCAGATTGTTACCCAGAGGAGCCAGCTTCATGGCTAAGTAGCCTTACGTCAACCCATACAAGTGGCATTCTGACATCATTGTCTCCACCCATCCCTTTTTCATCAAGAACTGTACTCTATAAATTTCAATTTCTGGAACATATCCTCACATAAAAGTTCAAATCACATTTATACAGGATAATATGAGAAACTAATTTGGGTATCTCAGTTAAAAATCATTTATACAACTTTGGATTGAGAGATATTTTTCTTTACATCCTAATACAAATTTTCCTCTGAAAAAAATCAGTCCACTGGAATCATACAGAAATGTAAATCTATCAATCAATTGATCCATAGGTAGATATACACACAAATACGTAAAATGAATTTACAGAAAGTTAAATGCGTATTAGGTAACATGCATAACATTCCCATAAAATGATATAACAACATTTTTGGTAGTGAAACATTCAATTGATCTGTAAAAAGCTTGATCTGCATAGTAAGCCACTAAGCCAATGTCATATTTACTAAATGATATTTTCCCCCACTGAAATGTTAAGCACCAGTGAGGTAAAAATTATGCACTGCAGAGTTGAAAAAGAGTAATATACAACATGATAATAAAGTCATGTTTATCGACAAATTAGTAGGTCTTTCAGGGATGGAAGATTTCAGTGGAAAGTTAAAGTGCAATCATTTTAAAGTGTATTTACATAGGAATTCTATATATTTGGCTCCATAAAGGGACCAAAATGGTTATCACTACCTTTGAAAAATGCAGTTATAGTGTAGGGTATTAACAGACCATGGTGTGTACCCTAAATTTACATTTTATTTTCACATGAGGATGTTCCTGTAATGGAGGATCCGAAGTCCCTGCACTTGGTTTATTTGGCCTAAAGTGCTGAAAAGATCAATGCGTCGAGATGCAATATAAGATACATGCCACGGGGTAAAGGCGATTTAAGGATTTTCAAACTACAGAGCAAAATACTTTCATCCTGGGGAGATACAAGGGTTTCTTAAGTCCCAGCACAGAGATGGGAGGGGGAAGATATGGTTTCAAGAATTCTTAGAAATTATATACATGCATATCTCTCTCTGAAAGTAAGATATTCTTTATCCTTTATTTCTTACACTGATGTTAAGAAATGAGTCGGAGCCCATAAAGCAAAAGAGAGAGTCAGAAGTGTGAGAGGATGAGAGTGTGATGTGGCACAACGTCAAGGCAGAAGCCCCCTGGGTGAGAGCTTAGTAACGCTCCGCCAGGGAACGAGCTGTGCCCATCACACGCACCCTCATAAACCCGGTGACGATCATGGGGCCCGGCTCATAGTAGTTTCTCAAGAAACACTTACTGATGAAGATTGAATACTTTTGTAGTACACACTGTATTCCTCCAAGCCCAATTCACCTACTTCTAAAATTAAATAATGCAAAAAAAACCCCCAAAACTCATCAGGCCTATGTTGATTGCTGTACATCAATTAGCATATATTCATTCATATTATACCATTTAAATATTGAAAAACAGTTCATATCTACAAAGAGTTCAAAATAGGCATTTCCTTTACGATTACAAAATAAGTGTATTAATAATGCTCACTATTTGCTCCCATGAAAATAATTATAACTCCAAAAGTTTGAGTCAGTCAAAAAGGTCTTTAGTTTTTGACTGAACAAAGGACTTTCTCCTAGGAAATGCAAAGAGAATAAAATATATTACGTACACCAAATTTCTCATTGCAGTTCTATCTATAAGAGAAAATGGAAACAACCTAGTGTCCCCAGTGAGGGAAATTATTAAAGAAATTATGGCAATTACTCGTATGCAGTCATTATGTGACAATGAGGATGACTGAGAAAGCCAACTTCTTACGACTATACTGAATGAAAACAGGAGAATATAGAACTGTACATATGTTGATCGCTGAGTACATTTGGACAAAGACGGGAAGGAGAAATGCAAAAATAGAGATGTTCTGTGGGGTTAGAAAGTATTTTCTTCTTTTACAAAGGCAGGCCTTAACACCATAATAACTGTTCATTTCAAAAACTTAGAAATTAAAAAAAAAATCTGTAAAATGAGAACAAAAATCATAATAATATCCTCCTGAGAGGGATTTGGTATTAAACTAGATAATGCATAAAAAACCTTTTGCGTATTGCCTGACCTGCAGTAAATGCTCATTACGTAGCTGGGTCATTATCTTTACTCTAATGACCAAATAAACAGTCCCGACATGTCTTTCCATACTTACAGCATCTTTTACTTTTTCTGTGAAACGTTACATAAAAGTGGAGGAATGAAATGAGGCAATGCTAGAAAAACTAAGTTGAGACAGAAGAAATGGACCTGGGAAAATCGACACCATGAGGAGCCTCAGTGCTGCTTTTTTTATTTTCCAGGGTGGGCACTTGCTGATTTCTGCTTCCCATGGGCACAAATTCCAACTCAGAGCAGCGCCACCTTTCTCTAGGGCATGCCACATGTCATGAGTGTTTGTTATATAAATACAATGTATGGGCGTGGGGTTTTGTAACGATGGAAGTAGTGAGAACAAAGCAATCTAGACGTGGAGACACTGTCCACGGAGAAGCATGTGGCTCCATACAGGCCACTAGTCCACTCTGCCACTGATGGTGTTACAGGTGTGCCACCGACCGTCTCCCGTCGGCCTCTGCAGCAGCCCTTCTTAATCCCTCTGATCACTTGAATACATTAAATTAAGTCTCATACGTATATTCATTTCATTTCTGCCTTCCAGCCTGCTGGATATAAATTCAAAAGCCTAAATTCCTGTTTCTGCTATACTGTGGTCTCAGGAGTGAGACGTCCTGTTTCCATGCCATTCCTGGCTCCTGCCTTCCTAGCTCTGGCACTTTGGAGAAGTGATTAAATCTCATTGAGGCTCTGTTAAAAAAAATCACAATACCTTGTAATGCTATTGTAAACATTAAATAATACAGGCCAATTGCTTAGCACTTCGTAGGTGTCCAATAAATGCCCCGTTACTGTGAAAGTGGCAGTGGAACGGCTGGGAAGCAGGGCAGCCCGGTCATAGGAGCCGGGGATCCAGAATCTAGCTTTTGGGTCAATTCAGATCCTGGCTTTCTCACTTAAATAATTAATAACAACCACAACAATAGTAAAAACTTCCCCATAGAGTAATAAGAATTAAATGACTACTATCAAGAACTCACCACATAGTAACTAACGTTTGCAATTACGGTTATTACTCCTGCCTGCTATGCTCATTGGTCATTTCTCCCTCATTGTTTAGCTAGTATTTAGTAAAATTACATCAGGACTTTGCGAAGACGGCAGAACACATATATTCACATGTGTTTGCCAACAGGTGGACAAGGTCTTCACTGCAGCGCTATTTGTAATAGCAAAAGGCTGAGAAGGGTGAACAAAGTCACGAAAGGTAACAGGTACAGCCGTACTGGGGAATGCCGTGCGGCCGTCAAATGGACGAAGTACTGATATGAAATTATTTCTATGATACATTTTAAGGGAAAGAATGATGCAGAACCATGTGCATCGGATGTTATCATTTTGTTTAATAAGGATTTGTACATAATGTTTTACATTTAGAGAATATCTCTGGAAAACACACAAGAAGCAGCTAACAATGGTTGCTTCAGCAGGGAAACTGGGGCTTGAGAGAGCAGAAGTGACCAAATTTCACCTTAAAAAATGCATTATCCCTACTTAAATATGCAACCAGTATATTTCAGTTTCTTTATAAAAAAGCCTGGAAGCCTCCACTTTCCCATGCTAGTGGACACAACTCACCAGCTCATGTCTGCCCTTGGTCCACAGGATACACAGGGCTGATTTTCTGAACCATACCATGACCTCACTACCTTCTGCTTCAAACTCTCATTTCAAGGCTATTTTCAATTGAATTTGTTGCAGGAGTTAATCTTCCTCACCCAATAAATGCGAAACAGTAGATATTCCTACAGCATCTCCTTTCTCAAAGGATGTCTTCTTTAGAAAGGATTTTATTCAGCACAAGAGACACTAACTGCATTCCCACATCCTGTACAATTCTAGAGTCATTTCAAGTAAGGAGCTCTCTCTACATGTTCCAGAAGCATAAATGTTTGTCCTCAGACAGGCACTTTAGTCTCAAGGCTAAGTTCCCAAATGCCAGCAGAATGTGCAAAGCCAAGGGCTTCTGGTGGCACACAAGACAGAACATAGCACATACACCTGATATGTAATAAATTGTGAACTGATCACCTTAAAGTTTGGGGTGGGCTTAAAACTTTGAGAACTCATTGCTAATCATAAGCATCATCTAAACAAATGTCCACCGACACCTTCATAGGAATCTTCCAAGTAACACATTTTCTCCCTATTTGAAACCGACAGTCTTTTCTACACCTAGAAGGACAACTACCAAGCACAGTTAGTATGCATCGGAATGCCTGGCTCCCCAGCGGGCGATCTCAGGCAACCTGTGGCTTCTGTTGCCTCGCCAGTAAAACAGCACTGAGCTCAGAGGGGAAAGATGTTGGTTAAATGGGTTAGTTAATGCACCAGACACAACGGTCAACACTTGGGAGCACTTGATAATGGGTCCTCTCATCAGCGGCATTGTCACTGTCATCATCGTTAATTTTAAACTCCATTAGATGGTCAGTTGCAGCTCTAGGGTATGAAAAATTACTGGTTCTTTCCACGTGCTGATTTTTTCCCCCCACAGCAAATATTACCCATGAAATGAATACAAGTCTATACAGCAACTGGTAATACTTATCTTATAGATCAGCAATTCTCCAATGCTCGTGATCATGTAAACCACATGGGGATCGTGTTAAAATGCAGGTTTTGATTGAGTGGGTCTGGGGTGGAGCCCGACTCTCCCCATGTCTGGCAGGCTCTGAGCCGAGGCTGCTGCTGCTGGTAGCAGAGCACCCGGGTTACACACCACCGTGGACTTGACAGAGAGTAAGAAGGACAGCCTTGGTAATGAGCTCAGTGAATAGTAAACCACTTTCTTATGGGGCAAATGAATTATATATGTATTCTCTCTCTCTCTCTCTCATGCTTACCTTGCCTGATAAAACACTAGTGCACAATAAAGGTACAGCTACAATTTCCCCTAAGTCCTGGTGGATACAAAGGCAAAGAAAAAAACACTTGATTGTATCATTCATAATGGAAGGGTCATATTTATGGAGACTTTTTAAGTGAAAAGGCAAAGATTTTAGCCTTGAGATATTTTAGAAGAGTGATGACTGTTATTTCCTTTCTTGTTATAACACAAGTACACAGTCATAGTTTATAGACATTCTGTTTGGCCCAACTACAAAATAAGGTATTAACAAAATCCTTTTTTCTGTGATCTGTATGCTTCTCTTGTGGAACTAAATATTCATAGCTGTTTCTAAAACAACTATTTAAAGCTAAACGGTTTCATCAGTAAGAATATTATATCCTCGGTAAACTGATGTGTCCTGACTCAACAATTCTGGAAATATTAGCTAAGCCTCCATTATTTCTATTGCTATGAGCTGATTCTTTTGATTTGCTTAAGGATAACTGGTAAAAAAACAATAATAGAATTTGCATACAGTAAAACACTACTCTAAATTCTAAAACCCAGCATCAGGGCAAAAGCTTACTGGAGGCTATGCGGCCAACTTAGTTTTAATTTTGTTCTGTTGACAGGCTTTCTTTTTTCTTTTTTGAGTGGATTCATGGCAAGGAAATATTTACAACACAACCAACTACCACATATGCATTCAAAATATTTTTGAAAAAAGTGTGTTCGTGAAACAATACTTACTCTTACCACATGCAATGCACTTTGATATTCTTCCTCTTACCCCTTTTCTACTAAGTAGATTTCATGATCCACTAATGGATCATTCAGACTTTAAAAGTATGATAGCCCTGGGTAAGTTCTGGGAGCTGAGTCTGGTTCTCTGGAAGTTTATAGGTGTAAGAGATGTTCAAGAATTGAGGTCACGCTTTGCAGTCATAGACCCAAAGCATGATCAGAGAGCCCGAAAAGGGTTAATGTCAGGAGCCATATCTCCACCAAGACTCGCAATATGAGTGAGTCTCTTGAACATCATGTAAGAAAATCACTTTTCACATTTAGATAGAAAAATGGAGTTCAAATGAATTACCTAATTACTATTAGAGGAAATAAGCAAGTAAGTTAAGAATGGATATGGGTGAGAATGGATGAACACAAGGAAATATGTAGGTAGCTATTTCGTATCATTTAAACATTAATTTATTGTTCCACTTATTTATGCACTCACTGGTTAATTCAAAGGATTGAACCTACAACCTTGGTATATCGGGACGATACTCTAACCAACTGAGCTACCTGGCCAGGGCACAATTTAGTATCTTTTAAACAAATTCCAATATGGTAAGCTGCACTGTCCTGGGAGTTAGTCACATCAGTGAACCAGACAGTCATTATTCTAACACAAACTGAAGCTTTTAAAGACTTATAAAGCACGCACACACAAAAAGGCGCATGGGGGAAAATGAGATTTTGGTTTGTGCTGATCCATTTCATGAGGACAAGGCAAAACTGTACTTTTCAGAAGTTCAAGCAGCACAGAATCATTATAGACTAGGAGTGTAGGCATTTTTGTTTAATTTTATAGAAGGGACACAGCAATCAGGTGTGTGATAAGAAACGAAAGCAAATAAAATCAGGGAAGTTAACTGAGGTACACTGGAAGCATCTTACCTTGGCTGCTTTTGAGATCTCTTCGTTTCTATTGCAACATATAAACAAACAAACAAACAGAAAGCATACCCCAGTGGGCGGCAAGGTAAGAGGAACTGGGTAGAGAAGAGTAACACCGTCTTTAGCGGGTCTCACAGTAGTTCTGCCTAAAGAGGGATGGGTGACTTTCCTGCAGTTATTCTCAGATTCCATATGGAAAGTACATAAATAGTGAAGAAAATCTCCCCAGTTCAGAGTAGGGCACCAGGCGGGTGATTGAGAGATACGTTTGAGTGAAAGAAAGTTAGCTAAATATTTTAAAAATAGTAATATTTTAATTATGCTGTAGAGATCAAATTCTTTATATATTTTATCTCTAATTGTTTCTAAGGAAAATGTTTATTCTGATATTTTACTAATAATTATTAGGATTTTTTAGTGCATATAAGTTGGGATAAAGACATGTTTAATAGACTAAAAGGTCATATCACAATATTCCTTCTCTTGAAAAAAGACCTTTTCATGACCCTCTCCAGGGCTCCTGGCTCTTAGGAAACATCAGCTTTTTGCTCAGCTGAAATTATTCTGACAGCTTTGGCCTTACATTATCGTCACAAGATCATGGTACACTTCAAGATAAACGAAGATTCATGGGGAATTAAAAATAAAAAAGAATTCATACCAGTCTCCAAAACAGCAGATTAGACTATCAAAGGTTACTGAGATAAAAACTTGATATTTTCCGGTTGAATTAATCACAACTTTATACGCTTCAGTGTGGGTAAGCAAACAATGCCTGCCGTTCCCTGAACATCCCTCCACTCCCACCTCACACAAGAACGGACACATTTCGTTTTAAAGATTTGTTGAAAAGAAATAATGTTATGTTGGCATCCGGTGACCTAGAATCCTATGAATTCTCCATATGGATTCTTTCTGATTCTAACTGCTTTTCTCTGCAATTCAGTCTCCCTCACTCCCACCAAAACAGGGACTGGGATCTCAATAGTTCTACGGAAAATTTTTCTAAGTAGGTTGTACATTTTTTGCTACCATACAATTTACTAAATTGTTATGGTCAGTCATTCTTATTTTCTATGCAAATCCGATCCTACAGAGCACATACACATTCACAGAAACATAGTTAAATACTCTCAAGTCTGGTGGTCTCTTACGGAGTAACATAATTACATTGCTTTGGGGAATTTTTTTCAAGAAAGTTTACTATGACAAGAAAGAGAGAGAGAGAAGTCCAAAATAGAAAATAGAGTTTGTAGCTGAGTTTTAAATAGCAATTTTTATTTGTTTGTGTAATTATCAATTTATTTTAAGAGTCAGGGCCAGAGTGGGCGTTTGGAAGACTACACATAACAGGAAGGATGAAACAGATGCGGTGCACAGTTGAGATCAAAGAGCCCAGCAATCCATTCGGAGAGTCAGAACCCAGCTGAGCCTTGAACCCCATCTGCATAATAAGAGAGGTGACTGAAACACAGGATTGCACAGATGAGCTGTCTCCCGAGGAGGCTGGGGGGGGGGGCACTGAGACACTTGCAAAGACACTTTGGAAGCGCACCTGCTCCTCTGCAGTCAAGCCTGTTGGAGGCCAGCCGGCCAAGGTACTAAGCCGCTAGCTTTAGGAGAAAGGAATATAACATCCCATGGATGTCTTTTTATTGGTCACGATGGTTCCAGGCCATAAAAATGACAAATTAATAAATCACCTCCATTTTTCCAAGGTGACTTACCAAGTGTTTGCTTTTCAGAATTGAGGAAAAAATAGGTAGTGCTAATTTTCCTGTGCTGTGGAACAGTATTAGGGAGATGCCTGCCTTATGATCAAAATCTGTTTCCAGTGACTAATGTTTGTCTTGAGACAAGCTTGAATAATATCGGTAAATATATGTGAGTTCTATTTTCCATTCTCAGGAAATTAGCATTTTTAGTAGCGTGAAGTATATCCCAATTCCTATGAACACCACGCCAGGTTACACTCACTGCTATGCTAAATTATATCATTTGGTTCTATAAAGCAAGAAGACAGCGCAGGCATCGGATGCACTTAAGGTTCTGTGCCTGTGACAAATGCTACATTTATTCTAATGATCGCACCACGGTGTTATGTTGTAGCTGCTGATAAGAGATTATTCTAAACATCAAACCAATTTTCTTTTAAGAAAGCTAAGCAAGCTTGGCCTTTAGCAGCACAGACCTACTGGGGAAAAATTGTTTGGGGTTATAACATTAGATTTCAAATGAAATTTTCAAACTTCACCTTTTGTATAAATTCACTTTCTCCAGCACTGCGTGTGGTAGAATGGTTTCAATATGCCAGTCACAGGCCCAAATATGTGGCAAGCATTAGCTTTGGCTTTATTTACCGAAACAAGCAAGCATGGGGTCTCTCAAGAGTAGAGTAAGTTGCGAAATGTCATGAAGTGGCTCCGTGGGGCTGAAGTGTGGTCTTTGACCTGCTCCCTGGCGGTCTAATTACATTCTCACTTGCTCCTAAACCTGCGCATTTTGCAGTGTTGATTATGTGGAGGCGCTTGGAGGGACACGGAGAGGAATGGCCCGTGGGGCACTTGGAGGGACACAGGGAGGAATGGCCCGTGGGGCACTTGGAGGGACACAGGGAGGAATGGCCCGTGGGGCACTTGGAGGGACACGGAGGGGAATGGCCCGTGGGGCACTTGGAGGGACACGGAGAGGAATGGCCCGTGGGGCACTTGGAGGGACACGGAGGGGAATGGCCCGTGGGGCACTTGGAGGGACACGGGGAGGAATGGCCCGTGGGGCACTTGGAGGGACACAGAGAGGAATGGCCCGTGGGGCACTTGGAGGGACACGGAGGGGAATGGCCCGTGGGGCACTTGGAGGGACACGGAGAGGAATGGCCCGTGGGCCGTGGGCCGTGAGGCGCAGGCCAGGCCCTGAGCGCAGGGCGGCGGGTGAGTCAGCGCTGCGGGACGGGCCGCTGCGGGATGGAGGAGAGGGAGTCTCCACCCGGGAGGTGTGATCTGGCTTAGGGCACGAAGGACAAGGCAAAGGGGGAAGGGACAGGAGAGAACTGGTGTTCCAGGGGAAGTACAGGGACAGAAGAACCTAGAATGCAAATTGAGAGAGGGCAGGTCATCCCATCTGGTGCCGGGCAGAGACCATGGCGACGTTAGAAACCCAACCATGAGGCGTCCTTGCTGGTCCTAAGCTGCCTGCCCCGGCCTTGCTCGGCGTGGCGGACAAAGCCCCTGGCACGCCCACGGGAAACTCAGGGGACCCGGCCCACTCCAGACACTGCGAAGCAGAACCTCCGGGATGAGAACCGAGAGCTGGATTTCTGAACAAACTCACAGATCATGATGTTATTTTAACTTCTCAGCAGCAACAGGGGACGTTTAAAGTATTTGGGGGGAGCGCACTGAGGGATATGTCAGAAGCACTTCTGGAAGGGAGGGTTGGGAGACACGGTGAAACACTGGGCAAGAAGTGCAAATCAGAATTCATTTTAATCTAGGTGTGTGCTAATAATAATTACCTTTGCTCCACATAAACATGAATATTTTTATTTCTCCCCAAAAATATAACCCAAAATCTCATCAGAATTTCCCATACATCAATATTCTCATGTGTTTTTAAGAATGACTTTGAAGTTCAACTTACTTCGATAAGACATTACTGTATTTTTACTATTAAAAATCTTTTTGAAGTACACTATTCTACTTCTGATAACTCTACTTTAAATGCTTACCTTCAGAAAGTCTCACTTGATTCTAAACCTTCAGATAAAATAAACACTAGCTTCACTATCTTTAGAGAGAAATTAGCCAATCATGCATAAATACTATTATACTGGTCAAAAATTAAGAGAATAAATAAGAGTCAGTGTTAAGTGAAGGTGCTAAAAAAGAGAGCTGATACTATCTATTTATGAGAGGTTAATTTGATATACCATTTTGAGAGGAATTGGTAATGCCTAACAATTTTAAATACACACACTCTTTAACAAACAACAACAAAAAGTGCAACTTAGAAAAGTAACTACAAAAGTGCAAACACACACACACAACAGATGCTCATATATCCATTAATTTACAGAAAAAACGTGAGGACAATTTACAAGAACATCAGTAAGGGAATAATTACAACAAGTACATACATATTACAGGAAACTATGCAGCTACGAGTCACAAATTCATAACTTATAATATGAGGGAATGCTGAATATGAACGGTTATTTTACATTTAAGTTTAACAGCAATTCATTTTCAAAATGACATTCAACAGATGCTATTTAAATCACTAAATTTATACCAGGTAAAAGATGGAATTTTTTTCTGCATCAATATAGTAATTTAAAAAAGATTAACAAAACTAATTTATGTAATTTTTTTAAAGTCAGAAAATTTCTTTTAACTCTTACACATTATTAAAAAACACACAAAAAACACCCATAACTTCAAGAACTTTTCTAGAGTTAAGCAGATTTATATATTTCCCTGTTTTCATTTTTTAAATTTTCAGTAATTGATTTTGAGTTGTAGCTTTACTCCAATTTTAAGAAATATGGGAAGAAAAGTAAAACATAAAATAGTGATGGTGTAAATTAAGTCCTATTTTCATGTGGTTAATAGTTCCCATGGGACACCTTTGCTGGCTATATATGCTACAGTGAAAGGAACAGCCTCCCCAAGCCCATTCAGATAGGAAATAAATAGGAGAAAACCACTGCAGAGTTTCAGGAGCTGGATGGCAATTAGCAAGTCCCTCAGCTCTTATTTTATTTAAATTATTTTTAAGTTCATGTTTTATAAACTGTGAGACTACTTATGTAAACATTAAGTTCTTGAGCAAAGTATTCTTTCCATAAATGTAAAGTTAGGAATTTCAATAAAATTAAATAAGAATATAAAAGGTTTTCTCTAGATATATGATTTTTTGAAAAAGGTATCACAACAGTCAACTATTGTTGAAACAGTGTTCCATCATTTAAGTGTAAATAAGTGAAAACTGAAGATTTCCTGTCTCCAGTGTTTGGACTTTCAGGTACACTTTGAACCCAAGGTTATGGTCATGTTGACACAGAGAACACCTAGGAAGGCCCTAAAGTAATTTACCAACAAGGAAATAATTAGAAAACATTTTAAAATAATAGAGTGTTTCTATGTGTTGGACAATCACAAAATAAAAAAATAAATTAAAAAAAAGAGTGGGCCACTGAACTATCCATCATGATTTCTCTGGTATTTTCCAAATCAGTAGGTAAGGTCATTTCCCCCATAACTACAGCAAATATGTAAGCACATATTTCAGATCATGTATAAATATCTTCAGCTTCATCAATCCTAGTTTTTTTTCCTCCCCCAACACCACCCCAGGACTTATCATTCTATAGCTATGTACGAATTACAAACATTAGAGGTAAAAATGGTAAAATTCCATGGTACATTTTAGTACCTTAACAACATTGCTTGCTATGATAATTTTTATGTCTTTCTGCTATCAGAAAAACAAGTTGACTCATTTAACAAACACTATTGAGTTCCTACGAGGTGCTAGGTACTATATTTGGTACAATGTTAGGTGATAGGGAAAGCAGATGAACAAATGGAAAAAGTCCCTAAACAGACAAAAGCTGGTTTCCTTGTTTTAAAGATTTGTGTGGGTTTTTTTCCAGAGAAAGTAATTTTTTAATCTTCCCTTCCACCATAACTATTTCAATACCTTAAAATATTTACCCTTTGTTTCTTATTTCTATTTGCTCTAAAAAAAAATAAAAAAAATAGCATGTACCCTTTACATATATAATGCTTATGACATGTATGCATCTCTTTTGTTTGTTTTTTAAATACCGTAGGTTAGAAGGTAAAAGCTTCTGGGCAGCAAGGCAGAATGATAAAAGCATAGCATTTGCTCTGGCTAAGGCCTACCTGTAAAAAGCTTAAAATGAAACAGAACCAGTTCAGTTTTAAACAGAGGCCACAGAAATCACATCAGAAGCAGACTGCTCCCCATAGAATACTTGATATTTCACATTTACTTGACATGATGAGTTACTTTTGTCCTGACTTAATCGGAAAGTGTCATTCAATATAAATACTATCATGCAACATGCCCAGCTGTGCCAGGGGTTAATGTCATTGCTTTAGGTTTGAAAACAATTACTATTAACTTTTTAAAAGGTATCACAAAACCCTCTCACGCAAAATACTGAAATTGGTCTTAAATCTTCACAATGTTTGTGGAGCTGCAGAACAGAACTTTTCATTTTTTCTCTCTCAAAATACTTCTACTTCATCAGCAACAGATGAATTGATTAACTTCATTATTAATTCAAATGATTTTTTCATTTTTGTAAGCCCCAAGGTTGTCTCACTGAGATCAGCTCTCTCCGTGTGCTCCCTAAAATATAATCAATCTCTATTATGGTCATGAAAATGGTATTTGTCACTTTGCTGAGAAAAAAAATCAATATATCTTCCAAGGCTGAACAGGCATTTAATGCAACGAATTGAAGACTGTTAGAGAAATTTAGCTTAGCGGGGGCTTAGGACAAGCTGATCGAAATCCAGAAAATTCACAGTAGGTTGGCCAATGAAATATATAGACATGCCATAGAAATTAATATCGGGGCATTAGAATAACCTGTCATCTTCAATCCTGACAAGAAAATGGATTTAGACAGGCAACTCTCCAAGGGAGTCCCCATTTAAAAAACAAAAGTGAAATCCATACACCAAAAAAAAATAATAATAATCTTGAATATGGCTAATAAATAAAAAAGGCTTTATCTCGTTTCGTATAAAATTTACCAGGTAGAGAGATACTTTAGAGTGGTAAAACTGTAAGGAACTTTAAAGGTCAGAAACCTAAAGGGGTAATTGTCATTGAAAATATGTTGGCGCTGAGCTTTTGGGCCTGTAAATGACTGCAGCGGTTAACTACAGAGCAAAAACGGTGTCATAGGGTTGGAGAACCCAAGGCACATCCTGCCAGGCTCCCGCCCAGAGAGGACCCCTGACCCTGTTCTTCTAGCTTCTGCCAAGTCACCCTCAGCCAAAAGGAAGCTTGCCCCCTGACAACCTCTTGTCTACAGAATAACTCTTCTAAGTAGAAAATTCTGTGTTGAGTTGAAATCTACTTTTTTAAAAACTGCCGGTCTTTGGTTTCAAGTCCTATATTTGGATCAACGTAAAGACAGTCTGTTGCCTTTCCGTTGAATCAGCCCCTTCAGTGGTTGAGGTCAGCTATCCTCTGCTCCAGCCCTTTTCATTTCTGAGCATAACTATCTAGTTCCTTCACCCATTTCTCTTAGCACACAATTTACAGAGTACATGGCTTCAAAAATTCATGGTCTTATCTTCCCAAGACACTTCAATTTTGTATCACCAAAATAAACGTAAGAAAACAAATATGTACAATAAGCATACACTCCATTGGAGTCCTGATCTACTCTAGTTGGAAGCTGCAATACAAAAGTGAGCTCCCTCTTTCTTTGTGTCTCACGGCAGCTTCACTGGATTTGTTTGGGGTTGAGTTTATGATGAATTAGCGTAGAAGCTCGATGAAGGCGGGAATTCTTGTCTGTTTTGCTTACTGCTCCATTTTCAGTACTGAGCACACAGTAGGCATTCAATAAATATTTGGTGAATGAATTGTAAGAATTAAGCAGTCATTTAAATGGGAGAGATCTGTGCTTATGTGCGCTGTTGACAAGTCAGGTCCCTTCCATTCTGTACTCATGAAACGGATTTTTAAATCCTAAATGTAGGGCTTTGTATTTGCTGAATATCGCCTTGGGTAACACCAAGTTCTTGCAATAGCTAAAACTATGTCTAAATGCATATACATGGACAAAAATGGACTGTAACACAGTGGCTCCGGTTAGCCTAGGAGACTCAATGGATTCACAGTCATTTTGTCTTTGTCACACCCCATAGTTTTCAACCACAAAGTAAGCATCTCTCTATAGGTGAATTCATTCCAATTCAAATCCTGCTATAATTAGTTATTTCATTTACTCTTCAAAATGGAATTTATTTCCTACATGAGATAACTGAGGCACAGCTGATTAATACCCAGCTCTAGGTCACACCATGAGGAAGTACCAGGGTCAAGATGGAAATTCAGGTATCTCAGGACCAACTTTTATATGTTTTTCATTATTCCATGCTCTCCTTTTTAGAAAATAAAAAAATAATGCAAAATGGAAAATAGTGTCAAGGAATTCCTAAAGAGAAACACTCTGAAATCATTTGTATCTCCATGGTAAAGAGCAGTACAATTTCCCAGAGTTTATCATAAATTCCCAGTAGAAATCCATTCTCCTTAAAATATGTTCCCTTCTCTGCTCTATAGTCTTGAACAATTAGAGATCAAACTCCTAAAAGAATTTCAACTCCAAAATGTATGTCAAATTTTGAATTTTCATTCCTGTAACAGAAGAAGTTGGTTGAGGTAGAAAACATTAAAAGAAGTTTAGGAGAGGAAGCCAAGACCCAAAAAATGGACTCCATGTGAATAAACCATGTTTGCATAATGACAAATTAACAACTAAATTCAACTTAGAGAAAACTGTGCATGAAAAATAATTCATGCCCACTTGTTCGGTGGGAATGAGCCAAGATAGACTAGGGATAAATTGAATTTTTTAAAAAATTTCACCATTTTCTTGGGTGTCACATAGAGTGAACATGCATGACAAATGTTTGTATCACCCACTGGGTTTCTGGAAGTAAGTCCCTATGTGATAAAAGATCAAGGCAATTTTGACCAATGATTCAGGCAACTGCCAATTTAGTGAAAATATTCCCCTCAAATAAGCAAACATTTTACTGAAACAAACTGGATAAATCACTTGTTCAAATAATGGCATTATGATCATATAATGTACCAACCTTTTAAACGATCTTAAAAATTCAATTTCTTATTTAATAAAAGTACATGATAATTCATCTTCCTTTACAACAAATTTGTGGATGCTCAATTCATTTTATGACTTGCTCAATTACAAAGTAAATAAGTGACTCATAAAAGTCATTTATTAGTGGTCAACAATGAAAACCAAAGATCTTATTTTCTCTCTGGGCTTACCCAGCCCCTCTCTGGTTTACATGAATAGGATTTTTTCAATGCCTTCATCTATTGTTGGCACTTGCAGAAGATATTTCTCATAGAAGTTTAACTGTAACTCACCAAAATTACAGAGTTGTTTAATTTCAGAAGTCACCAGACAGATCAAGTTAATGAAATGCATTTCTTTGTATTTAACATGGCAGATCACTATATCTTAGGAGAAAATTATACTAAACCTTCTGTAAATATGTTTCCTCCATTGTAAGTCTGGGAATGTAAACATGCTTATGTTAACTGATCTATTCACTAATTAACTTACTCAACAAACCTTTATTGATCACCCACTATGTGTCAAGCACTTTGCCACATCATGGGAATTTGAAGAAATGAGGCGCATGCCTTTTTTTCAGGTAGGTATAGTCTAGTGGGTAAGATATAAACATGAGTATAAAATTTCCATGCAGTGCAGTAAAAATAGCATCACAGAGATCTTTTAAGTTCACAGATGTCACCGGTACCCAAGAATGTGAATATATTTGTTTCTAGAATATTCTGACCTCATTCAGTATTGGTGGTGGGGAGAGGAGAAGGGAGGGGAGGGAGAAATGGCAACAGAAGGAAGGGAAAGGAAGCCAGAGGAGGCAGAACCATCTTAATTGTCCATCTAAGAGGATTTCATTATAAGGTGATTTCTCCTTCACGGCAGGCTGTCAGCCTGAATCTTGGAGGAAAGTACAGTGATTTTTATGCTGATTACATTGAAACCCTAAGAGATAAAGTGACATATTTGGATTTAAGTGGTTGAGAGCAGAACCAGGCCAGCCAGTTTAGTCTATAGCCCACTATGTCACACCCGGGAGAGAGTATTAATGAAAAAGCTTTTTATACTTGGAGGCAGGCTTCAAAAAATGTCTGTGACAGTAAATTAAAGGTTTGACTTAAAACACAAACAGAATAGAAGAACTCTAGTATCAGCTGTACACTTGTAATGAAATATTTATAAATAAAATTTATAATTTCCCTTCTCATAGGTCTAGCTTTATTCTTACTAGCTAGAATGTGAGAATTCAAGCAATTACAGAGATGGCTGTTGAGACAAAGTAATGATGGGCTCCTGGTTAAAACCTGATTCAAAGGATGAACTTTCTGACAATTCATTTTACTACAAAAACTCAAGAACATTAAGTCAGTGACTCCAGCTTTCCTCTACTTATGCCGCCTTACATGATGATGAATCTAGTAAAGAACAGTCGTTGATTCCTGTCAAAATATTTGTCTTCTTTTAGAACTGACTTAGAATAAATGAAGTCTTTCTGCTGAAACCTCCAAGATTGTACTAAAAAGTAAAAGCAATGTTGTAAGTTTCCACCCCCCTCCATCACTACATTTTACTACTTTCAGCCTTTGAGATTTTGCCCCACTGTCCTTCTGTCATAGCCCTGGATCAATTGCTAACTCTGAGTAATTTAATTAAGAGATCTCTATTCCTGCACCAAAGCTATTTAATGATATTGAAAAACTTCCACCACTGGCCAGACTGATGGCTTTACCACTTTCACCTACTCATCTCCCTGTCCTAGTCCTCAAACAGCTGTTTCAAATCTTTACTATTCTTCTCTGGTCAACTCTCAGCTGACCATCTTGCTTCCTTCTTCCTAAAGACTAAAAGAGCCCAAGAAGTGGACATCTCTTCATTTTACCAGTTGGCAATTGTCCTCAGCTTTTTCTGTCCTCTCTTGGGGGAGAAACATGCAGATTTTTCTTTCTCAGTTCTCTCTTCTACATGGATCATTTCCTGTTCCAGTTCCACCAGGAATTGCTCCATTAGCTAATCTATTTCTGTCTTTCATTATGAACATCTTTCCCTACGAATGTGCTCAGCTCTCTTGCTTTCTCCAAGGTCTTGCTTTGACCCTGCCTCTGTAGCTACTATTCTATTCACCTCAACACCAAATGTGTAGAAAATGTAAGCCGCCTACTACCATTGACTCTTAAACTATATTCATGATTCCACTCGTTATAGTAGGGTGCTCATTCTCAATAATTCAGTCTTTCTGAGATGACCATAAACTTCCTTATTTCCAGTCAAAGGCCAATGCTTAATTTTCATACTACTTGGCAACTTAGTGAAACTTGGTACTAATTCGACTCCCTTCTGCTCAAAATCCATTTTTGCCTTGGTTTTTATGGTGTCCCCATGGTTCTCACTCTTCTCCAAGTCTCCCTTGTCCCACTCTGCCGACTTTGACAGGCTCTTCCGTTCTGCTCATCCTTTCTGTGCGAGCCAGTCTGCTAGGTCTCCATCTCTGGTGCTCTTCTGTGCTTTCATTCATTCTCCTGGAGTGTGTGTGGGGGGCAGGTGTTCTGCTGGCCCCTAAATATCATCGCCTCTATTCAACACGTACTCACCTGTCTCAACAGGTACAAATTAGAATGATACGGTCACAGCTCTTCTGAGTTTCACACCTGCATGACTAATCTCTGCAGATCCTTACTAAGCTTTCTTTCAAATATTTCAAACTAATTATTTACCTCACTCTTCGTCCCCAGAAAAGTATCCTACTTCCAGTATTAATGGAAATGGCATCACCATCCATCACAGTCTTCTAAACGAGGGCATCAGTGCCATCTTAACTTCTCCTTCTCTCTGTCCCGTTGTAGTCAGTCACTAACATTTACCAATAGTAACTCAGAAATGTCTATTAAATTTATCCTCTTTTGTTCATTACCATCAACTCATTATTTTGGGGGGTTAGGGAATCATAAACTCTTATCTTTCCCCTCTTGTTTGTTCTCATAGCCAGTATGTATATTTTTCCACAGGGCAAAGTTAGCCATCATAAAAAAAAATAAGAAGAACAATGCATTTCAAATCACAAGCCTGTCTGAAAAAAAAAACTGCAGTCATATAGCTTGGCTGGTTATTTTCTACAAGATCAAAAATTCAGATTCCTCACCCCCACCTCCACCCTTTTTTTTTTTTTTTTTGCATTCAAAGCTCATCGCCATCTGGTCTCATCACATCTTTCTAATTAATTTTTCACCTTCCTTCACATGTGCATATACTCAAAGCTTTACATATTGAAATTCCCACCATAATTGTGGGGTACCTTTGCAGGCCTTATTTTCTCTGCCTAGAATGATTTCCCCCATGCCTTCATTCTGCATTCTTTAGTAAACAGCTTGAATGTCATCTTTTCAAGTGAAACCTTTCTCAGTCACCACACAGAATTACTGAAACTAAACAAACCTCCTCTAATTCCTTATGTGGCTATTTTTTTTTATCACCCTGACTTTCAGTTCTTTAGGACAAAGGATTTATTTTGCTCATCTCTATCTCCAGAGCATAGCACAGTGCCTAGGATATAGAAAGTATAGGTAAAAAGAAAGGACATCTTAAAGTCATTTTATAAAGCTATATTTGGACAATTAACAAGATAGCTTGGTAACTAATACATTCCTGTCTATTATATTATAATATAAAATCCTACGTGGTCATGTGTGTTTATATTTTTCGGTCTATCTACCTGACTTACAAATTGAGAATATAATGTACCATTAGATGCACTTACAATAGCTATAATGGCCACTTTTATGAAAATAAATGGTTTTTCAAAAGTAAAATAACTTCATATATACAGAAGTCTATAAATATTTTAAATGGTTCACAGCTTCATGTATTAAGTTGAGTGGGAATTTATCTACTTGGAAATGTGTAAGAAAATAAACTGCTTTTTATGTACTTAGATCTGACCATATTTTCTTTCCATCCTATCTAAAAATTCACAAATCAAATTTTTATTCCTTCTTTCTGTAATAAGAACTACACAAGTAGAAGTTTTCTTAAATTCATTTTAACCCTTTGCGGTCGTATTAAATTTGGACATGGGTGTCGTACTGGTTGGAATTAATTTCCATTGAAAGAGCAGTGATACATAACATGCAAGATTATGAAGGATAAACAAGAGAAATTATGAACTGATACATGAATGAATAGAGTTAAGATTCATACGGTTCCTTGCTGTGGTGGCTGAGAGCAGACATACGACCGGAACGGTAAAAAAGCTTTGGTGGCTGAGAGTGGACAAACGACCGCAAAGGGTTAAATATCCTGTCAGGTCAGAGTGATCTCAAAACTTAAATCCAGTTTCTGAATTTTCTTTTAGTTTCTACTACAAACTCTAGAAGAATAAAAGCAAAAGCGATCTGAATGAAACAGAAGCCCCTGCTCAGTATCCACCCCATTACCAACATGCACCACTTACTACATACATTTCTTAGTTAATGGGTAAGAAGAATGACAGAGTTAGTAATACCCCTGTGATGTTATTGTCACCATATATATTTATGGTTTTCATGAAAGAATCCATTTGCAATTCATAGTAAGAAGCCTGAAGTAGTCATTGCTGCAGAAAACAAGTGCTACTCTCAGTTTCCACTGGAAACCTTTTCAGTCTTTGTTGTCGTATCTGAGCATCTGCCACACTACAGTAGAAGAAATCCACGCACAGCCCTATGTAGCTGTCAACGTGTTTCCACTTCTGTGTTTCCATTCTTTGCAAGCTGTTATTCACCTGAGAAGAGTTCATTTATCTGAGTACCTGATTAGTAAGCTATATTCTTAACTCAGAATTGTTTCTATGCTCACCTGTGATTCTGTAAGCATAACAATAGGAGTTAAGAATTAATATTTTTCTAATTGCTTTGTGAGTACCTTAAGGGAATTACATTGCTTTTTGCCTTAGACACATCTAAATAATTTGCACCCATCTGACAACCACATTTCACCTGCTCCAAAAAAATATAAATCCCAGAGAGAAAGTGAGAACCTAGTATTTTCCAATTAAAATCTTTGATAGGCTATCAACAGCAAAATGAAATAAAAGAGAATATAACATGAAGATTGAAACGAGAGGCTCTCAAACAGCAGTGACCAAGATCCCCAGGAAGGTAATCCTTCTATTACTTCCTTTACCATTTCCTTCTCCAATCACAGAGAGTAAGTCCAAGCATCATTTTCCATGATTCCGAAGGGTGAACTCAGTGTAGCGATGAGTGAAATCACTCACTGTCCCTATCCTAATATTCTGGATAGAAAGCAAATTGAAGTCTGAAACCATATGTATTAGGATATACAAGATATGGCAAAAATAAATCTAAAAATTAATGTGACCCATTTAAACAAAAGCAATTTTTTCTAAGAACGTCTTTTTTCATGTTTCTAAAAAAAATTACAATCCTCATTCTTCCATTGGGGATAATACCAAAGTCAAAGGTCAAAGCTGGGGTTTTATGACATCACACCCTTTACGATTGTGAGTGTGCAAAACAGGGTTTATTCTTGTATTATTATTTATTAATTATTGCATTATATTCCATATGAACAACTGCAAACTTATTTTTGCCCCACCCTGTATCATTTCCACAATTTTACAGATGCGAGCAAAGAAGTTGTGAGCAAGAGACACATGCAAGCTGACCTCTGGAAGGCATCTGAGCTGGGAGAAGCTCTTAGATCTTTTGTCTCCTAGAAATTGGTCTTCCACTGCTCTGCGATCCCAAGGGGTATATCTCCAATTCTTATATTTTGGGATTTAGCCAACAGGTCTAATCTATTATGACATCCAATCCTATCTCAACACTTGCCCCCACTCCATCCTAGCCCTGGACTCCAACGTCTGCCCCATCTCAGGCTCTATCCACTCCTGACAGCTTCAATGGGTGCTTCAGTTCGCAACTAAAACCTCGCTTCCTGAGCAAAGTGTCTCAGACACACCCCGGGACTTGGCCAGATCCCCTTGTTAGCTACGCCCGTTGTGCCCTCTACCTACCCTGTTTTCACATACTTAACGCTAGATGAGCATCCGCCCCCTTATCTGGGATAGGCTAGGAAACAAGTGTTCTCATTCACTGCAGTGTATCCAGTCTCGAGGAGAACTGTACTGGCTCATGGAAAGGCATGATGCCAAGTTCCTGGTTTTGTTTAGAAAAATAATGTTTTCAGTGTATCAGTCTATCTTAATAAATGAACAGTGACTGGCATTTTTTTAGCACTTACTATCAACTTCTTCAGATGTTCAATGTCTTTATTTATATTCAGAACCACAGGATTCTGGATGGCTATTGAGTGTGTGTCTGGACAAAAATAGGACACTGGGATTGATTTATTTTTGACACACGCTTGACATGTACAGGAATGTGCTACCTTCACACTGTCGCTGCCGTTCCCTGCAGTTCTGACGCTGCTCATCGCTGACACGTTCGTGGGGCCCCGCCCAGCGTCTACTTTGTAGCCAGGCGTTGTGAGGCCGCCTATTGGGCTCACTTGTGCATTTTTTTCCTGCTTTTCACCATTATTTTTCTTACTTTTTGCTAACTGGAAAACTGGAATAAAGCAACTAAGAAAAGAAGCTAAGTCACAAGGCATGGTGACAGCCTTTATTCTTTAAGTGACTATTTTTTAATAAGCACCAAACCTTCCCCCTGGAATTATAAAAAAAGGGGGGGTATTTAAAAAAACATCCTCTGATCTCCCTACGGATACTTACTCTTTTTCCTTTTTTTAAAAGCCAAAGCCTCTACTCTGTCAAGGTTCCCATGGCTCAAGTTGAGTAAGCATAAGCTTATCGTTTTAAAGTAAAGGCTGCCTTACGCAGGCCTTGCCTTGTACGTCCTTGCCGGCGAGGCTAACGTCCTACTTAGTAGCTAGGAGCTCATTAACCACCACTGGGTTTTATCACAGGAAAGTAAGAATCATCAGTGGATTCTGAGCTTTTGAAACTAGAAGGAAGTTGCTGGCCGTCAATATGGCAAAAACAGTCAGTAGGGAGGTCTGGAAAGTACAAATACAACTTTGCTTTTAAGCACTCTAACTTTTAGCTACTGGGGGAAAGTGATGTGGAGAAGAGAAACAATACGAAATATTCCATAAAAACAGAAATTCCACTGGGAGACTGAATGAGGGTCCCGAGAAACCAGGTCAGGAACGAGAAGAGCCCAAGTAGAGTCACACTGCATGAAAAGATTGATACATGCATTTCCCATTACTAAGTTTAAAAATAGCAACTCCACATTTTCTGTTTATTAAGCCTCTATGTCTCATTTATTTCCTGCAGACATGTCTACAGATGGATGTGGAGACTGGCACCTGCTACAGACCATGTTTTCCTCTGGGAAACACATGTTTGCTATTCATCATGGCCATTCTGTTCTGAGATTTGCTTTCAGAGATACTGAGAAAGGAACTGTCACTAGGCTAACGTACTCTGTCCAGCAAGAGGAAGCAGGTGACAAGAATTTCTCTAGTCACTGTGGGAGCTAACCAGAAATGTTTGCTGTGCTGGCTTTGTTATCGCGTCTCTTTTCATTTCTTTAACCTACTTGGATACAGCAGGAGAGAATATTAATTAATCAGCGCAACAGTGAGCCTGTCCTCTGGGGAGAGGGCGATACACTTGCAGTATACTGGTATCTTTATTCTATCAAATAAGCCAATTTACAATGGTCCAGATTTCTTGGTTATGTAGGCTACGAGAGGATGGACCTTCAAATAATAGATGTATTCCATCCAAAATTAATTTAATTCCTATTGGTATATTGTTCAGACATTCTATTTAACTTCGGTGAGACAAAAAACACAAAAATAGAGGCCATGGCTTTCAATATTTAACTGTACTTCAGTATATTCCCAACTTGGTATTATTCAGGTGTTAGCGGTAAATGCTGAAATCAAACCTATGGCTATAAGCCTTCTATTAATGAGTGAAGAAATGGCCTTATCTTCACATCCCAGGAGCCTAGAGCTGCGCTCCACAAAGCATTTCCCGGCACCGGCGCTGGTGCAGGAAGCTTTGCTATCGGCCCCCCACAGAGTAAGCAGGAAATGGTGAGAGTGTTTAGAAGCATCGCCGGCAAAGTGACAGAGGAATTTTATGTTTGTTGAATCAAAAGAATCACGAATTGAGTTTGTGTTTTGCATGTCTTTTTAAATTCTATTTTTCCACTAGTTTAATTATATTCTATTTTATGAAAATATCAATCCACAACATATAAATTAAGAGGGAAAAGGATCCTTTCTGAGATCTAGAGCACTCAGAATGGGCATGTGCCTAACATGCACGTCCAGGCCGACCAGGATGGGATTCCAGCTCCTCCACGTAGAGCTATCGGGACAAGTTACATAACCCTTCTGTGTCCCCATTGCCTCGTCTGCAAAATGCACAGAATGCTGTCCATATTTCAGAATCTTTGGGAAAATCCAGAAAACACTGGCTTCAGTGTCAGGAGGCCCTCATTTCCTCGACTACAAAATGGACATAATACCATGTCCAAAAGTTGTAAGAGTTAAATAACTGGATAAGTCTGCAGCTCAGTGCCTATTTGGTGTCTAGCAGAATCCCAAAGTTAGCAGTTAGTACTGAAAGTGACTTGCACATAGTAACTACTCGAAAAATATTAGCTTTTATTGTCTCACTTGTGTAAGGGTGATGCAAACATTATGCCTCATGCATGGTCCTAGTCCACACTTTGGAGTGACCTGGGCATCTCAGCCCGATCATGCCACATAGAGATGCTCTACAGAAGGACCTGGATCCTGTGGGAAGCTGTCTGTGATCTAGTCCATCATTACGGTCCCTTGTCTACCAGTGGAATTTCTCCTGTTATATTCTCATCTGAGAACATTCTTCTCTGGGTGTCTGCATTAAATGTTTTCACGCTGGCAGAGGGACCTGACCATGACATTATAAGAAGGGACACAACAGCTATTTTGGTAGTGAGGGACAATGTCAGAGAGATAATCTTATCTCTTCCTTCACAAACCAGTAACATATGTCTTCACACTCTCCCTTAAAATACATTGCTTGAGGGGTAGTTATGACTGGCAAAAAGAAGACTAGAAAGCTCCTTATCACTTTTGAGTTTACAAAACACTGATTTGATTCTTACGACACCACGGCAGACTCTGTTATTCCCATTTCAGTGACAAACCCGTGCCGAGAAATTAGTTTTCCAGGCATATATTGCTGGTGAAGGCATACCTTCAACTTGAACCCAGTCCTTCAAACGCTCCAATCTGTGCACCAAAAAATAGAGGTGAAGCAGAGTTACATAAAAAAGAAGACTATTTCAGGAGAAGGTCTCAGCATAATAGTTTGATGTGTGAAAAACTTTAAATCAGGAATACGGGCCTTTGTAAAAGAAATACAATGGGCAACTAAGAATGAATATATGGATGAGATGTGGGTAGAAGAAATAATGGATGTATATCCAAAAATAAAGAAGAGCATCAGGAGAAAAGGTTGAAAGGAATACAGCTTGTGGTCTCAGGCATATCTAGATTCAAAAACCCACAGACACAAATGGAAAAAAAAGAAAAAGAACAGCTGACAGTCATTCCTAAATGGCCCCAGGCTTGGAGAGAGAGGCAGCCTTTGAGGATGTCAGAGAGCCCCCGGGAGAGCCCCAGCAGGCACCCTTGGCCTAGTTAACCATTCCCACTCGGGGACTTCTCCAGAAGGCGAGGGGGTTCACGCTGCCAAACAAACGTCTCCAGCTGCTGCGGAGGCCTGCCTGCCATCTCATCAGCACCGCGTGCGATCTTTGATAAGAGGTCATGACCTTTCCGAGGGCAGCACCTCCAGTGTCCTCAGTCAGCTAGACCTCTGTGTGGGTCAATTTAGGTCCTTACTTGAAATGAGGTTTTTAGTAGGAAAGAGAAGGTGAGAGGCCGGGCACTGGGTTCTGGTGGGAGTAAGGAGAGAATGCACCTTCTCTCTCTTTTTAAAAATATATCTTTGTTGATTTCAGAGAGAGGAAGGGAGAGGGAGAGAGAGAGAGAGAGAGAGAGAGAAACATAAATGATGAGAGTCATTGATCGGCAACCCCCTGCACGCCCCCAACTGGGGATTGAGCCCGCAACCCAGGCATGTGCCCTGACCCGGAATCGAACCTCCTGGATCCTAGGTCGACGCTCAACCACACAGCCACGCCCGGCCGGGCGAGAATGCGCCTTCTCAATGGAAGCTGGCAATGCTGAAGGCTGAAGGTCTAGCCCTTCACAATTGTGCCTAACAGTAGCCATCATTCTTTGCATAACAGATCGTACAGAAAAGTTGTGTCTATGGGGTAGGTGTGTATCTGCACAGACATGCAATAAATAATAGTAACACTAAAGATCATTGCTAACGTTTTTTTTATCCTTACCATATGCCAAGCACTGTGCTTTGCATTCATTATTGCATTTAATTGTTACATGGCTCCAACTGGGGTAGGTATGTTACTTTCCTCATTTAATAATTGAAGAAGCAGGTATAGAAACTGATTTTTATACAGCCAGGACGTGGTAGAGTAAAAACTCAAACCAGTCAATCCAATCCCACTTTAACCACTACATTTGTGTACTGAACTAAAGCTGCAATGTTTCTATCATAACACACACACAACACAGACACACACATACATCAATATTTTAGACCCTGTAGCAAAGAAGCCAGAGCCCCCTATCCACGGAGTTTTTAACCCCTGGTTTAACACATACCAAGTACATGAAATTGGAGTAAGAAGGAAAAGAATGCAGCATTTCATTATCAGTAAAGACGGGAAACAAGGAGAGAAAAAGTGAAAACAGAAGGACCTAAACATTAAGTATGGAGCACTTGTCAAAAGTAGAAATGGAAAATGAGACCTTTCTGCATCCCTAAAAAACAATGAAAATGTAACCTTCTAAAGCTTGAAGGAATTGCTTTAAGTTCACCAAAAATTTACAACTTTGATGAGGCTTTCTGCTAAATTCTGACAGTGATCATATAAAATCCCTGGGCAGAAAAATGTGCACAGTATCAAGTTGTTATGGTAATTTACGATTCACCTATCTACTGTCAATTCATCAGTCTCACAACCTCGTATATGTCTGTTTTGTGGGTTTTCAGACTTAAACAGAAGTGTCTGGGAGATGATAGAGCGTTGGGGGAGAAACGTAAAATAGGGCCTGGCACATAGTAGAAGCTCAATAAATGTTTCCTGAATAAGTCATTAAAGGGCAAACATGGCACACTCGTCTCAAACATCAGATTTACTCGAAGGTAAGGAAGTTAAAGCATTTTTCATAATAAAACCATCATGATACACAATGGAACAGAATATAAAGTGAATTTCTAAGCTAAAGCCCAAAGCTTCAAATGAAAAATGGACTTGCTCTGGTACCTGCTTAAGGCAACACCACCAGCCCCCAAACCCTTAGGGAGCCCTGTTCTCTCCTCTCCACCACTGTTATCACTTAGCTAAAACATTTGGACAAGTATATGCATATAAATAGGTGAACGCATGTATTTACCCTGGATTATGGACCTCTGACCTTTCTATTTTAAAATGAATCTGTTTAAGGAAACTGTTTTTTCATGTCATGTTAGAGAAACAGTGCACCCTTCCTTTTGGCTTATTAACAGACAGTATAGCGGGGCCCTAAGAACCAGAGCAGGGTAACCGACTCCTTGCCTTTCTCCTCTCCACGACCCTTAGCTGTGATTCACATTTCATGCCATCATTTGAACCAAAAACAAAAGAAAGACATATTATTTTCCAGCATTTTTCATTTAACAAATCAGGAAAAGAAACGCAAAAATATCATCCTTATGTCCCATCCTTTTACCCCTGGCCCCAAACCATGACTCTCCTGAGACAAGGTTTTGAAAACCAGATGGCACCCGCTAGACAAATGGCAGGCGTCACGCCAGTAGGCGACCAGGCGGCCACTCAGTGCCCTAAAGCGCGGTGGGGCTCAGCCATGCCAGGAGACCGAAAGAATCCGGGCATGTCCACGGCGGGGTTGAG